>NC_058084.1:299358766-299664487 GCF_014858855.1 Bufo gargarizans | reverse complement strand
TGTGACCATGCTTCATCCTCATCCTCCTCCACCTCCTCCTCATCCTCGTCCTCCTCGTCCTCCAGTAGTGGGCCCTGGCTGGCCACATTTGTACCTGGCCTCTGCTGTTGCCAAAAACCTCCCTCTGAGTCACTTCGAAGAGACTGGCCTGAAAGTGCTAAAAATGACCCCTCTTCCTCCTCCTCCTCCTCCTCCTCCTGGGCCACCTCCTCTTCCATCATCGCCCTAAGTGTTTTCTCAAGGAGACATAGAAGTGGTATTGTAACGCTGATAACGGTGTCATCGCCACTGGCCATGTTGGTGGAGTACTCGAAACAGCGCAACAGGGCACACAGGTCTCGCATGGAGGCCCAGTCATTGGTGGTGAAGTGGTGCTGTTCTGTAGTGCGACTGACCCGTGCGTGCTGCAGCTGAAACTCCACTATGGCCTGCTGCTGCTCGCACAGTCTGTCCAGCATGTGCAAGGTGGAGTTCCACCTGGTGGGCACGTCGCATATGAGGCGGTGAGCGGGAAGGCCGAAGTTACGCTGTAGCGCAGACAGGCGAGCAGCAGCAGGATGTGAACGCCGGAAGCGCGAACAGACGGCCCGCACTTTATGCAGCAGCTCTGACATGTCGGGGTAGTTGTGAATGAACTTCTGCACCACCAAATTCAGCACATGCGCCAAGCAAGGGATGTGCGTCAAATTGGCTAGTCCCAGAGCTGCAACGAGATTTCGCCCATTATCACACACCACCAGGCCGGGCTTGAGGCTCACCGGCAGCAACCACTCGTCGGTCTGTTGTTCTATACCCCGCCACAACTCCTGTGCGGTGTGGGGCCTGTCCCCCAAACATATGAGTTTCAGAATGGCCTGCTGACGTTTACCCCGGGCTGTGCTGAAGTTGGTGGTGAAGGTGTGTGGCTGACTGGATGAGCAGGTGGAAGAAGAGGAGGAGGAAGCCGAGAAGGAGGAGGTGGCAACAGGAGGCAAAGAATGTTGCCCTGCGATCCTTGGCGGCGGAAGGACGTGCGCCAAACAGCTCTCCGCCTGGGGCCCAGCTGCCACTACATTTACCCAGTGTGCAGTTAGGGAGATATAGCGTCCCTGGCCGTGCTTACTGGTCCACGTATCTGTGGTTAGGTGGACCTTGCCACAGATGGCGTTGCGCAGTGCACACTTGATTTTATCGGATACTTGGTTGTGCAGGGAAGGCACGGCTCTCTTGGAGAAGTAGTGCCGGCTGGGAACAACATACTGTGGGACAGCAAGCGACATGAGCTGTTTGAAGCTGTCTGTGTCCACCAGCCTAAATGACAGCATTTCATAGGCCAGTAGTTTAGAAATGCTGGCATTCAGGGCCAGGGATCGAGGGTGGCTAGGTGGGAATTTACGCTTTCTATCAAATGTTTGTGAGATGGAGAGCTGAACGCTGGCGTGTGACATGGTTGAGACGCTTGGTGACGGAGGTGGTGGTGGTGGTGTTGGTGGTACATCCCCTGTTTGCTGGGCGGCAGGTGCCAACGTTCCTCCAGAGGCGGAGGAAGAGGCCGAGGCGGCAGCAGCAGAATAGGCCGAGGCGGCAGCAGCAGAAGAGGTAGCAGGGGGAGCCTGAGTGACTTCCTTGGTTTTAAGGTGTTTACTCCACTGCAGTTCATGCTTTGCATGCAGGTGCCTGGTCATGCAGGTTGTGCTCAGGTTCAGAACGTTAATGCCTCGCTTCAGGCTCTGATGGCACAGCGTGCAAACCACTCGGGTCTTGTCGTCAGCACATTGTTTGAAGAAGTGCCATGCCAGGGAACTCCTTGAAGCTGCCTTTGGGGTGCTCGGTCCCAGATGGCGGCGGTCAGTAGCAGGCGGAGTCTCTTGGCGGCGGGTGTTCTGCTTTTGCCCACTGCTCCCTCTTTTGCTACGCTGTTGGCTCGGTCTCACCACTGCCTCTTCCTCCGAACTGTGAAAGTCAGTGGCACGACCTTCATTCCATGTGGGGTCTAGGACCTCATCGTCCCCTGCATCGTCTTCCACCCAGTCTTGATCCCTGACCTCCTGTTCAGTCTGCACACTGCAGAAAGACGCAGCAGTTGGCACCTGTGTTTCGTCATCATCAGAGACATGCTGAGGTGGTATTCCCATGTCCTCATCATCAGGAAACATAAGTGGTTGTGCGTCAGTGCATTCTATGTCTTTCACCGCTGGGGAAGGGCTAGGTGGATGCCCTTGGGAAACCCTGCCAGCGGAGTCTTCAAACAGCATAAGAGACTGCTGCATAACTTGAGGCTGAGACAGTTTCCCTGGTATGCATGGGGGTGATGTGACAGACTGATGGGGTTGGTTTTCAGGCGCCATCTGTGCGCTTTCTGCAGAAGACTGGGTGGGAGATAATGTGAACGTGCTGGATCCACTGTCGGCCACCCAATTGACTAATGCCTGTACCTGCTCAGGCCTTACCATCCTTAGAACGGCATTGGGCCCCACCATATATCGCTGTAAATTCTGGCGGCTACTGGGACCTGAGGTAGTTGGTACACTAGGACGTGTGGATGTGGCAGAACGGCCACGTCCTCTCCCAGCACCAGAGGGTCCACTAACACCACCACGACCATGTCCACGTCCGCGTCCCTTACTAGATGTTTTTCTCATTGTTATGGTTCACCACAACAACAAATATATTATTTGGCCCAATGTATTGTATTCAAATTCAGCGGGATATAAATTTGAGGCCTAGTATTTAGGCGCTGGGTGACCGGTATGGATTTAGTGACAGAATTAGACTTGGAAATGCACAGAAGCGTGTGTGTGAAGTTATTCTGAATGACCCTATGTGCACCTTCAATATGATATACCCTTTTAGGGATAGATTTCAAATAGCTCTGATATAGCAGAAACGACTAAATTATGAAATTGCTAAATTGGGAATTGTATTTCAACCCAGAACAAAAAATGTGCTTTGACGGACACTAAATAACTTTCCCAGCCACAACAGGACAGCGGTAACGAGAGATTTAGCGGGATATAAATTTGAGGCCTAGTATTTAGGCGCTGGGTGACAGGTATGGGTTTAGTGACAGAATTAGATTTGGAAATGCACAGTAGCGGGTGTGTGAAGTTATTCTGAATGACCCTATGTGCACCTTGAATATTATATACCCTTTTAGGGATAGATTTCAAATAGCTCTGATATAGCAGAAACCACTAAATTATGAAATTGCTAAATTGGGAATTGTATTTCAACCCAGAACAAGAAATGTGCTTGAACGGACACTAAATAACTCGCCCAGCTACAGCACTAGGGACAGATTTAGCGGGATATAAATTTGAGGCCTAGTATTTAGGCGCTGGGTGACAGGTATGGGTTTAGTGACAGAATTAGACTTGGAAATGCACAGTAGCGGGTGTGTGTGAAGTTATTCTGAATGACCCTATGTGCACCTTGAATATTATATACCCTTTTAGGGATAGATTTCAAATAGCTCTGATATAGCAGAAACCACTAAATTATGAAATTGCTAAATTGGGAATTGTATTTCAACCCAGAACAAGAAATGTGCTTGAACGGACACTAAATAACTCGCCCAGCTACAGCACTAGGGACAGATTTAGCGGGATATAAATTTGAGGCCTAGTATTTAGGCGCTGGGTGACAGGTATGGGTTTAGTGCCAGAATTAGACTTGGAAATACACAGTAGCGGGTGTGTGTGAAGTTATTCTGAATGACCCAATGTGCACCTTGAATATTATATACCCTTTTAGGGATAGATTTCAAATAGCTCTGATATAGCAGAAACCACTAAATTATGAAATTGCTAAATTGGGAATTGTATTTCAACCCAGAACAAGAAATGTGCTTGAACGGACACTAAATAACTCGCCCAGCTACAGCACTAAGGACAGATTTAGCGGGATATAAATTTGAGGCCTAGTATTTAGGCGCTGGGTGACAGGTATGGGTTTAGTGCCAGAATTAGACTTGGAAATACACAGTAGCGGGTGTGTGTGAAGTTATTCTGAATGACCCAATGTGCACCTTGAATATTATATACCCTTTTAGGGATAGATTTCAAATAGCTCTGATATAGCAGAAACCACTAAATTATGAAATTGCTAAATTGGGAATTGTATTTCAACCCAGAACAAGAAATGTGCTTGAACGGACACTAAATAACTCGCCCAGCTACAGCACTAGGGACAGATTTAGCGGGATATAAATTTGAGGCCTAGTATTTAGGCGCTGGGTGACAGGTATGGGTTTAGTGACAGAATTAGACTTGGAAATACACAGTAGCGGGTGTGTGTGAAGTTATTCTGAATGACCCTATGTGCACCTTGAATATTATATACCCTTTTAGGGATAGATTTCAAATAGCTCTGATATAGCAGAAACCACTAAATTATGAAATTGCTAAATTGGGAATTGTATTTCAACCCAGAACAAGAAATGTGCTTGAACGGACACTAAATAACTCGCCCAGCTACAGCACTAAGGACAGATTTAGCGGGATATAAATTTGAGGCCTAGTATTTAGGCGCTGGGTGACAGGTATGGGTTTAGTGCCAGAATTAGACTTGGAAATACACAGTAGCGGGTGTGTGTGAAGTTATTCTGAATGACCCAATGTGCACCTTGAATATTATATACCCTTTTAGGGATAGATTTCAAATAGCTCTGATATAGCAGAAACCACTAAATTATGAAATTGCTAAATTGGGAATTGTATTTCAACCCAGAACAAGAAATGTGCTTGAACGGACACTAAATAACTCGCCCAGCTACAGCACTAAGGACAGATTTAGCGGGATATAAATTTGAGGCCTAGTATTTAGGCGCTGGGTGACAGGTATGGGTTTAGTGCCAGAATTAGACTTGGAAATACACAGTAGCGGGTGTGTGTGAAGTTATTCTGAATGACCCAATGTGCACCTTGAATATTATATACCCTTTTAGGGATAGATTTCAAATAGCTCTGATATAGCAGAAACCACTAAATTATGAAATTGCTAAATTGGGAATTGTATTTCAACCCAGAACAAGAAATGTGCTTGAACGGACACTAAATAACTCGCCCAGCTACAGCACTAAGGACAGATTTAGCGGGATATAAATTTGAGGCCTAGTATTTAGGCGCTGGGTGACAGGTATGGGTTTAGTGCCAGAATTAGACTTGGAAATACACAGTAGCGGGTGTGTGTGAAGTTATTCTGAATGACCCAATGTGCACCTTGAATATTATATACCCTTTTAGGGATAGATTTCAAATAGCTCTGATATAGCAGAAACCACTAAATTATGAAATTGCTAAATTGGGAATTGTATTTCAACCCAGAACAAGAAATGTGCTTGAACGGACACTAAATAACTCGCCCAGCTACAGCACTAAGGACAGATTTAGCGGGATATAAATTTGAGGCCTAGTATTTAGGCGCTGGGTGACAGGTATGGGTTTAGTGCCAGAATTAGACTTGGAAATACACAGTAGCGGGTGTGTGTGAAGTTATTCTGAATGACCCAATGTGCACCTTGAATATTATATACCCTTTTAGGGATAGATTTCAAATAGCTCTGATATAGCAGAAACCACTAAATTATGAAATTGCTAAATTGGGAATTGTATTTCAACCCAGAACAAGAAATGTGCTTGAACGGACACTAAATAACTCGCCCAGCTACAGCACTAAGGACAGATTTAGCGGGATATAAATTTGAGGCCTAGTATTTAGGCGCTGGGTGACAGGTATGGGTTTAGTGCCAGAATTAGACTTGGAAATACACAGTAGCGGGTGTGTGTGAAGTTATTCTGAATGACCCAATGTGCACCTTGAATATTATATACCCTTTTAGGGATAGATTTCAAATAGCTCTGATATAGCAGAAACCACTAAATTATGAAATTGCTAAATTGGGAATTGTATTTCAACCCAGAACAAGAAATGTGCTTGAACGGACACTAAATAACTCGCCCAGCTACAGCACTAAGGACAGATTTAGCGGGATATAAATTTGAGGCCTAGTATTTAGGCGCTGGGTGACCGGTATGGATTTAGTGACAGAATTAGACTGGGATATGGCCAAAAAATAAACAGACTATTGCTGGTTAAATGCACTTGGTGTGACAGCTTCACCCTGATGTAGGCTTTAGCCAAAAAACAACCACACCATTGAGGGTTAAATGCACTTGGTCGCAGCTTGTGCTGGCGCACCACAAGACACAAAATGGCCGCCGATCACCCCAGAAAAATGTGACTGACAAACGGTCTGGGCAGCCTAAAAACAGTGAGAAATTGAGGATCAGCAGCTCAATGATCCACAGCTGCAGATCGATCAGTTAATCAAGTCCTTTGGAGGAGTTAATCTGCCTAATCTCGCCCTACTGTCGCAGCCGCAACCTCTCCCTACGCTAATCAGAGCAGAGTGACGGGCGGCGCTATGTGACTCCAGCTTAAATAGAGGCTGGGTCACATGGTGCTCTGGCCAATCACAGCCATGCCAATAGTAGGCATGGCTGTGATGGCCTCTTGGGGCAAGTAGTATGACGCTTGTTGATTGGCTGCTTTGCAGCCTTTCAAAAAGCGCCAAGAAAGCGTCACAAAAGCGCGAAGAAAGCGACGAACACCGAACCCGAACCCGGACTTTTACGAAAATGTCCAGGTTCGGGTCCGTGTCACGGACACCCCAAAATTCGGTACGAACCCGAACTATACAGTTCGAGTTCGCTCATCCCTACTCACCGCCCTTCTTTTTCACAAAGAAAAATCCAGCCCCTGCCGGGGACGAGGATTTGCGAATGTGTCCGCGTGAAAGCGCCTCCCTCACGTACTCCTCCATGGCCTCATTCTCCGCTACCGACAGTGGATAGACTTTGCCACGAGGAGGAACGGCACCAGATTGTAACTCTATGGCACAATCGTATGGGCGGTGCGGAGGTAGGGCAACCGCACGCACCTTATCGAATACATCCCGGTACTCCTCGTATTCAGGAGGCAACAGAGAGTCCGAGGAAGTACACAGCAACTTGACAGGCCCATGGATGCAACTAGCCCCACACTGCGGTGACCACGAGAGGATCTCGGCCGATCTCCAATCGAAAGTCGGATTATGCTTCTGGAGCCAGGGGTACCCCAAGACCACCGAGTTGTGTGGAGACGAAATAACCTGGAGACAGACCGACTCTCTGTGAACGGCACCAATGGCCATCCCCACTGGAAGGGTCTCCTGAGTCACGTGTGGCGGCAGAAGGGGTCTGCCGTCTATCGCCTCAAGAGCCAGTGGGGAACCTCGAGGCTGCAGAGGAATGGAATTGGCGGCAGCGAACACACTATCAATGAACAAACCACCAGCACCAGAGTCCACCAACGCCTGGGTCGTCACCGAGCCCCCGACCCAGGAGAGGACAACAGTAATCAGTGGTTTGTCAACACGGGAAACCGGGGACGAGGAGACTCCACCCAAGATCTGCCCCCGACAGGATCTCAGGTGCGAGCATTTCCCGGACGGTTCGGGCATGCCAACCGAAAATGCCCACCGAGACCACAGTACATGCATCGGCCCTCGCGTCTCCGGAGTACCCTCTCCCCCTCGGACAGGCGAGCAAACCCCAGCTGCATGGGTTCACCCCCAGACAAGTCATCCCCAGGAGGCGTGGGAGGAGAGGGAGGCACGGGTGGGACAGCAAACGTAGGCGCCAATCTGTTAGAAGACCTCCGCAGGCTCTCCTTAAAGGAAGGTCTCTCCCTGAGTCTGGTGTCAATCAAAATCAGGAAAGAAATAAGAGACTCGAGCTCCACTGGTAGGTCCTTAGCTGCAACCTCATCCTTCAAGGCATCCGAGAGACCATGAGAGAAAGCAGCGACCAGAGCCTCATTATTCCAGCCCACCTCTGCTGCCAGGGTACGAAACTCAATGGCGTATTCAGCTACGGATCGTGAACCCTGTCTGATGGACATAAGGAGCTTCGCAGCAGAGGCAGCACGAGCCGGCACATCGAATACCTTCCGAAGAGAAGCAACAAAACCGGAAAACTCGGCAACCACCGGATTGTTGTTCTCCCATAAAGGGCTGGCCCAGGCCAAGGCCTTGTCCGAGAGCAGCGAGATCAAGAAGCCCACCTTTGATCTCTCAGTAGGAAAGGCATGTGGCAGCAACTCGAAATAAATGCCCACCTGGTTAAGGAAACCTCGGCACTGAGTTGGCTCTCCCCCAAAGCGCTGTGGAAGGGGGGCAGAACCGGTCATACCCCGAAACACCGCAGGCGCAGCAAGAGGTGT
This sequence comes from Bufo gargarizans, assembly GCF_014858855.1. Lineage (NCBI taxonomy): Eukaryota > Metazoa > Chordata > Amphibia > Anura > Bufonidae > Bufo > Bufo gargarizans. The sequence continues at coordinate 299,656,246 of NC_058084.1, read as the reverse complement.
CGGGGTAGACTCTGGCGCAACAACCGGAGCGGCAGTAGGAGCGGCCCCAGGAGCGACAACCGACCCATCGGCAACAGAAGCTAAATGAGCCGTGCGTTCAAGCAGGGTTTGCAACGCCACAGCGAACCGACCCAACAGGTGATCCTGCTGATCAAGTCTGGCAACCAGCGTAGGTAGCGAGGATGGCCCTGTACCGTCAGAATTCATGGCTTGGTCCTAATGTCATGGAACCATGAACCAGACGTACAACAAGAGATAAGTGGAAATAAGAAGGCTTTATTGAAAATCAAGCTGTAAGGCAAAAGTCCAAACGGATGGCTAAACCGAAGCAGGGTCTTGCGAAGCCAGAGGTCAGGAACCAGAAGGGTAGTCAGACGAAGCCTGGATCAGGAACCAGCAGGGTAGTCAGACGAAGCCTGGATCAGGAACCAGCAGGGTAGTCAGACGAAGCCAGGATCAGGAACCAGAAGCAGCAGCAGTCTTAGAAGCATGTGAACACAGGAGGACCAAGCAAGGAACTGAAGCCACAGACCTCCTATATATATGAGCTAGGCATCCAGCTCCTCCCAGTGGGAAGGAGAAGCCGCAGGGTGGGAGGCTACAAGAAACCCAGAAACCAAGATGGCCGCCAGCACATGTCAAACGAAGGAGAACAGCAAGAAGGTAAGACCATGACAGCCAAGGGGACCACATTTTCTTATATTTGTGATGTGATCTCAATTCCCAGTGAGATAATTCTTCTAGTCTGGAAATAGAGGCGAGTTTATGCATCCAAAGTGTCTCAGACAGAGGACCTTGTGTTTTCCAATTTGAAGCTATGATAAGTCTAGCTGCCGCAATAAGAGATCTAAAAAGACTTTTCTCAGATAGTATCACAATCGGCGTGACTATCACATACGTGACACAGAGGGAGGGAAAGAGGAAGGCCCTGCCCAAGTGAGAGGGAAGGTGGTGACCCCTGACTCACCTTGCGGCTGGCACCTGGCTGCCCTGACGTCCCTAGACGGGTTCCTCACCCGTACGCCGATCACGTGCCTAAAACCCTGGCTTTCCCTAAGATGAGCCCTAGATAGTGAACAGGGCGGTGGGAACACTAGTCCGCACCACTAGCTCTAAAGGAAAACACCAAGGGGAGGACAGACAATACAGACTAAACATATAATCCCAGGTGGGCGACAACAGGAGACAACAAAAAGCCCAACAGGGATCCGGAGGGTAGCACTCTGGAACAACAACCAGGATTCACAGCTCCAGTGGGTCAGTATAGAAGTCCAGGCAGGAAGCTCTATAACTGGCAACTAGAGAAGTGTGAGAGGAGAATATAAGGAGGTTGGGAGTGACAGACAAGAAACAGCTGAGGAGGAGAAGCTACGGATCCCTGAGTGAGACAAAAAGGATTGCAAGGCAAACACAGAAAACAATCACTAAGAAACAACGTGATCTTTAGACATAGAGCGCGCAGCCACCCGCTGCGACTTCCTGACCCCGGGTATAACGGAGTCAGACGTGGCTCTTGACACCCTCGTGACAGTACCCCCCCTTTCACGAGGGGCCTCCGGACACTCAGGACCAGGTCTCTCAGGATGAGAGGCATGGAAAGCCTGAATTAACCTGTTGGCGTTTACCTCTGACGCTGGAACCCACATTCCTTCCTCGGGACCGTAACCCCTCCAATGCACCAGATACTGAAGAGAGCGGCGGACCCGACGAGAATCAACAATTCTGGATATTTGAAACTCCAGATTACCATCCACAATAACAGGAGGAGGTGGCAGCAGTGATGGTTCTAGAGGTGGAACATACTTCTTGAGTAACGACTTATGGAAGACGTTATGGATCTTAAAAGTCTGAGGTAGCTCCAGGCGAAAAGCCACAGGGTTAATGACGGCTACTATTTTATAAGGACCAATGAACCTAGGACCCAGTTTCCAAGAGGGAACCTTCAACTTAATATTCCTAGTAGACAACCACACATAGTCATTCACTCCTAGGTCCAGACCTGGCGACCGTTTCTTATCGGCCATGCATTTATATTTACCACTCATATTTTTCAAGTTAGCTTGCACCTTCTGCCATACCGATGAAAGAGATGAAGAAAACCGTTCCTCTTCGGGAACCCCAGAAGACCCCCCCTCTTTGAAAGTACAAAATTGGGGATGAAAACCGTATGCACCAAGAAATGGTGACTTGCCAGTGGATTCCTGACAGCGATTATTTATGGCAAACTTGGCTAACGGTAAATATGATGACCACACCTCTTGGTTTTCAGACACAAAACACCTTAAATATGTTTCTAGGTTTTGGTTGGTACGCTCAGTCTGTCCATTCGACTGAGCATGGAAAGCTGAGGAAAAGGAAAAGGACAAGTGTACCCCCAAACGGGAACAAAAAGCTTTCCAAAACTTAGAAATAAACTGGGTTCCCCGATCCGAAACCACATCGGAAGGGACCCCGTGAAGCTAGAGTCTTAGCATTAGGATAACTGTTTTACCCGCAGACAACGGTAAGTCAGTGATGAAATCCATTGACAGATGTGTCCATGGCCTATTGGGGATGAAAAGTGGCAATAAAGACCCTGCTGGACGTGTATGAGAGACTTTCGTGCGTGCACAAGTAGAACAAGTAGACACGAAATCCATTACATCCTGACGCAACCTTGGCCACCAAAAACGACGAGACAATAGCTCCAAGGTTGCTTTACTACCCGGGTGCCCAGCAAGTGCCGAATTATGATGTTCCTTTAATAATTCAAGACGCAGGTTTAACGGTACAAACAATTTCTCTGAGGGGCAAGAGGCCGGGGCGTCCCCCTGGGCCTCTAACACCTTTCCCTCTAGAACAGAGTGTACAGCAGAGACAACCACTCCTCTTTGTAAAATAGGTACCGGATCACTAACATTACCCCCTCCAGGGAAACTACGAGATAATGCGTCTGCCTTGGTATTTTTTGCCCCAGGACGATAGGTGATTACAAAGTTAAATCTGGTAAAGAATAGCGACCACCTAGCTTGTCTAGGGGTGAGACGCTTTGCCGATTCTAGGTACAGAAGGTTTTTGTGATCCGTAATCACCGTGACGGGGTGGATTGCTCCCTCTAAGAAGTGACGCCACTCTTCAAACGCCAGTTTAATCGCCAACAGTTCCCTATTTCCAATATCATAGTTCTTTTCTGCTGTAGATAACTTTTTGGAAAAGAAAGCGCAAGGACGCCATTTGCCAGGAGACGGACCCTGAGACAATACAGCCCCCACTCCCACCTCTGACGCATCTACTTCAACAATCAAAGGCTGGGAGACATCAGGTTGAATTAGAACAGGTGCCGAGGTAAATCTCTCTTTTAGAGAGGAAAATGCAATTTTAGCGGCATCAGACCATTTAGAAAAATCAGTCCCCTTCCTAGTCATGTCAGTAAGGGGTTTAACGATCACTGAATAATTTTTAATGAACTTTCTATAGAAATTTGCGAAACCCAAAAACCGTTGTAGAGCTTTAAGGTTCTCAGGAAGATCCCAATCTAAAATTGCCTGGACCTTCCTAGGATCCATACGGAAACCTGAAGCAGATAATAGATATCCCAGGAACTGTATTTCCTGAACGGCGAAGACACATTTTTCAATTTTCGCATATAATTTATTCGTCCGTAGGACCTGCAGTACTTGCCTGACATGTACTTCATGTGTTTTCAGATCAGCCGAATAAATTAAGATATCATCTAGGTATATGACTACAAACCTGCCGATGAGATGACTAAAAATATCATTAACGAAATGTTGGAAGACAGCAGGGGCATTGGTCAGACTGAAAGGCATGACTAAATTTTCATAATGCCCCTCAGGGGTGTTAAAAGCTGTCTTCCACTCATCCCCTTCCTTGATACGAATCAGATTGTAGGCCCCCCTAAGATCAAGTTTGGAGAACCACCTAGCACCCGCAATCTGATTAAAAAGGTCAGGAATGAGAGGAAGAGGGTATGGGTCTCGGATGGTTATCCGGTTTAGCTCACGGAAATCTAGGCAAGGACGCAGGCCCCCATCTTTCTTTTTAACAAAGAAAAACCCTGCAGCCACGCGTGAAGAAGAGGGGCTGATGTGTCCCTTAGCCAGACTCTCGGAGATATAAGATTATACAACCTGGACTTGGGTAATTTTGCACCGGGAATCAGGTTAACCGGGCAATCATAAGGATGATGAGGTGGTAGCTTCTGACAACCCTTTTCAGAAAAAACGTCCTCAAAGTCCGAAATAAATGTAGGTAGGGAAGCTATGGAGGCGATTAAGCAATTGTTATTTAAGCAATTCTCTCTGCAATGCTCACTCCACTCCAATATCTCCCTGGCCTGCCAATCCACCACTGGATTGTGCGCTACCAACCAGGGAAAACCCAATACCACAGGAGAGGGAAGGCCCTCCAGAACGTAACATGAAAGACACTCATTATGGTGGTCCCCTACCCGAAGGTGTAAGTTATGGACAATGTGAGTGAGGTTTCTCTGAGACAGAGGAGCAGAATCAATAGCGAATATGGGAATAGGTCTCTGCAGCGTACAGAGAGACAAACCCATAGTGCGGGCAAAATGGGCATCTATCAAATTTACCCCTGCTCCACTGTCTAGAAAAAAAGAAATAGACTCCGTCTTAACACCAAAAACAATAACCGCTGGCAACACAAATTGAGATGTTCGTATGGAGGAAACGTATACCCCCCGGCTGACATCCTCCGCACAGCCTGGGGTTAGTAGTTTTCCGACGGTCTTTTGTTTTTGAGAAAGGAGGGACAGACATTAATGAAATGACCCCTCCCCCCACAGAAAAAACAAGCCCCCCACCTACGGCGAACCTCAGGAGGACGGACCTGACGAGAAGTTCCTCCTAGCTGCATAGGCTCATCTAAGTCAGTACAGACTAACTGCTGCTTGGGAGAGGTTACCAATTGCTCAGGAATTTTCGATCTCTCCCTAAGACGTCTATCTATTCTGATAGAGAGGGACATAGCAGCATCAAGGGAAAGGGGGGTCTCATACAGCGCCAGCGCATCATTAACCCTTTCAGATAACCCAGAGCAGAACTGACTCCTGAAGCCGGGTCGTTCCACTGAGTATCCGTAGCCCACCTACAGAACTCTGAGAAATATTCCTCTGCTGGCCGATCTCCCTGTAGGAGTCTCCGTAACTTCGACTCAGCCAGGGCGACTCGGTCAGGGTCATCATATATGAGACCCAAAGCCCCAAAAAATCCCTCCACTGACCGGAGAGCCTGGGAACCAGGGGGTAACGAGAACGCCCAGGATTGCGGGTCCCCCTGAAGCAGGGAAATAACAATCCCCACCCGCTGTTCTTCATTACCTGAGGAGTAAGGGCGCAGCTTAAAATATAATTTGCAGGCCTCACGGAACGTCACAAATTTGTCCCTTCCCCCAGAAAATCTGTCAGGAAGAACAACCTTGGGTTCTTTAACAACCTGGTTACCCATAGCAACCGCTGGGCTTGCGGTCTGCTGCATTTGCTGCTGTTGTTGGAGGACAGACGCCTTCAATCCTGCCACCTCCAAAGACAGGCCATGAAGCTGTTTTGCCAAAGCAGCAATAGGATCCATATTGGATTCTAAGTAGAGAGAAATTTATTTATTTATTTTCTCCCAAAAAATAAGGGCCAGTTATAATATCACGATCGGCGTGACTATCACATACGTGACACAGAGGGAGGGAAAGAGGAAGGCCCTGCCCAAGTGAGAGGGAAGGTGGTGACCCCTGACTCACCTTGCGGCTGGCACCTGGCTGCCCTGACGTCCCTAGACGGGTTCCTCACCCGTACGCCGATCACGTGCCTAAAACCCTGGCTTTCCCTAAGATGAGCCCTAGATAGTGAACAGGGCGGTGGGAACACTAGTCCGCACCACTAGCTCTAAAGGAAAACACCAAGGGGAGGACAGACAATACAGACTAAACATATAATCCCAGGTGGGCGACAACAGGAGACAACAAAAAGCCCAACAGGGATCCGGAGGGTAGCACTCTGGAACAACAACCAGGATTCACAGCTCCAGTGGGTCAGTATAGAAGTCCAGGCAGGAAGCTCTATAACTGGCAACTAGAGAAGTGTGAGAGGAGAATATAAGGAGGTTGGGAGTGACAGACAAGAAACAGCTGAGGAGGAGAAGCTACGGATCCCTGAGTGAGACAAAAAGGATTGCAAGGCAAACACAGAAAACAATCACTAAGAAACAACGTGATCTTTAGACATAGAGCGCGCAGCCACCCGCTGCGACTTCCTGACCCCGGGTATAACGGAGTCAGACGTGGCTCTTGACACCCTCGTGACAGATAGGATCATTGAGTTTGGCAAAATGTTTAGCAAGGCAATCTTGGGGCAACTGATGATCTTCTTTGTGTCTTCCTTGTCTAGGATGCAATTGATATGTACAAAAACCTTATCCCAGAATGTTTGTAAAAGTGGGCAAGACCACCAAATATGTAAGAAGGTGCCTCTCTCCTTGAGGCATCTCCAGCACAAATCTGAAGTAGTGCTATACATTTGGCTTAATCTAACGGGTGTAAGGTACCATCTGGATATCACCTTGTATGTGTTTTCTTGAATGTTAGAACATCTTGAGCATAATTTGGGTGAGAGTAGTATATCTTTGGTATCTTCAATTGTGAATTGGACATTTAAGTCTCTTTCCCATTCTTTCAAAAAGTAGAGAGATTTTGGTGTTTCATTTTGAGTAAATTCCTACTTATCGTGTGTGAGTTTTTTTGGAGTCTGTGATTGAAATATTAATTTTTCAAACCAAGAGGGTTCCTTAGTCTGAGAATCTTGTGATAAAGCTCTTTTTAGGGACTTCGATAGGATGTTGTGCTGTAGACAATTCAGTTTAGGTGTGCCAAAACATTTCCTCATAGCTTGCAAATGTAATATCGCTCCATCCGGATCTAGGAGGTCAGAAGGCGCTAAATTACTGTTGCGTATTTGTGCTGGTAGAGTAGTATATCCTTCTCCGGTTGTAATGAGGAGGTCATTGAGGTTGCTTAAGTGGGAGGGGAATTTTGAGCATGTATCTCTTATATGTTTTGTTTTCCAGGTTGATAATGTGGCCTGAGCTAGGATATTATCTTTATTTATAGTTGGGGTGTTTTGTGGGTCTGCAAATACTAGGCCTTTTAGTGGGAATTTTGTTAGTTCTTTTTCCAATGAAATCCAAGTTTTGTGTTTTGGGTGTCTCACCCAATCTATAATTCTGCTTAGGTAGACAGCTGTAATATATTTGTCTAAGGAAGGGAGGCCAATTCCTCCTTTGGTTATGGGTAATTGAAGAATATTGTGTGATATCCTCGGGTTTATATTTCCCCATATGTAATTAGAGCATATTTTCTTAAAAGAAGTCAAGAAATGTTTTGGGAGTTTGATTGGGAGCACCTGTATGAGATATGTAAGTTTGGGCAAAATTAAGGTATTGAACATTATTTTTCCGTCCTAGCCAGGATATAAATGTGGGTTTCCAGGAACTCAGCAAATTTGGTATGGAATTTATAAGTGGAGTAAAGTTTAGACTGAATAACCTATTGAGATCAGGCAGATTGTTAACACCCAAGAATTTCAGTGAACTTTTGATCCATTGGAAGGGGGAGTCTTTCTCTAGATATTTTAGAGCATTATGGGAGTATAGTATGCCCATCACTTGTGACTTTGAGATATTAATTTTGAAATTGGATATTTCTCCAAATCTATCTAAGGTATCAATTATAAGGGGGAAAGCTTGTCTAGGGTTTGAGATAACCAATAAGAGGTCATCTGCATATGCAGCTTGTTTTATCTCTAAGGCGCCACAACTTAAACCTTTAATGCCAGGGTTTTGTCTTATAGCTTGTAACAGAGGTTCCATTGATAAAATAAATAATAAAGGGGATAATGGGCAGCCCTGCCTGGTTCCATTATTAATGTGTACTGCCCGGGACAGAATATCATTTACTTTTATATAAGCGCATGGGGAGGCGTACATTGAGAACGTGGCTTTGATAAATATTCTTGGGAAGCCAAATACCTTTTAGAGCTGCATTATACATCTGGGCCATATGGGGAACTAGGGTATCTTTGAATGTTGCATAATATATGTCTGGGAGCCCACCTGGTCCTGGAGATTTCCCTTTGGCAATTGTTTTCAGGGTTTCCATGACTTCTTTCTCCGAAATTGGGGCGCATAATCAGAGTTTCTGATCTTCATTGAGTTTTGGTCATTCAAGTTTACTCAGGAAGTCAGAGGTAAGTTTGTTTTTATCTTGCGTAGCCGTATCTGACTCTGCTACATTAATATTGTAGAGTTCTGTATAGAAGTCATGAAAAGCCTGAGCAATAGCAGTGTCATCTTTGTGTAATGGCTGACCGCCTGTTTTGATACCCGCTATTCTAGATTTGAGTTTTTGTTATTTCCATGTGCAAAAATGTTTTGCTTTAAGGCTAAATATATCTTCGCTGATTGGGCATTGAGATGAGTTTTCAGTTCTTCTCTAGCCCTGTTAAGTTTGTCTAGAATGTCATTTTTCCTAAGACGTTTGTGGTAGCATTCTAGTTTGGATATTTTAGAGAACACTTTTTTTTTTTTTTTGCCTAGCTTTATTTAGGTTTGCCGCAAGCGAAATGAACTCTCCTCTAATTACTGCTTTATGTGCCTCCCATATAAATTGTGTGGACGTTTCTCCCCGTGTATTATTGGTAAAGTAGTCTTTTAATTTCTTATTTATGGCTGAATATATATCTGAAGAGCTGAGTAAGGTTTCATTCAGACGCCAATTAAAATATTTGGGCGATGAGTTAGGTGGCTTGAAGGTGAAAAAGACTGGAGCATGATCTGAATGTAAAATAGGACCTATTTTGGTTTCTGTGCATAGATGAAGGTTGTTAGCTGGGAAGAATATGTAATCTAATCTTTGATAAGATTTGTGTGGGGCAGAGAAATGGGTAAAGTCCTTTTCTTTTGGGTTGAGAGCTCTCCAAACGTCCACCAGGGAGTTTTTGTGCAAGGATTTTTTTTATGAGTTTTAAAGAACTGTTTGGAAGAGCTGATTTACCTGTTGAGGAATCAATGCGAGGATTAAGCGTCACATTGAAATCCCCAGCTACTATGACTAGTCTTTCTCTGAAGGCTTCCAATTCTGGCCAAAATTTGTCGAAAACATTTCTTTTGCGCAGTGTTGGGAGCGCAGATGTTGACCAAAGTGTATGTTTGGGAGTTGATTTTCCCTTTAACCATTAAATATCTCCCTTCATCATCTGATATGGTGAATGTGTGTAGAAAATCAGTATTTCTATGTATTCCTATAGTAGTTCCAGATTTGTTGGAAGCTGTCGATGAGTTATGGAACCAAAGATTATACAAACCGGATTCCAAAAAAGTTGGGACACTATAAAAATTGTGAATAAAAACTGAATGCAATGACGTGGAGGTGCCAACTTCTAATATTTTATTCAAAATAGAACATAAATCACGGAAAAAAAGTTTAAACTGAGAAAATGTACAATTTTAAGGGAAAAATATGTTAAATCAGAATTTCATGGTGTCAACAAATCCCCAAAAAGTTGGGACAAGGCCATTTTCACCACTGTGTGGCATCTCCCCTTCTTCTTACAACACTCAACAGACGTCTGGGGACCGAGGAGACCAGTTTCTCAAATTTTGAAATAGGAATCCTCTCCCATTCTTGTCTAATACAGGCCTCTAACTGTTCAATTGTCTTGGGCCTTCTTTGTTGCACCTTCCTCTTTATGATGCACCAAATGTTCTCTATAGGTGAAAGATCTGGACTGCAGACTGGCCATTTCAGTACCCGGATCCTTCTCCTACGCAGCCATGATGTTGTGATTGATGCAGAATGTGGTCTGACATTATCTTGTTGAAAAATGCAGGGTCTTCCCTGAAAGAGATGACGTCTGGATGGGAACATATGTTGAGCTAGAACCTGAATATATTTTTCTGCATTGATGGTGCCTTTCCAGACATGCAAGCTACCCATGCCACACGCACTCATGCAACCCCATACCATCAGAGATGCAGGCTTCTGAACTGAGCGTTGATAACAACTTGGGTTGTCCTTGTCCTCTTTGGTCCGGATGACATGGTGTCCCAGATTTCCAAAAAGAACTTCGAATCGTGACTCGTCTGACCACAGAACAGTCTTCCATTTTGCCAAACTCCATTTTAAATGATCCCTGGCCCAGTGAAAATGCCTGAGCTTGTGGATCTTGCTTAGAAATGGCTTCTTCTTTGCACTGTAGAGTTTCAGCTGGCAACGGCGGATGGCACGGTGGATTGTGTTCACTGACAATGGTTTCTGGAAGTATTCCTGAGCCCATTCTGTGATTTCCTTTACAGTAGCATTCCTGTTTGTGGTGCAGTGTCGTTTAAGGGCCCGGAGATCACGGGCATCCAGTAAGGTTTTACAGCCTTGACCCTTACGCACAGAGATTGTTCCAGATTGAATCTTCGGATGATGTTATGCACAGTTGATGATGATAGATGCAAAGTCTTTGCAATTTTTCGCTGGGTAACACCTTTCTGATATTGCTCCACTATCTTTCTGCGCAACATTGTGGGAATTGGTGATCCTCTACCCATCTTGGCTTCTGAGAGACACTGCCACTCTGAGAAGCTCTTTTTATACCCAATCATGTTGCCAATTGACCTAATTAGTGTTAATTGGTCTTCCAGCTCTTCGTTATGCTCAAATTTACTTTTTCCAGCCTCTTATTGCTACTTGTCCCAACTTTTTGGGGATTTGTTGACACCGTGAAAATTTGAATCAACGTATTTTTCCTTTAAAATGATACATTTACTCGGATTAAACATTTGATCTGTCATCTATGTTCTATTACAAATAAAATATTGACATTTGCCATCTCCACATCATTGCATTCAGTTTTTATTCACAATTTGTTTAGTGTCCCAACTTTTTTGGAATCCGGTTTGTATTTTGTCTTGGATAGCTCTGGTATTTTATTGTGCTTGAAGTGTGTTTCTTGTAGGAATATTATGTTGGCCTTTTTCTCTGTTTAGCTGATTTATGATTTGACTTCTCTTCACAGGAGACTGAAAGCCTCTCACGTTGTAGGTAGCTGCTCTAAGTTCTGCCATGAGGAGAAGTGGGTGCGAGATCTTGTGAATGCAATTTACTCACTGGTGGGATGCTCCAGTCTGCTCCTACAGGGTATTCATATCTTCTGAAGGCATTCAATGGTACTTGGGGTAGTGGAGTGAGTGAGGATGAGGATGAGGGGGGGATAAAACCATTCTAAATACATAGAAAACAAAGCAAGGGTTAGACATAAGCAACATTCTTTTTTTTTGTATCAACAATTTTTATTGTTTTTCTTTTCTTTATGACATACATAAAAAGCAGTGGTCCAATGATCATATGGTCATACAAATGGTCACAAGTATTTTGTACAATTAGACCAATTGGTTCAGTCTACATTGAAATAAGGCATATCCTTTGGGTACATTAAAGAAGATAAACTAAAAATGAAAACATAGTAAAACAGAAAAAGGGGCCTGAAAGGGCCCAACAGGATAGGTAGGGTAACACTCAAGAATCCTCTACACAATTAAGCCACAAATATGTCGCGGATTATAAGCAACACTGATGAGTAAGCAGTTTTAAGAAAATAACCATATACACGATCTAGGATATATATAGTAGTATTGAAAAGGAGACCAAATATATTGGGTTTGGTTATAGTAGTTAGTTGAATTTTCTGTATTCTCTCCAGGGGGCCCAAATTTTGAGAAAAACGTGTCTAGAGCGCAATTCCCAATGCGAAATTTCTTCTAAGCGATAGATTTGATCTAGTCTACTCGTCCAATGCACAATATTAGGGGCATCCGTTGATAACCAGAGTTTAGGAATTAGTAATCTGGCAGCTACCAGCATAAAGGAAAAGAGTGTTATTTTGCAAGATTTCGATCTACCAATGCCAAGGCTGAGTAGTGAGATCTCAGGAGTGCAGGGGAAGGAGGTTTGGCATATCTGATTGCTAAGTTTGTTTACTTCCAACCACCATGGCTGTATCAACGCACACGACCACCAAACATGGAATAAAGAGCCTCTCTCTTTGCCGCATCTCCAGCAAGTATCGGTGTAAAGTGGATTGTAAAGAGAGGTCTTGTCTGGGGTCTTGTACCAGCGCATTAGTATTTTGTAGCTGTTCTCTTGAATGACAATACATCTAGAAATTTTATGTGGGACTATCAAGATCTGTAGAATTTCAGGAGGGGACAGTGTACGCTGCAGGTCTTTTTCCCAAAGCCCAATCGCAGCAGGTTTAACAACAGTAGGAGGGGATTTAAGTTGCTTGTAAATATTGGATATGACTTTGGAGGGATATAGAGAGGCCCCAATCATCTTATCAAACCAAGGAAGGTTCTGAGCGGGTGAGGTTTCTTTAGCAATACGGAGTGATTCCTTTCTAAGAAAGTTTAAAAGGAAAGGGTTCTTAGTTGTAACCTGAAGGAGGTCACAGATATCTTGATCAGAAAGGATACCTCCATCTTTAGTAAACAATCTGGAAACCTTCATCTCTGTATCCCTAAGTACAGAGGGGCAGCTGTCTCTTAAATCCTTGGGAGCTAAAGAAATTACATCTCCTATAGAAATGAAAGGAGAAGGGAGGGTCAGAGCTCCCACATTGGCCGAGAACCACCTCCAGACCTTTAAGGTGTTCCGGATCAAGGGATTCGGTATAGTATTGGGGACCAGGGTGAGTTTGTCGGCCAAGATGAGGGCCCGAATAGGGGAAGGCAAAAAAGCATTCTCCAGCCCTAACCAAAGCTTATGAGAAGGATTTCTGATCCAATCTATTACTCTTGCGAGCTGGATGGCCTTCATATAAATCTCTGGGTCAGGTAGTCCAATTCCACCTCTGGACTTTGGTTTTGACAAGGTTTCAAAAGAAATGCGAGGGCTCTTCCCCTTCCAAATAAATTTACGTATATTCCTGTTAAGAAGGGAAAAATAGGACTTGGGAATCTCAATGGGAAGTACTTGCATTAAATATGTAAGCTTTGGTATTACTAAGGACATAACTATGTTTTTTCTCCCAAACCAGGATAAATAAGGGAAATTTAGAGAGTCCATCTGGGTGATCATAGAGGCTAAGAGAGGTTTGTAGTTGAGTTTAAATAAATCTCCTAGGCAAGGGGACAAGTTTACTCCTAGATATGTCAAATGTTGGGTATGCCAATTAAAGGGGGATACATTTTGGAGAGATGTGATGGTGTGCGAAGAGAGGCCAATATGGATTATCTGAGATTTAGTTGCATTAACTTTGAAGTTTGACAGAGAGCCGAAGAAAGTGAGGATGGACAGGATTACAGGTATAGATTTAAGTGGGTTGGTAGTGACTATTAAGAGGTCGTCTGCGAATGCAGCAAGTTTAAATTCCTGTCCACCAACCTGTAGGCCTTTAATGTCAGAGTTTTGTCTAAGAGCTTGTAGGAGGGTTTCCATCACCAGGACAAAGAGAAGGGGGGAAAGGGGGCATCCCTGTCGTGTTCCATTGCTAATGGGGAAGCTGGAAGATAAGGTATCATTGACTGACACAGACGCCGAAGAATGGGTATACATAGAGAAGACAGCATTAATGAATGAAGTGGGGATCTGAAATTTCGATAGGGTGAGAGAGATGTAAGTCCAATCCACTCTATCAAATGCTTTTTCGGCGTCTGTGCCAAGCAATACTAAGGGGGGGGATCTATAGGAGGCATAATAAAGGGCATTTAGTATTTTCGTGGTGTTATCTTTACCTTCTCTGCCTCTAACAAAGCCCACCTGATCTGGGTGGATCAGATGCGGCAAAAGGTTTTGCAACCTAGTGGCCAACATTTTCGACAGTAACTTAAGATCTACATTTAGGAGGGAAATGGGGCGAAAGTTTGAACATAAGGTGGGGTCCTTGCCTTGTTTAGGAATAACTGTGATAGTAGCTTTTGTCATATCTGCGGAGAGTGGGAGTTTGTTTAAAGCCTGATTATAGATTGGGAGCAAAAAGGGGAGGAGAGTTTCTTTGAAGGTTGAGTAATAGGTTATCGGAAGTCCATCCGGACCAGGGCATTTTCCTTTAGGAGTCGATTTAATGGCAGAGCTTAATTCCAGGATGGTAAATGGTTCAGACAAAGATTCACTTTGGGGCGCTGACAATGATGGCAGTTTAAGAGAGGATAGGAAGACATTAATGTTGGAACTCCTGTCAAGTGAGGGGTTTGGAAGTACTGTAGCAGGGAGATTATATAGAGATTCGTAGAATTTCCTAAATTGTTCTGCAATTTCCTCTGCTTTAAACAGAAGAGTGTTTTGAGGCGATCTAATGCTCTGTACAAAGCGAGATGTTTTCCTCTGTCTAATTCTCTGTATTGCAAACTTAGAGGCCTTGTTCCCATGCGCAAATACTTTCTGTTGTGCAGATAGGTAATATTTAGCAGATCTCTCGTTAAGAAAGTTCTTTAATTCTGTCCTGAGGGAGGTTAGCTCTGAGAGATGGTGGGCTAAAAGGGATTGTTTATGCGCTTTTTCCAGAGTATGAATTTTAGACAGTAGGTCAGAAAGTCTCTTGTCGGCTTGTTTTTTAAGAAAGGAGCAGAGGCTAATTAATCTGCCCCTTATAAAGGCTTTATGGGCGTCCCATAACGTTTGGGGTGAGACCTCTTTGTTGTTATTAATCGAGAAGTATTCTTCAAGGAAGGAGGTAATTTGTGCTACATATTTTTCATTACCTAACAGGGATTCATTAAATCTCCAAGTGGAGTTTTTATTGGATCGAATGGGAGGGAGGATGTCACAGAACATAGGGGAGTGATCGGATAGAGTTATATCTCCTATCTTGGCCAGTGCACATAACTGTAGGTGTTCCTTTGAGATAAGGACATAATCTATCCTACTATAAGACCTATTAGATGGAGAGTAGAAGGAGTAGTCCAATCCCTGAGGGTTAAGACATCGCCAAATATCTACCACTCCAAGGCTTGAGAGTTTAGTATGGAGGAAGTTAAGGGCTTTTTGGGAAATGGCCGATTTTTTGGAGGTGGTGTCAAGAAGCGGGTTGAAAGCTAGATTAAAGTCACCTGCCATTATCAATATTCCCTCTCTATGAATTTCCACTAGGTCTATTAACGTGGAGAGCCAAGTAATCTGGTCTGTGTTTGGGGCATAGATATTCACTAAGGTATAAGTTGAAGTTCCTATCGTGCCTTTGAGTATAAGAAATCTGCCATCAGGATCCTGTACATGCGAATGGTACTGGAAGGGCAAATTCCTACGAAAGCCAATACTGACTCCCCTCGAGGCAGCACCCCCAGCTCCACAGTGGTACCATGTGGGAAATTTTGAAAAGGAGAGGTTGGGATAGTCTCCATGTTTGAAGTGTGTCTCTTGAAGGAAAATTAAAGAGCATCTTTCTTTATGTAAAAGAGAAAAGATCTGACATCTCTTTGATGGAGACCTCAACCCCTTCACATTATAAGTTACTACTCTTAAGTCTGCCATAATTAAAATATGTGTAGGTGAAGGATACAGCTAAAAATATAGATGTCAAGTGTGTATGACTAACCAACCAGAGTGAAGGGAGGGTACCACCTCGAGGTAAGCGACGGCTCCGTAAAAGGTAAAGGTTCATTCCGAACAGAAGATTTTCATCAGCATATGGGCCATACCTATCAGAGTATTCTTGAGACCTATCAAAGGACAAAAAAAAGTGAACAACACAACAAAATAAACCAAAACATATGTAACGATAGCACCAGTAAGCTACTAAAAAATGTGAGCTAACTAGCACTATTAGCAAGGGGGGGTGTTGCATTACTGTATGTAAAATGCAAATATTATGTTTCCTTTTTAAGGAGAGAGATGATACGGGTTAAATACCAGCTTCTATCAAAGTAAAGCAGGAAAATTACTTATAATGGTCAGTCTCAGTGACCTTTGTGTGAAAGCAACTAAAACCGGATTGACAACGTATATATCAACTATAGTGGTATTGTCTCAGTTAAGAGCTGGAAGGGTAAACCTGAGGACAAAGCCATCACTCATCTGGAAGTGTCAGTCTTTTGGAAGACGAAGCCTGGCGGTTTCTTTTCATCCTATGAGACCTTTGAGTACGAGGGGTCTCCCATGCTCCATCAGTATTCAGAGTAGGTATATCAGAGGCAATCCGAACAAGTTCCCAGTTTTCGATGGGGAGCGGCAGGATTTGCAGGATGTCATAAGCACCGTCTAAATCTTCATAGGAGTGAATAGAGATTCTGCGTCCATTGTGAATAAAGGACAACCCGAACGGGAATAACCATCTGTACACTACTTTCTTATTTCTCAAAAGATCTGTGAGAGGTTTTAGGGACTTGCGCTTTTTCAGCGTGGATTGGGCCAAGTCTTGATATATGGAGATAGGGTTGTCATCCCACGAGGCTAGGGGATTATTTCTTGCTCCTTTTAGTATAGCCTCTTTGACGGGAAAGTGCAAAAACTTGCAAATAATGTCCCTTGGGGGATCTGTAGATTGGGGCTTGGGGCGCAGCGCCCTGTGAGCACGTTCTAAAATCACTTCATGTGCGGAGTCAGGGCCCAGTAGTTTTAAACAAATCTGCATCACTACTTCAGGGATTTCATCAGGGCCTACTGATTCTGGAACTCCTCTGAAGCGGAGGTTGTTCCTCCTGCTCCGATTTTCCTGATCTTCCAGCTGCACGTACAGGGCGTTTAAATGCTTTTGGTGAGTACTTAGCTTATCAGAGGTAGCGTTGTGGTGAGCCGTGAGAGCCATGTTCGCGTCCTCCAGAGCTTCCACCCGCCTCCCTATATGCTTCACATCTTCTTTTATGGAGTGGAGGTCGGTTTTAAGTGGTTCTAGGGCTTCAGACAAAGCGTTCTTTAGGAAGGATTTGGAGAGCGAGACTGCGTCTGCTTCAGGGGACTCGTCTCTCACCTTCTCAGCGGTGTATTCCGCCTGCTGTTTGTTCTTCGGCGTGCACGGAGGTTCCGGCGCCATTTTGGATTCTCTGGCCGCATAGGACTGTGCCGCTTTTTTTATAAACTTCTCCATTCCGCCCGCTTGGGAACTTGGTCTGGACGGCTCTGGGACATCAGCAGGTCTCGGTCCCCCGATCTTGACCATTGTGGGCTAGATTAGCTGGGTTTAGGAGCTTCTAAAGGAATCGGTAATAGCGGAGCTGCGCTTCACACGACCATCCGGCTCAGGCGCTAGCTCCGCCCCCATAAGCAACATTCTTAGTGACCATTCCCGAGGCATCTCTAATGAGAGAATGGGCGGGAGCATGTACATTATAGGTCCTAAAGGGGACCTGAAAAGATAATTTAACAGTGTTTTTTTTACAGTACAACTCATGTACGGCACAGGCGATATTACGTATTATATATTCTAACTGCTATTAATTCAAGTGATAACATTAATACAAAAAAGAACTAGTGTGAGATAAAGGGCTTTACTAAGTGACTCTAGGTGTTAATCTAAAGTTGCAGCATGAGCGACCATCCTAGGTCGGTGGGGGGAAGGAAGAGTGGAGAAGGAGGTTTGGGGATAAGAGGGGAAGGAGGTCCAATGCTTCACATCTAGTTCTTGGGAATTATAGAACTCTCTCTAAAAAGTAATAGAGGAGAAATTTAGTAGAGCACACTCAGTAACCGCTTTGTAAGTATGAGAACAAATTATCTATCTAAAATAGCTTCAGTCCTTATCTGCCATGAGACGTCTAGGGGTCATCTTCCCTTGTCGTCTTTTGTTCTTCAAAGCTTTACTGGAGAGGACAGTCTCCCATGTGGTTGGGGGTGGGACTTCAGATGGTATAAGGACATCTGTAGCAATAGACCAATCCGGGATGTCTATGTCCGTAATTTGTAGGGCAGCAATAACGTCTGGTAGATCTTTTGGTGTTCTTATGGTGTATCTTCTCTCTCTCCAGGTTATAAGCATTCCAAAGGGGAACAACCATCTGAAAGCAATCCTCTTGTGCCTTAAATGGTCTGTTAGAGGTTTCAGCATGCGTCTTTTGTTTAAGGTTACAGGTGCAATATCTTGGAATAATTGAATTGTGGCATCTCCGTATTCAATAATCTCAATTGCTCTAGCTTTTTTCATTATTGCTTCTTTCTGAGCAAAGTTCAAGAGCTTGCAGATTACGTCTCTTGGGGGGTCCTCCGGTTTCGGCTTGGGACGCAAGGCTCTGTGTGCCCTTTAAATAACAACAGGACTAGGAGGATCTTCTGCCAGCAAGGATTTTCATATTTCTTCAACTGCTTTGGGGATTGCTTCGTTTCCAACTGATTTAAGGATGCCCCGAAAGCGGATATTGTTCCTCCTGCCTCTGTTATCTTGATCTTCAATATAGTCATGAGGATAATTGATATGTTGTTGATATTTGGAGAAAGCTTCAGAAGCCTGTTTAGTGTAGTTAGTAATAGCTGTTTGTGTGGTTTCAAGTGTTTCGACTCTATTACCAATCTGTCTCATTTCTCTTTTAATTTCAGACAGCTCCTCAAGTACCGGGTTCAAAGCATCTGACAGAGCTCTGGAAATAAAGGATCTAGACAATGGTAGTTCTGTGATGGGCTCTGACATCTTCATATTCACTGTCTCCTTCTTGAGAGCGTGTTGTAGATCTCTGTGTGGCTCCTTTAGGAGTGGAGACTTGTATTCCCAGGGGAACCTGTGATTTCTTCATTATGAACTTGTCCAGACCTGGTTGAGACAGATGTGGAGGTTTAGTAGGGTTATGGAATTCTTGGCTGGTGCCTCTGAATCTTCCCATCTTTACCATAGGTGCTAGTGTTTGAGACCACTTTGTAAATTTTTGTCACCTGTGTTCGTATCTGGTGTAAATTAGCAATTAATACATCATCTGTTCCTCTGCTTAGTTACTTGAGAAACCACAGACTTGGAAAAGGTGGATAAATTATAAACGTATAGATGATGAGATGCTGTAGATCTGTGGATAGTATTATTTGCTTCTAAAGGTTGTAGTATTACTTGTTCAGATGTAAGTTATCAGGTAATTGTGAGATATCACATAGTGAAGATGATGTTGTTTCACATATAAGGAGAGTCACTGTACCTTTAAATAGCAGAAGCAAGTCTTCTCCCAGATAACTTCTAATTGCTGGGAATGAGTAGTGAGTAGTGATTAAGAGAGGGAGGGGGGGGGGGGGCAAAGAGGAATGATCACTGATCTTATAAGAAAAAAAAAAACTGAATATGACTAGGTTTGCGAAAATGGATCAATCCTAATACTTTGCGGTGGAGCTCTCAGGGGATGGAATCTGAAAGCGTGATACTCCGAACACTGCCGAATCGCAGCAGATGCAGCGCACGGACTATGTTGCTATCTTCGTCTGCGGCACGTATAGCACTCAATATAATAAGGTAAGGGAGTGCCAAGCAGGTCAGAAAGTTATTCTGTGAGGTGTTCCTCTTGGATCAGTGTAAAAGGAGCCGTTCGGCTTTAATGCGCTGATGTTAGTCAGTTGCCGCCGCGTAATACAAAAAGTGTGCCCAGGGCCTGGAGTCGGTGTGATGCCTGTATCAGTATGGCAAAGAAAGATTCTTCTTACCGGTAGGCGATCTCCGTTTGGAGTTAGGAGTGCTCCTTGTGTGGGGCCCTGTTGTCGGGTTGGCGCTGATTGCCGCGTGGGTGGAAGCTGTGGTGCGAGTCCGAGGTTTCAGCACTCCAGCTAGGCCGCAGTTGGAATCTGGCTCTTTGAGCTCTTATATGTCTGATAAGGGACTTAAAATGATCCATTCGATGTTTGTGATCCAGCAGGACCTGTTTGGTGTAGCTTCTAGCTATTATATCTCCTGTATGCCGCAGGATGAAGATTCAGATGCAGGAGCTCTGGATAGACGCTTCTTCCCTGTTCGGCTGTTGGTCACGCCCCCCGTAAGATGTAATAATGTCAATATCACTTATCAGGCTTTAGGGAAAATACCTGGTGAATTAGCAAGCTTACAAATAATTTTATCCCCTAGTACAATGGGATTTAAAGGTTTTTTGGTGGTTCAACATATTTATTGACAAAGGCTACATCTGAATTATTACATCAGCTTATTAATAGGGATGAGCGAACCCGAACTGTATAGTTCGGGTTCGTACCGAATTTTGGGGTGTCCGTGACACGGACCCGAACCTGGACATTTTCGTAAAAGTCCGGGTTCGGGTTCGGTGTTCGTCGCTTTCTTGGCGCTTTTGTGACGCTTTCTTGGCGCTTTTTGAAAGGCTGCAAAGCAGCCAATCAACAAGCGTCATACTACTTGCCCCAAGAGGCCATCACAGCCATGCCTACTATTGGCATGGCTGTGATTGGCCAGAGCACCATGTGACCCAGCCTCTATTTAAGCTGGAGTCACATAGCGCCGCCCGTCACTCTGCTCTGATTAGCGTAGGGAGAGGTTGCGGCTGCGACAGTAGGGCGAGATTAGGCAGATTAACTCCTCCAAAGGACTTGATTATTGATCGATCTGCAGCTGTGGGTCATTGAGCTGCTGATACTCAATTGCTCACTGTTTTTAGGCTGCCCAGACCGTTTGTCAGTCACATTTTTCTGGGGTGATCGGCGGCCATTTTGTGTCTTGTGGTGCGCCAGCACAAGCTGCGACCAAGTGCATTTAACCCTCAATGGTGTGGTTGTTTTTTGGCTAAAGCCTACATCAGGGTGAAGCTGTCACACCAAGTGCATTTAACCAGCAATAGTCTGTTTATTTTTTGGCCATATACTACATCAGGGGCAAGCTGCGCCTGTCACCAAGTGCATTTAACCCTCAATGGTGTGGTTGTTTTTTGGCTAAAGCCTACATCAGGGTGAAGCTGTCACACCAAGTGCATTTAACCAGCAATAGTCTGTTCATTTTTTGGCCATATACTACATCAGGGGCAAGCTGCGCCCGTCACCAAGTGCATTTAACCCTCAGTAGTGTGGTTGGTCAAGCTGTGACACCAAGTGCATTTAACCAGCAATAGTCTGTTCATTTTTTGGCCATATACTACATCAGGGGCAAGCTGCGCCCATCACCAAGTGCATTTAACCCTCAGTAGTGTGGTTGGTCAAGCTATCACACCAAGTGCATTTAACCAGCAATAGTCTGTTCATTTTTTGGCCATATACTAAATCAGGGGCAAGCTGCGCCCGTCACCAAGTGCATTTAACCAGCAATAGTCTGTTCATTTTTTGGCCATATACTACATCAGGGGAAAGCTGCGCCCGTCACCAAGTGCATTTAACCCTCAGTAGTGTGATTGGTCAAGCTATCACACCAAGTGCATTTAACCAGCAATAGTCTGTTCATTTTTTGGCCATATACTAAATCAGGGGCAAGCTGCGCCTGTCACCAAGTGCATTTAACCAGCAATAGTCTGTTCATTTTTTGGCCATATACTACATCAGGGGCAAGCTGCGCCCGTCACCAAGTGCATTTAACCCTCAGTAGTGTGGTTGGTCAAGCTGTGACACCAAGTGCATTTAACCAGCAATAGTCTGTTCATTTTTTGGCCATATACTACATCAGGGGCAGGCTGCGCCCGTCACCAAGTGCATTTAACCCTCAGTAGTGTGGTTGGTCAAGCTATCACACCAAGTGCATTTAACCAGCAATAGTCTGTTCATTTTTTGGCCATATACTAAATCAGGGGCAAGCTGCGCCCGTCACCAAGTGCATTTAACCAGCAATAGTCTGTTCATTTTTTGGCCATATACTACATCAGGGGCAAGCTGCGCCCGTCACCAAGTGCATTTAACCCTCAGTAGTGTGGTTGGTCAAGCTGTGACACCAAGTGCATTTAACCAGCAATAGTCTGTTCATTTTTTGGCCATATACTACATCAGGGGCAAGCTGCGCCCGTCACCAAGTGCATTTAACCCTCAGTAGTGTGGTTGGTCAAGCTATCACACCAAGTGCATTTAACCAGCAATAGTCTGTTCATTTTTTGGCCATATACTAAATCAGGGGCAAGCTGCGCCCGTCACCAAGTGCATTTAACCAGCAATAGTCTGTTCATTTTTTGGCCATATACTACATCAGGGGCAAGCTGCGCCCGTCACCAAGTGCATTTAACCCTCAGTAGTGTGATTGGTCAAGCTATCACACCAAGTGCATTTAACCAGCAATAGTCTGTTCATTTTTTGGCCATATACTAAATCAGGGGCAAGCTGCGCCCGTCACCAAGTGCATTTAACCAGCAATAGTGTGGTTATTTTTTGGCCATATCCCAGTCTAATTCTGTCACTAAATCCATACCGGTCACCCAGCGCCTAAATACTAGGCCTCAAATTTATATCCCGCTAAATCTGTCGTTACCGCTGTACTGTTGTGGCTGGGCAAGTTATTTAATGTCCGTCAAAGCACATTTTTTGTTCAGGGTTGAAATACAATTCCCAATTTAGCAATTTCATAATTTAGTGGTTCCAGCTATATCAGAGCTATTTGAAATCTATCCCTAAAAGGGTATATAATATTCAAGGTGCACATAGGGTCATTCAGAATAACTTCACACACACGCTACTGTGCATTTCCAAGTCTAATTCTGTTAGTAAATCCATACCGGTCACCCAGCGCCTAAATACTAGGCCTCAAATTTATATCCCGCTAAATCTCTCGTTACCGCTGTCCTGTTGTGGCTGGGAAAGTTATTTAGTGTCCGTCAAAGCACATTTTTTGTTCTGGGTTGAAATACAATTCCCAATTTAGCAATTTCATAATTTAGTGGTTTCTGCTATATCAGAGCTATTTGAAATCTATCCCTAAAAGGGTATATAATATTCAAGGTGCACATAGGGTCATTCAGAATAACTTCACACACACGCTACTGTGCATTTCCAAGTCCAATTCTGTTAGTAAATCCATACCGGTCACCCAGCGCCTAAATACTAGGCCTCAAATTTATATCCCGCTGAATTTGAATACAATACATTGGGCCAAATAATATTTTTGTTGTTGTGGTGAACCATAACAATGAGGAAAACATCTAGTAAGGGACGCGGACGTGGACATGGTCGTGGTGGTGTTAGTGGACCCTCTGGTGCTGGGAGAGGACGTGGCCGTTCTGCCACATCCACACGTCCTAGTGTACCAACTACCTCAGGTCCCAGTAGCCGCCAGAATTTACAGCGATATATGGTGGGGCCCAATGCCGTTCTAAGGATGGTAAGGCCTGAGCAGGTACAGGCATTAGTCAATTGGGTGGCCGACAGTGGATCCAGCACGTTCACATTATCTCCCACCCAGTCTTCTGCAGAAAGCGCACAGATGGCGCCTGAAAACCAACCCCATCAGTCTGTCACATCACCCCCATGCATACCAGGGAAACTGTCTCAGCCTCAAGTTATGCAGCAGTCTCTTATGCTGTTTGAAGACTCCGCTGGCAGGGTTTCCCAAGGGCATCCACCTAGCCCTTCCCCAGCGGTGAAAGACATAGAATGCACTGATGCACAACCACTTATGTTTCCTGATGATGAGGACATGGGAATACCACCTCAGCATGTCTCTGATGACGAAACACAGGTGCCAACTGCTGCGTCTTTCTGCAGTGTGCAGACTGAACAGGAGGTCAGGGATCAAGACTGGGTGGAAGACGATGCAGGGGACGATGAGGTCCTAGACCCCACATGGAATGAAGGTCGTGCCACTGACTTTCACAGTTCGGAGGAAGAGGCAGTGGTGAGACCGAGCCAACAGCGTAGCAAAAGAGGGAGCAGTGGGCAAAAGCAGAACACCCGCCGCCAAGAGACTCCGCCTGCTACTGACCGCCGCCATCTGGGACCGAGCACCCCAAAGGCAGCTTCAAGGAGTTCCCTGGCATGGCACTTCTTCAAACAATGTGCTGACGACAAGACCCGAGTGGTTTGCACGCTGTGCCATCAGAGCCTGAAGCGAGGCATTAACGTTCTGAACCTGAGCACAACCTGCATGACCAGGCACCTGCATGCAAAGCATGAACTGCAGTGGAGTAAACACCTTAAAACCAAGGAAGTCACTCAGGCTCCCCCTGCTACCTCTTCTGCTGCTGCCGCCTCGGCCTCTTCTGCTGCTGCCGCCTCGGCCTCTTCCTCCGCCTCTGGAGGAACGTTGGCACCTGCCGCCCAGCAAACAGGGGATGTACCACCAACACCACCACCACCACCTCCGTCACCAAGCGTCTCAACCATGTCACACGGCAGCGTTCAGCTCTCCATCTCACAAACATTTGAGAGAAAGCGTAAATTCCCACCTAGCCACCCTCGATCCCTGGCCCTGAATGCCAGCATTTCTAAACTACTGGCCTATGAAATGCTGTCATTTAGGCTGGTGGACACAGACAGCTTCAAACAGCTCATGTCGCTTGCTGTCCCACAGTATGTTGTTCCCAGCCGCCACTACTTCTCCAAGAGAGCCGTGCCTTCCCTGCACAACCAAGTATCCGATAAAATCAAGTGTGCACTGCGCAACGCCATCTGTAGCAAGGTCCACCTAATCACAGATACGTGGACCAGTAAGCACGGCCAGGGACGCTATATCTCCCTAACTGCACACTGGGTAAATGTAGTGGCAGCTGGGCCCCAGGCGGAGAGCTGTTTGGCGCACGTCCTTCCGCCGACAAGGATCGCAGGGCAACATTCTTTGCCTCCTGTTGCCACCTCCTCCTTCTCGGCTTCCTCCTCCTCTTCTTCCACCTGCTCATCCAGTCAGCCACACACCTTCACTACCAAATTCAGCACAGCCCGGGGTAAACGTCAGCAGGCCATTCTGAAACTCATATGTTTGGGGGACAGGCCCCACACCGCACAGGAGTTGTGGCGGGGTATAGAACAACAGACCGACGAGTGGTTGCTGCCGGTGAGCCTCAAGCCCGGCCTGGTGGTGTGTGATAATGGGCGAAATCTCGTTGCAGCTCTGGGACTAGCCAATTTGACGCACATCCCTTGCTTGGCGCATGTGCTGAATTTGGTGGTGCAGAAGTTCATACACAACTACCCCGACATGTCAGAGCTGCTGCATAAAGTGCAGGCCGTCTGTTCGCGCTTCCGGCGTTCACATCCTGCTGCTGCTCGCCTGTCTGCGCTACAGCGTAACTTCGGCCTTCCCGCTCACCGCCTCATATGCGACGTGCCCACCAGGTGGAACTCCACCTTGCACATGCTGGACAGACTGTGCGAGCAGCAGCAGGCCATAGTGGAGTTTCAGCTGCAGCACGCACGGGTCAGTCGCACTACAGAACAGCACCACTTCACCACCAATGACTGGGCCTCCTTCCGAGACCTGTGTGCCCTGTTGCGCTGTTTCGAGTACTCCACCAACATGGCCAGTGGCGATGACGCCGTTATCAGCGTTACAATACCACTTCTATGTCTCCTTGAGAAAACACTTAGGGCGATGATGGAAGAGGAGGTGGCCCAGGAGGAGGAGGAGGAGGAAGAGGGGTCATTTTTAGCACTTTCAGGCCAGTCTCTTTGAAGTGACTCAGAGGGAGGTTTTTGGCAACAGCAGAGGCCAGGTACAAATGTGGCCAGCCAGGGCCCACTACTGGAGGACGAGGAGGACGAGGATGAGGAGGAGGTGGAGGAGGATGAGGATGAAGCATGGTCACAGCGGGGTGGCACCCAACGCAGCTCGGGTCCATCACTGGTGCGTGGCTGGGGGGAAAGGCAGGACGATGACGATACGCCTCCCACAGAGGACAGCTTGTCCTTACCCCTGGGCAGCCTGGCACACATGAGCGACTACATGCTGCAGTGCCTGCGCAACGACAGCAGAGTTGCCCACATTTTAACCTGTGCGGACTACTGGGTTGCCACCCTGCTGGATCCATGCTACAAAGACAATGTGCCCACCTTACTTCCTGCACTGGAGCGTGATAGGAAGATGCGCGAGTACAAGCGCACGTTGGTAGACGCGCTACTGAGAGCATTCCCAAATGTCACAGGGGAACAAGTGGAAGCCCAAGGCCAAGGCAGAGGAGGAGCAAGAGGTCGCCAAGGCAGCTGTGTCAATGCCAGCTCCTCTGAGGGCAGGGTTAGCATGGCAGAGATGTGGAAAACTTTTGTCAACACGCCACAGCTAACTGCACCACCACCTGATACGCAACGTGTTAGCAGGAGGCAACATTTCACTAACATGGTGGAACAGTACATGTGCACACCCCTCCACGTACTGACTGATGGTTCGGCCCCATTCAACTTCTGGGTCTCTAAATTGTCCACGTGGCCAGAGCTAGCCTTTTATGCCTTGGAGGTGCTGGCCTGCCCGGCGGCCAGTGTTTTGTCTGAACGTGTATTCAGCACAGCAGGGGGCGTCATTACAGACAAACGCAGCCGCCTGTCTACAGCCAATGTGGACAAGCTGACGTTCATAAAAATGAACCAGGCATGGATCCCACAGGATCTGTCCGTCCCTTGTCCAGATTAGACATTAACTACCCCCCCTTAACCATATATTATTGGACTCCAGGGCACTTCCTCATTCAATCCTATTTTTATTTTCATTTTACCATTATATTGCGAGGCTACCCAAAGTTGAATGAACCTCTCCTCTGTCAGGGTGCCGGGGCCTAAATATATGCCAATGGACTGTTCCAATGTTGGGTGACGTGAAGCCTGATTCTCTGCTATGACATGCAGACTGATTCTCTGCTGACATGAAGCCAGATCCTCTGTTACGGGACCTCTCTCCTCTGCCTGGGTGCTGGGCCTAAATTTATGAAAATGGACTCTTACAGTGGTGGGTGACGTGAAGCCTGATTCTCTGCTATGATATGAAGACTGATTCTCTGCTGACATGAAGCCAGATTGTCTGTTACGGGACCTCTCTCCTCTGCCTGGGTGCTGGGCCTAAATATATGCCAATGGACTGTTGCAGTGGTGGCTGACGTGAAGCCTCATTCTCTGCTATGACATGCAGACTAATTCTCAGCTGACATGAAGCCAGATCCTCTGTTACGGGACCTCTCTCCTCTGCCTGGGTGCTGGGCCTAAATTTATGAAAATGGACTCTTACAGTGGTGGGTGACGTGAAGCCTGATTCTCTGCTATGACATGAAGACTGATTCTCTGCTGACATGAAGCCAGATTGTCTGTTACGGGACCTCTCTCCTCTGCCTGGGTGCTGGGCCTAAATATATGCCAATGGACTGTTGCAGTGGTGGCTGACGTGAAGCCTGATTCTCTGCTATGACATGAAGACTGATTCTCTGCTGACATGAAGCCAGATTGTCTGTTACGGGACCTCTCTCCTCTGCCTGGGTGCTGGGCCTAAATATATGCCAATGGACTGTTGCAGTGGTGGCTGACGTGAAGCCTCATTCTCTGCTATGACATGCAGACTAATTCTCTGCTGACATGAAGCCAGATTGTCTGTTACGGGACCTCTCTCCTCTGCCTGGGTGCTGGGCCTAAATTTATGACAATGGACTGTTGCAGTGGTGGGTGACCTGAAGCCTCATTCTCTGCTATGACATGCAGACTGATTCTCTGCTGACATGAAGCCAGATTGTCTGTTACGGGACCTCTCTCCTCTGCCTGGGTGCTGGGCCTAAATATATGCCAATGGACTGTTGCAGTGGTGGCTGACGTGAAGCCTCATTCTCTGCTATGACATGCAGACTAATTCTCTGCTGACATGAAGCCAGATTCTCTGTTACAGGACCTCTCTCCTCTGCCTGGGTTCCGGGGCCTAAATATCTGAGAATGGACTGTTCCAGTGGTGGGTGACGGGAAGCCAGATTCTCTGCTATGGGACCTCTCTCCAATTGATTTTGGTTAATTTTTATTAATTTAATTTTTATTTTAATTCATTTCCCTATCCACATTTGTTTGCAGGGGATTTACCTACATGTTGCTGCCTTTTGCAGCCCTCTAGCCCTTTCCTGGGCTGTTTTACAGCCTTTTTAGTGCCGAAAAGTTCGGGTCCCCATTGACTTCAATGGGGTTCGGGTTCGGGACGAAGTTCGGATCGGGTTCGGATCCCGAACCCGAACATTTTCGGGAAGTTCGGCCGAACTTCTCGAACCCGAACATCCAGGTGTTCGCTCAACTCTACTTATTAACAGATCTACTTATCTAGCTCTTTTGTTACCTTTGGTGTCCTTTAAGATTAAAACCACTGCTGTGGTATGCTTCTGAGATCACATGTCAACTTAACTCATCTTGGTGGTGATCATATATTGTTACCAGATAATTGGTATTATGCGTGTGGTACAAATACTTACAAATTTCTACCCTATGATGGTACTGGAATATGTACTCTAGCTATTGTAAGTTATCCCCTGCTACTTAGACCGTTTCTGATAAAGATATACAGTACATTTAGAACTAGCACCACAACACCTGATAGCTAAAAGCAAAATCACTCATTAATTCTCTGTGGTATACAGTAACCTTTTCTGTTACTGTATTATCCCTCTAGTCATTCTGAAATGCACAAAATATAGAACATTTAGGAGCTCTATTTGATAATGTGACAGATGAGGTATTTGGTTCAATTACCGCTAGTATCTTAAATAACCAAATAAGATTCCATGCTAACGTATTAAATCAACATGCTATAGTACTGGATTACCTGGCTGCAAGCTAAGGAGGTTTGTGTCAAATTGTAGGATCAGCATGTTAAATTTTTCAGTTCAGGTTGATTATATCATCTTCATAAAGTTAGGAAATGTAAAGAATGATTTAGAGCCGCGCACTCTATAGCTGATGCTGACAGTTCAAGATGGTTTAAAATAATAAATCCTATTATTTGGTTTCAAGGTTTGGGAGACTGGTTTAGTGGAGTAGGACACATAACATTGGAAATTTTACTTATCATAGTTATATAGACAGGAGTTAAATTACTTATGTGGATTATAGCTTGTTGTAAATCTTGATTAAAAAAAATTATGTACCTCCCACAATATAGTGCATTAAATCAAGTGTATTTTGGGAGCAGTAGTAAAACAATCCTCTAAACATCAATCCTGCTATTGAGACATACGTTTTTTTTCCAAACGGACCAAAAGCACAACACATATAATTTAGACAAACAACCCTAAGTAGGGTGTGTAGGTTGGACTGGTAAAAAAAATATATATAGATGGTTCTTACCGGTCCAATGGTTCAACAGCGTGTGGACGTGGCTTTAAATCAGGGTAGGTGTATAATGGTTCTGTCTTGCTGCTGCCATGCCTTTGTCTTGCATCCAGTATTACATCAATCCATGGACGTGGCAGAATATGCATAGAACTCAGAGACAGGTTATATTTATCACAATTCAGTCTTGATCGAATTATAGTGGTTATCTTCCAACTGACCTCACACCTGGAAGTTGTGAATAAAGGACCTAGTCCTGCGCTGATCCTAGTATACCCTGGCAAGGCTATCTGACCCTAATGACCTCCTAATTCAGAGTCATCGCCCTGAAAAGAGCGGCCCCGCCTGGATCCTTTCCCTATTACGGTACCCTAGACAACCCTCCCACTATACAAATATGTAATATATCACTAATAAAAATACAATGCCAAAGAAAAAATTGTGTGCATCAAAAATATGTGCAAAACACAAAAAATATAATACATAACAGAAGAAAGGGAAAAAATAGTGGCCCAATGTGTTTCATCCAATTATAGTCCCAGAATCATCAGGAGACACGGGGCTGGGATGTGATATACAACGATGAATAATGTATACCACTATGATGCTTGAGACATAGCAAAAAAATGCATGTAATCCAAAAATACCACATTACCTGGTAGACATGGCAAGTGGAAATATGGACGTCACACCACCAAGGATAATTGCAAATGGGTCATAGTCACAGCCCCTACTCTATGTGAGGGATGGTGGCTGTTGAACCAATAGACCGCTAAGAACCATCTATAAATATTTTTTACAAGTCCAACCTACATGCCCTACTTAGGGTTGTTTGTCTAACTTATATGTGGTGTGCTTTTGGTCCATATGGACATTTTTATGTCTCAATAGGGGGTTTGATGCTTTAGAGGATTGTTTTGTTCACTCCTCTTTTTTATTGCTGATTTAAAAGTTAATTTTTATTACTACTGCTCCCCTTTAAAAATCCTGAGCAAAAACAGCCACAATGCTATTACTTAACATTAATCTCAACCCCCATACTTTGAACCAAATATTGAAGAAGAAGAGAATATGAAAGGCTATGCACTATCTTCAGAATCAGTGATAATGGTAATTATTAGAGAGAGGAATTAATGAAGTATTTAATATAATAGAAAATGTAAACTGATTATAATAGAAAACAAAATGGAGAATGTGGAAAGTATGGATGATTCCTATTACAACAAGTGTACGTTAAACATTACCCCAAGATAAATAAGATAGTTTAAGGGAAGATTGTAGTCAACTTAACCTTTATCCTTTAGGTCACAATTTAGGAACATGATGTAAACTGTTCTAAACTAGTGATGAGCGGCAGGGGCTATATTCAAATTTGCGAGATTTCACGAATATTTTGTAGAATATTAATCATATATTCGCCAATTTCGCAAATTCAAGATTATTTTATTGAATGCGATAAATTGGCAATGTAAAAATCGCGTAATGCGAATTCATAACGCGAAATACAGGCGTGAGTCACTTTGACTAAATTTTTCAAGCTGGTATAAGTTTACTGAGACTGAAGAGAATGGTTGTCACGGTAGCACATTAGAATAGCTTTATATGCAGATAGAGTCAAGTTCTCCAATATATTTGAGATTGCGCTAATCGGCAGTGATTAGAAAATGTTATCGCACTACGTGCAACTTCACATTTTAGCAGGTATGACTACAGATTACTGATTGGTGCAAGTATTGTTGTGAACTTGACATTGCTTCCTTCTCATTGGCCCACAAGCAAGAAGCAGAGAGAAATCATGTCTTCAGATGGAAAAAAAAATGCTGAATATTCAAAATAACGAATGTATAGCACTATATTCGAAATATTCACAAATTCTCGAAGTGGCGATATTCGCGATAAAAATTTGCTATTCGAATTTTCGTGCTCAACACTTTTCTTAACCTCATTTCCCTTGGGTAATAATTAACAAGTTGTGTTCTAGAACTCTTGTTGGATGGAAAATATGCAATGTATGGGATGATATGTCAAAAGATGATTGGATGAATCTTTTCTGCTTAAGTAATTAATAATCATGCTATAAAAAGTACCTACTACTCTGTATGTTATATTCTGTTCTACCTTGATCAGAGCATCAAAGTACTATTAGTAAACTTTTTAAGTCCAAAGCTGGTGTCTCAGTAGAATCCTTGCTGGAGATTGACAAGTTCTACAACAGCTACCATATTGTGCAGCACTTCATAGACGTTATCATCTCTTGCTGTCCCCAGTGGCGCTCACAATCTAAATTCCCTCTCAGAGTGTCTTTAGAGCATGGGAGGAAACTGGAGTACCCA
Organism: Bufo gargarizans; assembly: GCF_014858855.1. NCBI lineage: Eukaryota > Metazoa > Chordata > Amphibia > Anura > Bufonidae > Bufo > Bufo gargarizans. The sequence continues at coordinate 299,624,843 of NC_058084.1, read as the reverse complement.
TAGGAAACCCACATAAAATGAAACAAACTCCATTAAAATATCCTTTGTCAGATAACTCTAACCACTGAGTCACCATGCTTCCCATTTATTCCTTTCCATGACTGCTTTCTTAAAGAAGTTTGATCAATACAATGAACTAAAAGACTATCTTTTCATCATTAATGAATAGTTACATCATTAGTTTTAATATTACATTTTAAACTAGAAAAGGTACAATTTCTGGGGAAATTGTGTGATGTGTTCTTGCCTCCACCAGTAGCTTACAACTGGAGTGGGCGGAGTAACTGGGTGGAGTGTAGACTCCGCCCACTTTTATAAATTTTGACCTTTGTCTCACACTGACCCACCTTGCCGAGTTTGGGTGCTGTGAGAATGACAGCTGTTTAAAGGTTTCTTATTGAAGTCAATAGGGAAAATCTGATTGGTTGTTTTTGGCCCCGCCCACTTTTCTGAATTTTAATCCTAATCCTAAATTGTCCAACTGTACCAAGTTTGGGGATCCTGCCATTAACAGTCTAAGAGCAGCGGCAGTTTTAAATTTTCCTATTAAAACATATAGCTGAAATTTGATTGGCCGTTGTAGACCCCGCCCACTTTAAAACATTTGAATTCTAGTCACCTATTAACCGAATATATTAAGTTTAACAACCCTGCCATTAACAATGTTGAAATGGCAGCAATTTAAAATTTTCTCATTGAAGACAATAGGGAAAATCTGATTTGTTGTTGTTGGCTCCGCCCACTTTTAAATTTTTTGAATCCAAAGTAATCTATGACCTGATCTCAGCGATTTGAAGCCCCTGACATCAATCATGGCAGCATTTTTCAATTTTCTGAAATTTTTTTTTTCCATATTGAAATCAATGAAAGAAATCTGATTGGTTGTTTTTGGCCCCGCCCACTTTTCAAAATTTTAATCCTAATCCTAAATTGTCCAACTGTACCAAATTTGGGAAACCTGCCATTAACAGTCTAAGAGCAGCGGCAGTTTGAATTTTTCCCATTTAAACAAATGGCTGAAATTTGATTGGCCGTTGTAGACTCCGCCCACTTTTTCATTATTTTTTGAATCCAGTCACCCAATGACCTACGGTGCCAAGTTTGGGTATTCTGGCTTAAATACTGTGAGAATGACAGCAATTTAAAGGTTTCTTATTGAAGTCAATAGGGAAAATCTGATTGGTTGTTTGTAGCTCCGCCCACTTTTTAATGTCCCCAAAATGTGACAGAAATTTCCAGGTTGACCCCATGACTGAGTGACCCAAGTTTGGTGAGTTTCACTCCGAAGCTGTATGAGTGACAAACATTTGCATTTTTCCAATAAAACTCTATGGGAGAAAAAAAGAGGTTTTCGGGGGCCCGCCCCAGGGGCCCGGAGGGTGGGATCGGTTAACAAAGCACAAGCAAGATACTCGGGTATGTGCCGACCAAGAGTGCAAAGTTCGGTATTTATACTCCTAAATCTGTGGGAGGAGTAGCAATTTGAACGTCTCATTGTAGTCAATGGGGAGAATTTGATTGGTTCTGTGTGGCCCCGCCCAAATTTTCGGGTCTCCAAAATGTGCTAACAAATTGCGCGTTGACCCCATGACTAAGTGACCCAAGTTTGGTGACTTTAGTTTAAAATCTGTGCGACTGGGAGCGATTTGAAAATTTTCCCTGTCAAAGTCAATGGGAAAAACTTGGATTTTGGGGGCCCTGTCCCAGGGGCCCGGAGGGTGGGATCGGGTAACAAAGCACAAGCAAGGTACTAGGGAGGGTGCCGACCAAGTCTGCAAAGTTTGGAATTTGTACTCCTAAAAATGTGGGAGGAGTAGCGATTTGAAGGTCTCATTATAGTCAATGGGGAGATTTTGATTGGTTCTGTGTGGGCCCGCCTACATTTTGGGGTCCCCGAAATGTGCCAAAAATTTTCGGGTTGAGCCCATGACTAAGTGACCCAAGTTTGGTGACTTTAGCCTCAAAGCCTGGCGAGTGGGAGCGATTTGAAAATTTACCCTGTCAAAGTCTATGGGAAAAAAGGGGGCTTCCGGGGCCCGCCACGGGGGCCCCGGGGGTGGGATCGCTCCACAAAGTAATAGCAATCCGATCGGGCACAATCTGCACGTTTTGGTAAATTTTTGTCTATGTAGTGTAAAAACTGTGGGAGGAGTTAGGGTGGCAAATTTGGCTATAATAAGAATAAGAATAATATATATGTGAGATAACAATATGTGGTCTTGCTATGCAAGAACACATAATAAGTATTTAAGTTTGGAAATTTGTTTTTCATTGGAGTAGGTTTTTCTTTGCAGGCCTCATCAGTTTCCTGAGACTGGAAAATAAAACATCACTCTAATGATAATTTACTTATGTGACCGTACACATGCAAAACATTATATCCACATAGAGAGTAGCAGTTACAGTCACTGCCCTTCACAGCTGCACAACGATTATATTCAGACATTTTCATATTAATGAACAAATGGAGTACTTACATTTTAGTATCTTCTTATAATTACTGTAATTAAGACATTCATATGAAGGAAGCATGGCATAAATGCCAATAAGTTTCAGTTTGCTAGTAAGACGAATATTTATTTTTACTGGAGTCGACATTTATTAGAGCGCAGTTCTGCAATTTTAATATCCTGCTCTAATAAGTCTTTGGCTGAAAATTAAAAATAGATGACGTTTTAGCATTTGAAAGCACAAAATGACTACTAATAGTAAAGAATTTATCTTTTCTTCTGACATTATAAAACTGATGCTACTATGAGTAAAGATTAGTTTAGTATTGTAAGATTCAGTATAAAAGTGATAAATTGGTAAAATAGAAAGCAATGTAACAATCTTTTTCAGTGTGTGTGCATGTGAGTTACAACAACTTATCTAACAATCTCTCCCAGGAATGTATTATATGTTATATGTTAAGATTTAATCAAATACTGGTATTATGATTAAAAGTTTGAGACTGAAACATATAGAAAGACTGGCGTTCATCATGCTTAGGGCTGTTAGCTAACCAAAATCATTTAAAAAATGACTATATTAGTATTAGAGATGAGCGAATCTAAGTTGACAAAGTGGAATTTGATCAGAATTTCAGAAGAAAATCGAATTTCCTCACTCTAGGAACAATGGATCACCCACAATGCCATGTATGGAGCCAATCATAAGCCAGTCAGCCCCTGTGATGTCACAGCCCTATAAATAGCCTCAGCCATCTTGGATTCAGCCATTTTCCAGTGTATTTAGTGCAGGGAGAGATGTGACAGGCACTAGGGACAGTGCTAGGAAATACTTTATTGTGCTGAAAAAACAATTAGGAAGTTCAAGGAAAGATTATTCATAGTGTAGGTATAGGATATGGAGGCATTATCTACAGTATAAAAGGAGAACAGGGTCCAATAGGGGAGTATACAGCCTGGGTAATAGGAGCAATTTTATTACACCTTGCTGCACTAATTGGGGATCCAAATTACAGTTATACTGCTGCTTTTAGGTTTGCACTATATTATATCTCAGCAATTATAGCAAACCTAGCTTGTTATTGGGGTGCAAGTGCTGTGTGATACAGCCATTTACGGCATGTATTAATAGGAAATATACATACGTCCTATTAGCCGTTATGCAGTGATTTTACATTGTTATGCATTTTTTGGGGGCTGTTCTGCGGTGAAGTTACATTGTACCACATCCATTTATGTAGTGTATTAATAGGAAATATATACGTAGGTCCTACTAGCCGTTCTGTGGTGAATTTACATTGTTATACATTTTTTGGGGGTCTATTAATAGGTAAGGTGTATTAGGTGTATTAATAGAAAATAAACGTAGGTTCTATTAGCCATTCTCTGATGATTTTACATTGTTTCACTTTTTTGGGGGATGTATTAATAGTAGTGTTGATCGAGCATGCTCGGCCGAACACCAGTTTGGCTCGAGCATCTCAATGTTCGGCTTATGGCAGTATTACTAGCTGCTGCTGTCACACGAAATGTGAGCCCAGGAATCTCGGGGACACGTACCTTCCATCAATGACGGACCCTTGCACCCTCCTACATACCTCCCCCCTTTGTTCAACCCTGAGGGGGTGAACACTTGCCAGATAGTGTACCTGGGACTGGGCATCTTCATTTCCCTGTAACCTGCCTGCCTTATGTTCCACAGAGAATTTAAAGTTCTGTAGAGACAAGAACCACCTGGTGACCCGAGCATTCCTCTCTTTGGCCTGGCTCATCCACTTGAGAGGGGAGTGGTCGATCCTGTGGACAGAGACACCATAGCAGTAGGATAGTCTTTTAAGTCCCCATGTACACACATGACTCCGACTTTACGGCCACTGTACTCATGACTCTGTAACAGACTGTCACCAGACTCCCTGAGTACAACAGAGCCTCTGCTGGAGTTTTCTCCCACCATTTAGTGACTCCGGAGCACTAACTGCACACAGTTTCCTGGCATACAAGGATTGACGGGTTCCCCCTGATGTGGACAGTCAGCTCGAACATGGCCAGGCTCCCGACATCGCCATCAGATTATTGGAGCGGGGTCCACAGGAGTTACATCCCAGGTGGCTTTGTGGGTTCTGATGGAGTTGCTCCCACTGGGCTCGGTGATGGGAGGTCAGGTGCCTTCTTACGGCGGTCATCCCTAGGTGACATTTGGGCTTGCCGCGACTTATGCGTTGACAGCACAGGCTGCAGATGGCAACACTTTTGTAAGCAGCGGACATGTTAAAAAAAAGCCCACTCTGCAGAGCCATATGCCGACGTCTTCGAAGCGCCAGATGTGACTGTGCACGGTGGATGGCTCGTTACAGATACATTAGAAGTCTGCTTTTTGCCTCCTGTGCACTGTGAGTACTGACTGCTTCTCCTCCTTCTCCTCCCTATGTGCTGCTCCATCTCTCCCTCTGAACTCCCCTCCTCTTCCTCTTTTGTGGGCACAACGTGACATCCATTGACATGTCATCATCGTCACCTTCACTACCACTGACATTAGATGGCAACCTCCTCTTCCCGATCCGATGCTAAGAAGGGCTGCGCATCGGTAAGGTCTTGGAATGGATGGGAAAATAATTCCTCTGACTCGAGCGGAGAGGATATGGTGGTGGTAGTGGTGGAGTCTTTGGGATGCACACAGCAGAGAGTGAATACGGTTCCGATAGAGAGAGTGAGGAGGGTGCAGAAGCGAAAAGCTGAGTGAACCACTCAACCAACTCTGGTGCATCCTTTGACGTAATCGCACGCACCTTCTGTAGCTTCCCACTTAGTCTCTGGCCTGGTGCACCTGCCCGACCCCTATCACCCCTGCGGAATGGCCTGGTTCTTCATCTGCCTGTCATTTTTAAAATGACCCTGTGACAAAAGTTCCTATAGAAGAGCAGTATTTGATATCACATACCTGCCTCAATCACTTTTTTTTTAGGGCAACTGGTATATCACACCAGTAGAAATTATTTGCTCCAATAGCGTTTGTCACTCTGTGTAGCTGTGGTAACACAGCAAAAACCGCAACAAAATGCTGCACTACCCAAATGCACTATATAGAGAGTATATTATTTGTATATAACACCCCTGCCTGAATCACTTTTTTGAGGTGCAACTGGTGTATCACACCAGTTGAAATTATTTGATCCAATAGCATTTGTCATTCTGTGTAGCTGTGGTAACACAGCAAAAACCGCAAACAAATTCTGCACTACCCAAATGCACTATATAGAAATTATATTATTGGTATATAACACCCTTTCATCAATCCCTTTTTTTGGGGGGCAACTATTATATCACACCAGTAGAATTGATTTGTTCCAATAGCGTGTGTGGCTGAGGTAACAAAGCAAAACCGCAAACAAATGCTGCACTACTCAAATGCACTCTATGGAAAGTATATTATTGCTATATAACACCTCTGCTTCAATCAGGTTTTTTTTTGCGGGGCAACTGGTATATCACACCAGTACAAATTGTTTGTTCTAATAGCGTTTGTCACTCTGTGTAGCTGTGGTAACGCAGCAAAACCTCAAACAAATTCTGCACTACCCAAATGCACTATATAGAAAGTATATTATTGGTATATAACAACCCTGCCTCAATCACTTTTGGGGGGGGGGGGCAACTGGTATATCGCACCAGTAGTAATTATTTGTTTCATAAGCATTTGCCCCTCTGTGTAGCTGCAGTATTGCAGCAGAAACACACATAACTGCTGCATAATACTGTACAACTGCACTATAATATACTTTAGAAAGTATATTATAAGTATATCACACCACTCTGTAGGTCACAGCCAGATCGGGTTTATTTATAAACTTGGCCACTCTGTGGTGTCCTCATGCTGCTGCCACCTCACCACTATGTCACTGGGCCACTCTGTGGTCTCCTCATGCTGCTGCCACCCCACCACTATGTCACTGGGCCACTCTGTGGTCTCCACATGCTGCTGCTACCTCACCACTATATCATTGGGCTACTCTGTTTTCTCCTTATGCTACTGCCACCTCACCACTCTGTGGTCTCCTCATGCATCTGTCTTAATTTATTTTAAAGTTGAGAGATTAATTTGGTTGGAGTCTAGTAGACTTTTCAGCCAAACCTATGGGGGGGAAAGGTCCAGTGGATTAATGTTTTGTTGAAGGTATGAACGAAGAAATAGTAAAGGGGAGATATTAGGGTTTAAATAATAAAGTTTGGTCCTTAGCTCTGTTAAGGAGTAAGGGTGGGAGTCTTCTATGAAGACTCTTATAGGGTTCATGGAATTTTTGAGGGATCCCATCACACTATCTAGAGAGGGAACCTGAATAGGGAGAACCTGTTGTAAATACGTTAGTTTAGGAAGGATTAGTTAGGCCAGGATGATGTTCCTCCCAAACCAAGAGAGTATTGGTATATCTAGGCTGTTAATTGTCTTGGTAATGTCTATTAACAAAGGATTGTAGTTCAGGCTGAACAATTGGGATGGATCTGTGCTAATCTAGACCCCTAGATACGTCAAGAAAGGGGCTGCCCAGTTGAAAGGGAATGCTTGGGCTAATTTTTGTTTTGTAGAAGCAGATAAGCCTGAGCAAATGATAAGCAATTTGTTGTGATTTACTTTAAAGTTGGAACAAAGTCCATAATTTTCCAGATGTTGATAGATCCTGAGAAGAGCAGATTCTGGATTGCTAATCATAACAAGCATATCATCCACAAAGGCTGCTGTTTTATGTTCCTGGTCTCCAAGGATAATACCTTTAATGGCAGTGTCTTTCCTGATAGTTTGTAGGAGGGGTTCTAATGTTAAAACAAATAAAAGAGGGGACAGGGGACACCCCTGTCTAGTACCGTTCCTGATGTTAAAAGGGGGGGATATTGTGCTATTGACTGAGATAGAGGCAGATGCGTTGGTATACATGACATCAATAGCATACATAAAGGCGCACGGGAAGTTCTAGGATGAGAGAACCTGTTTCATGAAGGACCAGTTGACTCTATCAAAGGCTTCCTCAGCGTCAGTACTGAGTAGGACCACAGGAAGTGATTTTTTATTGACATAGTGTATAATGTTCAGGACTCTAGCAGTATTGTCCTTACCTTCCCTGCCTTTGATTAAGCCCACCTGGTCCCTATGAATAAGTGAAAGGAGAATTTTTGCTAGTCTATTAGCTAGCAGCTTGGCTAGAAATTTTAAGTCAATTTTGAGAAGGAAAATGGGTCTGAAATTTGGACATTGGGTATGATCTTTACCTTCTTTCGGGATAAGGACTACGTGGGCCTTGGTCATATCTGCCGAAAGGGGTTTATTCAGTAAAGATGCATTATAGATCAGGAGTAGATGTGGGATCAGTGTGTGAGGAAGGCTAAATAATAGGGGGTTGGGTGGCCCTCTGGGCATGGACTTTTCCCTTTGGGGGACTTTCTTATAACCTCTACGAGTTCCTCTTTAGTAAATGGGGCCTGGAGAGATGTTCTGACCTCTTCTGATGGGAGAGCTAGATCTTTTAAGAAGGAGTAAATTAGACTGCTGGTTCGAGCGACATTGACAGCATGCTGTGAGGAGTCTATGTTGTATAAAGCCTTGTAAAAGTCTCTAAATTGAGACACGATTTGTGTGGGGTCAAATATCAAGGAGCCTGAAGAGTCTTAGTTTATGTACGTAATTATCTTGTTTTCTTTTTTTAATTCTCTGGGTAACAAATTTCGACGCTTTATTGCTGTGTGTGAATATCTTATGTTGGGAGTGTAAATAGTACTTTGCCGAAGCCATGTTAAGTAAATTTTTGAGGGAGGTTCTAAGCACACTAAGCTCTGTTACATGCGTACTTAGAAGTGAACGTTTATGTAACCCTTCTAGGTGTCTGATCTGTTTGTGGAGGATATCCAGTTGTTTTTCCCTTTTCCTTTTGATGTGAGAGCTTAAGCTTATACAATGGCCTCTAATGAAAGCCTTGTGGGCATCCCAGAGAGTTTGTGAAGAAATGTCATGAGTATTATTAAGGGTAAAGTATTCTTCTAATAAGAGCTGAAGACGATCTTTTGTCTCTGGGGTCCCCAGTAAGGACTCATTTAAACGCCAGGGCTTATTGTATACCCTAGTTTGGGGTGCTGAGACCGATAAATAAATCGGGGAATGATCTGACCATAAGAAGGAGCCAACGTCTGCTTCAGTACACAGCCGGACATGATTTTTTGTTATAAACAGGTAGTCCAAGCATTGGTACGAATTGTGGGCTGAGGAATAAAAAGTATACTCAGACACCTCTGGGTGGAGGGTTCGCCACTTGTCAATAAGGTGAGAGTTCCACAGACTAGAGATGAGGAAACCAAGAGATTTTTGGGAGTGCACTGATTTATGTGAGGAAGAATCTATTAAGGGGTTTATTGCCACATTAAAGTCTCCGCCAAATAATGTGATGCCTTCCTGGAAGGGACCAGACAGGACTTTCTTGAGCCAGAGGGTTTGTTTAATGTTAGGGGCATACACGTTAATAAATGTGTAAGATTGAGAGCCTATTTTGCCTTTAATCATTAGATATCTTCCTTCGGGGTCTATGATCTGGTCACTAAATAGAAAGGGGATGTTTCTATTAAAACCAATGCTCACTCCTTTCGAGTTAGAGGAGGGGGAACCGCAGTGGTACCATTGGGAGTATTGAGAAAAGGAGAGGTTGGGAAATCAATCTAGCTTTAGGTGAGTTTCTTGAAGGAATAAGACATTGGCTCTGTCTCTCCTCAACACCCCAAATACCTGGCGTCTCTTGGATGGCGAGTCAAAGCCATGGACATTGTATGATGCTATCCGTAAGTCCGCCATTGGGGGTGTGAAGGAGCAGCACCTATCTGAATATGCTGAGTGTGTATGAGGAAGTGTCAGAAAGAAGGTGAAGCGTACTACTGACCAGATTATAATAACAGATGACTTGGACCTGGTTTGGTGCAGCTTTACTCTCTCCTGGACTTACTCTTGCGATCTAAGATCATACATAACAAAATAAACAACATAAATAAAACAAGCAAAATGATGAACAAAATCATTGAGCACAGTATTGGGGGGAGAACGGAATCCAACCATTTAGGAAACCAGTCCCTACCATAATGGAAAGTATCTGGGAGCAGGGGTCACCAGAAAACCGGTCTGCCCAACCCCCAGGTACCCAACAGTGCCTGGATTAACTACAAAAAAAAGCAGTGTAGTATGAATCTCGCTTGTTTCCTGGAGAGTGAATTAAGTAGTTAGCTTAACACTTGGTTGAGGTGCCTGGTTAGTTTAACTACCGCTAATAGCTTGGAGGATAGGTAAGGAAGGAGGAGAGCTGTAAGGGAGTAGAGTGGGTAGGAAGGAGCTGTATAATATGCTGTAAATCTATCCCAGGCAAGTTGCAAGAGAACGGTGGTTAAGTAGGTGCTGGGAAACCCAGCCTAGGTACAGTAAACTAGGGGTTAACATGTGAATAAAACCTGCCTTGTTTGTCATAAACATGGCTAAATTCTGGGCTAGGAGAGAAATAACATGGCCTAAAATAGTGGAAACTAGAAAACTAGAACCTCCTAATACAGCAAAGTGTCTCATAGCATTGGGATGGAGACAGCAGCTGAGTTCAGTTACTATGAACCCCTTGTGAAGAGTATGTAGCCAGATTCAGACTTCAGAAGTAGTCTGCGTTAATCCTCCTAGGAGTTAAAGGAGAGTTCTTCCTCTTCTGGCGTTGGGCTTTCGGTGTTCTTTTGGTCTCAAATGGGCTGAAATATTGGATTGCTGGGAGCGCTGTTAAATCTTGTATACTGTCCCAGTTCTCAATTTTCAAAGGTTGTATCTCCAAATGATCAAACACCTGTGACAGGTCGGTATGCAAATGGATGTTGTGTCTGCGACCGTTAAAGGCAAAGGAGAGACCAAAAGGAAATGTCCAGCAGTATGGGACCTTTTAATTTCTGAGCCAGTCCGTCAAAGGTTTGAGGGCCTTGCGTTTCTTTAGAGTGACTGGTGCCAGATCTTGGTAAATATTGATGGATGCCCCATTGTAGGAGATATCAGCGGCATTGCGGGACTTGAAGAGGACCGCTTCTTTGTCCTGATAGTTAAGAAAACTGCAAATGATGTCCCTTGGTGGATCAGAAGCGTTGGGTTGGGGCTGCAGAGCCCTGCGGGCCCTTTCTAGGATGACTTGCGAGGGATAATCCGGACCTAACAGGTCAGTGCAAATTGCTAGGATCGCAGTCAGTACTTCAGATGCAGTAATAGCTTCTGGGACTCCACGAAAACGGAGGTTATCTCTCCTTCCGCGGTTCTCTTGGTCTTCCAGAGCTGTATGAACAGCGTTAAGTTGGTCTTGGCATTTCTTAATGCTGTCTGTGGCCGCCATTTGCCAATCTTGCATGGCGGTTTATGTAGTTTCCAGCGTTTCCACTCTGCCTACTATGTGTCTTACCTCTTGACGGAAGGAGGCCAGTTCATGGGCAACTGGTTCAAGAGCTCTCGATAGCATCTTTTTGAGGAATTTCCTTGAGATCGGTAGGCTCTGTGAGCCTCTTGACTCTTCTGTGTCGCTATCCGCGTCAGAGGCCTCATGTTCGCTCATAATAGCCTCGGCTTGTGGAGCGGGCGCCATCTTAGATTCTCTGGCGGCGATATGAATTTGTCCATGTCACCTTCCCCCGTCAAGTTCTTTTGGTGGCAGGTGGCTTCCCCTGGCTTGGGGTTCCCGATTTTCACCATTGTATGTCAGGTGTGCTGGCGTAGGCTAGGTAAGGAGCGAGTCTGTGTGACGGAGCTTAAGCGCTTGCGACCAATCCCTTCCAGCGCTAGCTCCGCCCCGATCTCCTTGACTGTTGATCCACACACACTGTTGTCAGTGTGAAAGAGTGAAAGAACCTTTTTGCATTGTCACTGCATAATTGAGGGGTGTGTGGAGGAGCTGTACCAGGAAGAGCAGGGCAGAAAAAGATGGATATGGGGAAAATCTGTGCAGGAAAGGAAAGATCAAGCAGAGATGAAGAGAATAACTGTGATAACCTATAGTATTTCTACCTTTGTTCTGCAACACTGCCATCTTCTGGCAGATGGAAAAATAACAGCTAAACTGGCCTTTTTCTTTTGCAATGTGAAACTAGCAGGGGGACTAAATCGCGATTCGTTATTAACACTTAGCACAAACCGCAGCAAAGAAAATTCTGGCCAAAGTGGTGTGTAGATTTGGAGTTCCAGAAGTAATTGAGAGTGACCGAGGAACTCATTTCACTTCAGAAGTGTTACAATACTTCATGCCCTAGGCATAGAACAGACTTTTCACACACTCCTTCATTCAAAAAGCAGAGGAAAAGTCGAACGATAACATAGAACTCTGAAGCTAAAAATTCAGAAGGCCATGACCGAGACTGGTAAGAATGTTTACCTATTGCTTTATACACAGTCAAAGTAACTCCTCATAGGAAAACACAGTTGAGTACCTATAAGATACTGTTTGGCACTGCGCCAAAGACAGGTCTATATTTTCCCCAGCAACTCCAGGCATGACAGTATGTAGGGGCATTTCACAGGAAATGACAGCAAATTCATAATTGTGTTTTCAGTAGTGTTGATCGAGCATGCTCGGCTAAACGCCGTGTGTATTTAAATGTAAATTAGGATCTATTTCGCTGGGATTTGAACTCCCAACCCCTTGTACATTAGAGGCACGGACCTTAACCCCTTAAGGACTCAGGGCGTACCGGTATGTCTTAAGTTTAAATAGTGATTGCGGCGCCCCGGGGGTTAATCTGAACAGGATGCCGGCTGAAATCATTCAGCCGGCATCCTGTCACAACGCCAGGGGGGGCGTGTCGGCGATCGCAGCAAACCGCAGGTCAATTCAGAGCTGCGGTTTGCTGCACTTTCTGCAGTTTCTGATCGCGGGTATCAGAAACTTTAGAGTGCCTAAAATAAAGATTTTGAACCCCCCTGCACCCCTGCACAATTTTATGCCGGCGGGTGGTGCAGAGGGAGTGTCACAGGCGGTGGGGGTGTCCCCTTGAAAATTCGTTGGTGTCTAGTGGTTATACCAGGGTGTCAGCACATTGCTGACACCCTGGTATAAACGGCTGACATCTGTGCAGATGTCAGCTGTTTAACCCTTTCCATACCGTGGTCCGTAAGGACCGCTGTATGGAAAAGGTTACTGTCATCGGTCAGGGAGCTCCTTCCCTCCGCCTTTGCAGTCCCCCAAAGGAGAGGGAGAGAGCCCCCCGACAGCCCCCTGCAGCCCCGTGCTCACCCTTCCCCGTCTGCGAAGTTGTGGCAGACGGGGAAGGTTCCCATGGCAACAGGACGCCTTCTCAGGCGTCCTGCTGTCCATGGTGCTGAACAGATCTATGCTAAAAGCAGTGTAAGTAAAATACAGTACAGAACCCTATATAGGGTACTGTACTGTATTATACAGACATCAGACCCACTGTATTATACAGACGTCAGAGCCACCGCCAAAATAGTACCAATCAAACCTTCATCTCATCCCGCAAAAATCATACCCTACCCAAGATAATCGCCGAAAAACTGAAAAAACTATGGCTCTTAGACTATGGAAACACTAAAACATGATTTTTTTTTTGTTTCAAAAATGAAATCATTGTGTAAAACTTACATAAATAAAAATAAAGTATGCATCCGAATTGACCGGCTCTATAAAAATATCACATGAACTAACCCCTCAGGTGACCACCGTAAAAAAATAAAAATAAAAACGGTGTAAAAAAAAAGCAATTTTTTGTCATCTTACATCACAAAAAGTGTAATAGCAAGCAATCAAAAAGTCATATGCAACCCAAAATAGTGCCAATCAAACCGTCATCTGATCCCGCAAAAAAAGAGACACTACTTAAGATAATCGCCCAAAAACAAAAAAAAAAACTATGGCTCTTAGACTATGAAGACACTAAAACATTTTTGGGGGGTTTTAAAAATGAAGTCATTGTACAGGGAGTGCAGAATTATTAGGCAAATGAGTATTTTGACCACATCATCTTCTTTATGCATGTTGTCTTACTCCAAGCTGTATAGGCTCGAAAGCCTATTACCAATTAAGCATATTAGGTGATGTGCATCTCTGTAATGAGAAGGGGTGTGGTCTAATGACATCAACACCCTATATCAGGTGTGCATAATTATTAGGCAACTTCCTTTCCTTTGGCAAAATGGGTCAAAAGAAGGACTTGACAGGCTCAGAAAAGTCAAAAATAGTGAGATATCTTGCAGAGGGATGCAGCACTCTTAAAATTGCAAAGCTTCTGAAGTGTGATCATCGAACAATCAAGCGTTTCATTCAAAATAGTCAACAAGGTCGCAAGAAGCGTGTGGAAAAACCAAGGCGCAAAATAACTGCCCATGAACTGAGAAAAGTCAAGCGTGCAGCTGCCAAGATGCCACTTGCCACCAGTTTGGCCATATTTCAGAGCTGCAACATCACTGGAGTGCCCAAAAGCACAAGGTGTCCAATACTCAGAGACATGGCCAAGGTAAGAAAGGCTGAAAGACGACCACCACTGAACAAGACACACAAGCTGAAACGTCAAGACTGGGCCAAGAAATATCTCAAGACTGATATTTCTAAGGTTTTATGGACTGATGAAATGAGAGTGAGTCTTGATGGGCCAGATGGATGGGCCCGTGGCTGGATTGGTAAAGGGCAGAGAGCTCCAGTCCGACTCAGACGCCAGCAAGGTGGAGGTGGAGTACTGGTTTGGGCTGGTATCATCAAAGATGAGCTTGTGGGGCCTTTTCGGGTTGAGGATGGAGTCAAGCTCAACTCCCAGTCCTACTGCCAGTTTCTGGAAGACACCTTCTTCAAGCAGTGGTACAGGAAGAAGTCTGCATCCTTCAAGAAAAACATGATTTTCATGCAGGACAATGCTCCATCACACGCGTCCAAGTACTCCACAGCGTGGCTGGCAAGAAAGGGTATAAAAGAAGAAAATCTAATGACATGGCCTCCTTGTTCACCTGATCTGAACCCCATTGAGAACGTGAGCAACAGCTTAGGAATGGAATGGAGGACCAGTTGGTGACGCGATGACGTAGACAGAGTACGTCACGCCCTCCCCCTCCCCCGGGACTCGGCGGTCCTGCTGCCGTGCTACCTTGAATCTCCTGGCGTCCTCGTGCCGATCTTTATGCTGATCTCCGGCCGTGTCCTCCTCATGAATGTGGGGCATGTGCCGATGTCCTGACCGTTAAGCCTGAATGCGGTGTTTGCTCTGGGTTCCTGCTGATCCTTCCTCGTCCTCCCCGTGCTGCTGTGATCAATCCGGTCAGTCCCGTTGTGGAGCTTGTCTTCAGCCTTTCTCGATCCTCTCTCCCCCTCTCTGTGGCATTGTGAACAGCTCTCATTGTGTCTCCTCTGGCCCTCAAACTGCTGTGAAAGTTACTTTTGGAATCGCTCCCGCTCTTGATCCTGTGGCACTGTGAACAGCTCTCGTTGTGTCTCCTCAAACCGTCGGACTGTTGTAGAAAGTTACTTTTGGAATCGCTCCCGATCCTCTCCTCTCGCCCCCCTGCGCCACTTTTGTTGATGACCCTGGATTTTTCGTTTCTGCCGCCGGTGCCCTTCAAGATCTTCAATCTTGGATGCTAGGAAGAGGTGGAATACCGGTGAGATTGTTCCATTCATCTTTTTTTTTCTTTGTCCTCCCTAGGGTGATATCCATCAACTTAAAAAAAAAAAAAATACTTTCTCCATCCGAAAAACACATCTGAAAAATACTGTGGTGGCAACAAAAAAAAAACAAAAAAAAGGAGGAAACTCTAAAGTATAAAGTGGAAGAAAGGAAGAGAATAAAGGGGGGAAAAAAAAAAAAAAAAAACTAAAAATAAGTTTTAAGAAAATTAAGGAAAAAGAAAAAAAAAAAGGGAGTAATAGGAAAAAAAAAAAAAAACAAAAGCGGAAAAATAAAAAGAAAAAAGAGAAAAAAGAAAAGGAGAACAAAGAAGAAGGGAGAGGAAAGGGAAAGGAGAAAGGGGAAAAAGAAAAAAAAAAAGGAAAATAAAAAGAAGATACATAAAAGGAGAGAAAGAGGTGGAAACAAAAAAAAAAAAAAAAAGGGGATCAAGGTATGGCTCCAAAAGCTAGTAGGCTGACCTCTCAAATCAGAAACTGGGGTTCAAAACTGCTGAAACATCAAAAATAGACCAGTTTCTGAGGTCTCCGAGGGTTAATACGAGGGGCGGACAAAAGGAACTTGCCACAAAAAAAAATGATGACCCAGAGTTGACGGACTTAGACCCACAAAAGGCCTCTAGATACTCAGAAGAGGAAGATGGCATAATGGGGGAGGTTATCCCTAGCGACAACTCCTCTCCGCTAGAAGAAATATTGCTAGCGGTCAAACAAAATGGGGACTTAATACAGGCTGTTACAACCCAACTTGGGTTTATCCAAGTTGATGTGGGACTAATAAAAGATGATTTGTCAAAAATGAGAGACAAAGTTAACAACTTAGAGAGCTCTGTTACCCTGATACAGAATGAATCCCAAAAAATAAAAACTGAAGTCTCCTCAGTTAAATTAGAGTACAACCTTCTGAAGAAAAAGGTGGCGGACCTTGAAGATAGGTCACGAAGATACAACGTGAGAATAATAGGGATCCCAGAGGGCGCGGAAGAGAAGAACTCAACCCAATTTATACAGAAGTTAATTTTTGAAAATTTTGGGAAAGATTCGTTTTCCCCCTTCTTCATGATAGAAAGAGCTCACCGGGTCCCAGGGGGTAAACCAATTTCAGGGAGACAACCGCGGACATTTCTTGTTAAGTTATTGGCCACAGGGGATAAAGATACCCTTTTGAGAAGGGCGAGGGAATGCCCACCCGTTGTATACAATGGGAACAGATTGGCCTTCTTTCCAGATTTTTCAAAAGACATACAAGAAAAGAGACGCACATTTATGATTGTCAAAAAGAGGCTAAGAGAAAGGGATATTAAATATTCTCTTATATTCCCAGCAAAATTGCGGATTATTTTCAATGATAAAACTCTTTTTTTCGATACTTCGGAAGAAGCCACGGATTGGCTTGATCGAAATAATCTCTGATTTAATTCCTTTTAGGATGTGTAGGGAATTGTAATTGCTATAAGGGGTTTGTACCCCCAAATTTCCTTTTCTTGACCTCTGACTGGGGGTGACCGAGTGGGGGGAGAGTGGGAGGGATGGTCACAGGAGAGAAATCTACTACAATATGTGGTGGATTACCTGTATGGGGGGTTGGGGGGGGGGTTCGGGTTGGGCTGTGGTGCGTCAAAGTGTATCCCTTTTTTTTTTTTTTTTTTTTTTTTTTTTTTTTAACCACTGTTGATAATGCTGACTAGAATCATTACCTGGAATATACGTGGTTTGGGGGATAGAGGAAAGAGGCAAGCAGTTTTTGATTTTACTCGGGTCCACCTACCTGCAATAGTATGTTTGTTGGAGACTCACCTCACTGAGGAGACCTCCAGGGTGGTCAACAGGGGATGGGCTGCGCATACGTATCATTCTACTTTCTCCAACTACTCGAGAGGTGTTACTGTCTTGATACATAGACTTATTGATTTTGTTTGTATGGCATCCTCTGTTGATCAACAGGGGAGATTTATTTTTTTATATTGTAGGTTAAGGGGGGAAATATGTATTCTGGCCTTTGTCTACATTCCACCGCCATTTTCCTTTTCGGTTCTTAATTCTTTGGTATTGTTTATGGATAAATGGCCCGAGTGCCCAACATTAATTGTTGGCGATTTCAACTGTGTCATTGACCCTCTACGTGATAGGGTTTCTACGAGCATCAGGAGTGATAGTCCGGTTCAGGGGTCTCCCCTGGCACGGTTTTGTCTGGAGGCTGGCTTTGAAGATGTTTGGGAATATTTAGGACAGGGGAAAAGGGTTTTTTCATGTTTTAGTAAAGCAGGTAAATCAATGTCTAGAATAGATCTTGCACTGATAAGTAGTAAACATGTGAAATTGGTAAATCAAATGAAATATGAAACGAGGTCAATATCGGATCATTCTCCGCTACTACTTGAACTCTGCTTAACTCAGGAAAGATACACACAAAAACCCCCCTTTAGACTAAACCCTTATTGGTTATCAGTTATAAAGACGCATGAAATAATCCAAAATGAAATTGGTCGTTTTTGGGACAATAATTATGGCTCAGCAAAAATTCAAGTTGTATGGGATACCTTTAAGGCGTACATGAGGGGATTGCTGGTTAGTAACATCGCGAATCTTAGAAAGGAGTACAGGAAAAAACAGAAAAACCTAGAAGAATGTGCAGCACTGGCGACAGAATCCTTTTATATCAATAAGACGGAGGAGAATAGGGAAAATATGCAAAGAGCCACGCAAATATACTCTAATTTTTTATTGGACAAGGCCCAACAGAGCCTTTTTTTTAAGGGGCAAAAATACTTTACGGAGTCAGGGCGACCTGGTAAATTTTTGTCCAGAGTAATATCAAACCAACAATCTAAAAAATTTATAGATAAGGTTCGATTGAGTGATGGTAGGATGGTCACTGGACAGGGTCCGGTAGAGAAGGCCTTTGTTGACTATTTCCTGGATTTGTACAAGGCTGAAACTAAGATCACAGACGATAAGATAGATTTTTACCTTGACAGGATTACCTTCCCTTCTATTACTGAGATGCAAAAGAAAGCACTCGAATTGGAGATCTCAATTCAAGAACTCGAGGGAGCTATTAAATTATGCTCAGCCAACTCTACTCCTGGTTCAGATGGGCTTCCATACGAATTCTATAGTAAATATAGGGAGTGTATTCTCCCTAGATTGTTGGAGGTCTTTTCTGAATCAATGGAATATGGGAAGCTGCCAGATTCAATGATGGAAGCTGTAATAATATTAATTCCAAAAAAAGGCAAGGACCCCTTAGATCTAGAATCTTATAGACCAATCTCACTTCTTAATGCAGATGTAAAGCTTCTTGCGAGAGTCTTGGCTACAAGGCTTTCTAGGGTCATTTCCTCTATTGTCCATCCGGATCAGAGTGGTTTTATTCAGAACAAGGGTACACATCATAATCTACATCGGCTCTTCTCTAATATTCAGGCCCCTGGGGGGACCGCTCGCTCCATCCTGTCATTGGATGCCTCTAAGGCCTTTGACAGGGTGGAGTGGCGCTTCCTCTGGAAGGTTCTGGCAAGGATGGGTTTCGGTGAAAGATTTATAGGTACTCTTAGGTTACTATATAGATCTCCAAGGGCAAAATTGAGTCTTAATGGAATCCTGAGTAGCTGTTTTGATTTAAATAGGGGCACGCGACAGGGCTGTCCATTATCCCCATTGTTATTTGATATTTATATCGAACCCCTTGCCATGGCCATTAGACAGGACGATCAGCTTAAAGGATTTGGTACGCTAGGAACACAAGACCGTATCTCATTATATGCGGATGATGTTCTTTTTTTTATAGACCATACGGAAAATACTCTCCCTAGGATTATTCAAAAGGTTAAAGCATTTGGGGAGGTGTCTGGTTTTCTTATAAACTGGGCTAAGACCAGTTTGATGCCAGTGGACCCTCTGCCACAGAAAGAGGTCTATGTGACACAGTTGAATATTGTTGACACTTTTCAATACTTGGGTTTGATTATATCACCTCGGGTTGAAAATTTTATACAACTTAATTTGATCCCCATAATGGTAAGTAGTAGAGCTAAAATAGGGATCTGGCTGAGACTTCCTTTATCTAGAGCCGATCGAGTTTCATTAGTTAAAATGGTGATACTACCACAATTTTTATATGTGCTCAGGAATACACCTATTTGGATACAAGACAAGTATTTTAAACTTATGGAAAGAATAATTAATGATTTAATATGGGGAAGAAAGCGAGTTCGAATAAAGCTGGAATGTTTGTATAAATCAGTGGAGTGTGGGGGTTTAAACCTCCCGTACTTTAAAGGGTATTTTATTGCAGCCCAGCTATTGAGGTGCTATGAATCAGAGAACAGTGCATTGCTGGGGAAGTTGGTAACTAACCAGGTCCATAATAATATTTTTACCTTGTTGGAATCTGGGCTATTGAAGAGCTATGAGCGAGGCTATAGAGAGACTATAAAACTTCTTCTGAAAGTGTGGGCTACAACTAAGACATGGTTGAAGATTAAGGGTTCATTCACATTTACGCCTCTTTGGCATAATGTGCACTTACAAAGGCTGGATGATATTTCAGCCGACACATTTTGGCAGAAGAATAAAATTGTATATATTTCACAGGTAGTTAAGGATAGAGATATTAAACCATTTATAGAGATCACACACAATATAGAAAATTTTTCATGGTTTAGGTATCTTCAATTGCGTTCAGTACTATCCAGTTTGGATGATAAACTGGTATTGGATATAGATAATTCATCTTTTTTGAATGAATGGGTAGGGGGTACACTGTCTAGAATAAAAATTTCAAATATATATAAGCTACTACTTAAGGCACGGTTTAATGATACGCATTCACCAGGACAAAGAGCGTGGGAGTTGGATTGCCCGAACTTACAAATAGAAGGCTGGGAGAATATTTTTGGGAACTTAAGTTTACTGTCACAGAACTTCAACCACGTCCTAGTACAATTCTATATTTGCCATAGATTATATATTACTCCATTGTGGATGAACAAATGTGGATTAAGAGACACGTCAAACTGCCCCAAATGTGACACTGTAGGAGCGGACTTTCTTCATATGATATGGACTTGCCCAGAACTTATAAACTACTGGAATACTATTAATAATTGTATTATGCATAAACTAAAAGTTTGAATCCCTTTTGAACCACAAGTATTTGTGCTTAATGATCTTTCCAAATTAAATAATCACAAGTATCAAAAGATCTTCCTGAGCAGAATATTGATGTTGGCTAGAGTCTTGGTCAGTCGGACCTGGTTTGCTCGATTCACTCCAGATATAAATACATGGATAAATTTAATTGTTAAGGTAAAAAATTATGAGAAAATTATGTATAAACAGAGGGAAGCTGAGGATCAGTGGATTAGGATATGGGGTGGTTGGAGGATTGATTAGTTGAGGTCAAATTGTTTTATTTATAGGGGTTTCACTTTGACGCACCACAGGTAGGGGGGGAGGGGGGGTTGGGGGGGGACTGTATCTTTTTTTTTTATTCTGTAATTTTTTGATATATTAATTAATAAAGATAATTAAAAAAAAAAAAAAAAAAAGAGAACCTGTGGTCCATCATCAAATGTGAGATTTACAAGAAAGGAAAACAGTACACCTCTCTGAACAGTGTCTGGGAGGCTGTGGTTGCTGCTGCACGCAATGTTGATGGTGAACAGATCAAAACACTGACAGAATCCATGGATGGCAGGCTTTTGAGTGTCCTTGCAAAGAAAGGTGGCTATATTGGTCACTGATTTGTTTTTGTTTTGTTTTTGAATGTCAGAAATGTATATTTGTGAATGTTGAGATGTTATATTGGTTTCACTGGGAAAAATAAATAATTGAAATGGGTATATATTAGTTTTTTGGTAAGTTACCTAATAATTATGCACAGTAATAGTCACCTGCACACACAGATATCCCCCTAAAATAGCTAAAACTAAAAACAAACTAAAAACTACTTCCAAAAATATTCAGCTTTGATATTAATTAGTTTTTTGGGTTCATTGAGAACATGGTTGTTGTTCAATAATAAAATTAATCCTCAAAAATACAACTTGCCTAATAATTCTGCACTCCCTGTATAAAACTTACATAAATAAAAAAAATTGCATAGATATTAGGTATCACCGCGTCTGTGACAACCTGCTCTATAAAATTGCCACATGATCTAACCTGTCAGATGAATGTTGTAAATAACAAAAAAAAGTGCCAAAAAAGCTATTTCTTGTTACCTTGCCGCACTAAAAGTGTAATATAGAGCAACCGAAAATCATATGTACCCTAAACTAGTAACAACAAAACTGCCACCCTATCCCGTAGTTTCTAAAATGGGGTCACTTTTTTGGAGTTTCTACTCTAGGGGTGCATCAGGGGGGCTTCAAATGGGACATGGTGTCAAAAAAAAAGTCCAGCAAAATCTGCCTTCCAAAAACCGTATGGCATTCCTTTCCTTCTGCGCCCTACCGTGTGCCCCTACAGCGGTTTACGACCACATATGGGGTGTTTCTGTAAACTACAGAATCAGGGTCATAAATAATGAGTTTTGTTTGGCTGTTAATCCTTGCTTTTATAACTGGGAAAAAAAAATTAAATGGAAAATCTGCCAAAAAAGTGCAATTTTGAAATTGTATCTCTATTTTCCATTAAATCTTGTGCAACACCTAAAGGGTTAACAAAGTTTGTAAAATCAGTTTTGAATACCTTGAGGGGTGTAGTTTCTTAGATGGGGTCACTTTTATGGAGTTTCTACTCTAGGGGTGCATCAGGGGGGCTTCAAATGGGACATGGTGTCAAAAAACCAGTCCAGCAAATTCTGGCTTCCAAAAACCATATGGCACACTTTTCACTCTACGCCCCGCTGTGTGACCGTACAGTAGTTTACAGCCACATATGGGGTGTTTCTGTAAATGGCAGAGTCAGGGCAATAAAGATACAGTCTTGTTTGGCTGTTAACCCTTGCTTTGTTAGTGGAAAAAAATTGTTAAAATGGAAAATTAGGCAAAAAAGTGAAATTCTCAAATTTCATCCCCATTTGCCAATAACTCTTGTGCAACACCTAAAGGGTTAACAAAGTTTGTAAAATCAGTTTTGAATACCTTGAGGGGTGTAGTTTTATAGAATGGGGTCATTTTTGGGCGGTTTCTATTATGTAAGCCTTGCAAAGTGACTTCAGACCTGTAGTGGTCCCTAAAAATTGGGTTTTTGTAAATTTCTGAAAAATTTCAAGATTTGCTTCTAAACTTCTAAGCCTTGTAACATCCCCAAAAAATAAAATATAATTCCCAAAATAATTCAAACATGAAGTAGACATATGGGGAATGTAAAGTCATCACAATTTTGGGGGGTATTACTATGTATTACAGAAGTAGAGAAACTGAAACTTTGAAATTTGCAAATTTTTTAAAATTTTGGGTATTTATTTATTTTTTACTTCATTTTACCAGTGTCATGAAGTGAAATATGTGACGAAAAAACAATCTCAGAATGGCCTGAATAAGTCAAAGTGTTTTAAAGTTATGAGCACTTAAAGTGACACTGGTCAGATTTGCAAAAAATGGCCAAGTCCTTAAGGTGAAATAGGGCTGAGTACTTAAGGGGTTAAACTGTGTCAGTAAAACCTTATAGTAGTTTCTGAAGTAGGGTCTGTTCCCATTCAGCTGAAGACTTATTTTATATTTCTGAGGAACTTAACTTGTAGCTTTATAGTCTAGTGGTTATCGTCCTTGCCTCTAATGTACAAGGTTGGGAGTTTGAATCCTGGCAGAAATGTTTATATATTTAAAGGTTTTTAGCCATAATATATTTACATATATTATTATATATTTAGAAAATATAATATATTAAAACATAATATATGTAAATATATTATGGCTAAAAACAACAGTAGTAGTTTCCCAAATATTATGCATTCATATACGCTCACCTAAAGAATTATTAGGAACACCTGTTCTATTTCTCATTAATGTGATTATCTAGTCAACCAATCACATGTCAGTTGCTTCAATGCATGTAGGGTTGTGGTCCTGGTCAAGACAATTCCCTGAACTCCAAACTGAATGTCAGAATGGGAAAGGTGATTTAAGAAATTTTGAGCGTGGCATGGTTGTTGGTGCCAGACGGGCCGGTCTGAGTATTTCACAATCTGCTCAGTTACTGGGATTTTCACGCACAACCATTTCTAGGGTTTACAAAGAATGGTGTGAAAAGGGAAAAACATCCAGTATGCGGCAGTCCTGTGGGCCAAAATGCCTTGTTGATGCTAGAGGTCAGAGGAGAATGGGCCGACTGATTCAAGCTGATAGAAGAGCAACGTTGACTGAAATAACCACTCGTTATAACCGAGGTATGCAGCAAAGCATTTGTGAAGCCACAAAACGCACAACCTTGAGGCGGATGGGCTACAACAGCAGAAGACCCCACCGGGTACCACCCATCTCCACTACAAATAGGAAAAAGAGGCTACAATGTGCACGAGCTCACCAAAATTGGACTGTTGAAGACTGGAAAAATGTTGCCTGGTCTGATGAGTCTCGATTTCGGTTGAGACATTCAAATGGTAGAGTCCGAATTTGGCATAAACAGAATGAGAACAGGTATCCATCATGCCTTGTTACCACTGTGCAGGCTGGTGGTGGTGGTGTAATGGTGTGGGGGATGTTTACTGGGCACACTTTAGGCCCCTTAGTGCCAATTGGCCATCGTTTAAAAGCCACAGGCTACCTGAGCAGTTCTGAAGGCAAAAGGGGGTCCAACACCGTATTAGTATGGTGTTCCTAATAATTCTTTAGGTGAGTGTATATCAGAAGTATGAGAAGTGTGTGTGTGTGTATATATATATATATATATATATATATATATATATATATATGTATATATATAGATAGATAGATATATATTTTTTTTTAGCAATTACACATTTATTTTGTGCCATAAATTTTTTTTAATTACTAAAAATAAAATAAATATAAAATATATAAATTTAATCTCTATCCACTACACTATACAGCTACATGTTATCCAGCAATATAAAATAAGTATTCTTCTGAATATGAATACTCACTAGATCAGAAACTACTATGAGGTTTTTCTGACACAGTTTAGCCTTCACCTTTATAGCTGAGTGGATGAGATCCGTGCCTCTAATGTACATTGTTGGGAGTTTGAATCCTGGCAGAAACATTTCAGAAATAGAGATTACATTTATATAGTTGTATGGCACAAAATAATAGTGTAATTACTTAAAACAAAAAACAAAAACAAAAAACATATATATATGTTTCTGCCAGGATTCAAACTCCCTACCTTGTACATTAGAGGTAAGGATGTTAACCACTACACTATACAGCTACATGTCAACCTACACAGAAATATAAAATAATTCTTCTGCTGAATAGAAATTGTCACTACATCAGAAACTACTATGAGGTTTTTCTGACACAGTTTAGCATTCAGCTTTATAGCTGAGTGGATAAGGTCCTTGTATAACATTGGGAGTTCAAATCCTGACAGAAACTTTGCAGAAATTAGATTTTAATACACTGAGGTGTCCCCGAGCACTGACTTTATATATGGATATAGCTATATAGGGACTCCTAAGCTGAACTAGAGTCCCAACACCCTCCCCTCTTCAGAGCAGGGGGTGCCTGGGGTTCTTCCATTGTGCTTGGGTGCTCGGATAGAATACCCGAGCATCGCAAAATGTTCTACTCGAGCAGTTTGGTGCTTGATCAACACTCTTCAGTGGAAGAAGCTCATTCACTAAAGCCTGGAGATTGGCTCACTGTGAAAAGGCACATAATAAGGGCATTAGAACCTCGATTTGATGATCCATTCTAGGTCCAGCTGACTACACCAACCTCTGAAGCTGGAAGGAAGGCCAACTTAGATTCATGCCTCACACTGTAAGAAGTTGCTTAAGCTATGACTTTGAGGAAGTATTTGATTTTATGCTATTTAGTTCCTGGACATATATTATGAAGACAATAGTGAATGGGAAAATAAATTTATCAAGTACCATAAAATAGTTGCTCAAATGAGAAATTTATCTGATTGTTGGATTTGTAGCCATTCCCATATTTCTGCCAATTCCGTGCCATATGCTGCAAATCCGGTTTTAGAAAAAGAGCTACTGTATTTGCACTGCTGAGACCTACTCCCTCTGAGATTAGAATCTCACCTTAAAGAAACAGCACTAGCTTTGCTAGTAACTGGATGAATATAGTATCCTTGGTGGCAAGTGAATATAACAACAAGGGTGGGCATCTGGTATAATTATGATAAGTAGTGATGAGCGTCAGGGGCCATATTTGAATCTGCGATACTTTGCGAATATATTCATCATATATTCGCAAATTCGAGAATTCAGGGTTATTTTCTTGTTTGCGAAAATGGGCAAAGTAATATGCGCACACAATTCAGGCGTGGGTCACTGTTTGTACATTTTTCAAGCTGCTAGAAGTTTCCTTCTGGAGACTGAAGAAAATGGTTGGCACGGCAGAACATTACAATAACTTAATATGCAGATAGAGTGCTCCAATATTTTCGTGATTGCGCAAATCGGCAATTAATGATGCGCATATTTTTGCAGATGCACCAAAAAAAAAAAAACAACAGATGACATCCTTATGCCATCTTTTTTTTTTTTTTTTGCGGATCCATTGTAACAATGCCTAAAACGGACAAGAATAGGACATGTTCTATTTTTTTGGCGGTGCTATGGAATGGACATACTGATGCGGTCCGCATTTTTTGTGGACCCATTAAAATGAATGGGTCTGCATCCTATCCGCAAAATAAAACGGACACGGAAACAAACAAAGTTCATGTGCATGTAGCCTTACCAACATTTGCCTGGACATATGTTAGCAAAAATGCATGTGCCAACTATACCTGATATGCCAGAGCAACCTTGTTTTAAGCGCCCCACTAAATTGATTCATGCTGAACCTATGATGATAAAAAAGTAGGAATGTACTTCCCTCTAATGAATACCTATTTCTTGGCTTCTGGGATCCTTAATAATGCTAAACAGATTGAGGACCTTGGTGAACTATTTGATAATAGTACAGACTATTTGTTTGACGCTGTGGAGGTAAATTCAGTTTATTTGAAGCCAGGGGCATAACTACCATAGCGGCAGACCATGCAAATGCGCCGCCCGTCACTCTGCTCTGATTAGCGTAGGGAGAGGTTGCAGCTGGGACAGTAGGGCGAGATTAGGCTGATTAACTCCTCCAAAAGACTCCATCCAGTGATCGATCTGCAGCTGTGGATCATTAAGCTGCTGATACTCAATTGCTCACTGTTTTTAGGCTGCCCAGACCGTTTGTCAGTCACTTTTTTCTGGGGTGATCGGCGGCCAGTTTGTGTCTTGTGGTGCGCCAGCCCTTGCTGCGACCAAGTGCTTTTAACCCTCAATGGTGTGGTTGTTTTTTGGCTAAAGCCTACATCAGGGTGAAGCTGTCACACCAAGTGCATTTAACCAGCTATAGTCTGTTTATTTTTTGGCCATATACTACATCAGGGGCAAGCTGCGCCTGTCACCAAGTGCATTTAACCCTCAGTAGTGTGGTTGGTCAAGCTGTCACAATAAGTGCATTTAACCAGCAATAGTCTGTTTATTTTTTGGCCATATACTACATCAGGGGCAAGCTGCGCCTGTCACCAAGTGCATTTAACCCTCAGTACTGTGGTTGGTCAAGCTGTCACACCAAGTGCATTTAACCAGCAATAGTGTGGTTATTTTTTGGCCATATCCCAGTCTAATTCTGTCAGTAAACGTATACCTGTCACCCAGCGCCTAAATACTTTGCCTAAAGTTTATATCCAGCTAAATCTGTCGTTACTGCTGTACTGTTGTGGCTGGGCAAGTTATTTAGTGTCCGTCAAAGCACAGTTTTTGTTCTGCGTTGAAATACAATTCCCAATTTAGCAATTTACTAATTTAGTGGTTTCTGCTGTATCAGGCCTACTTTAAATACATCCCTAAAAGGGTATATCAGAATCAAGGTGCTGATAGGGTCATTCTGAATAACTTCACACACACGCTACTGTGCATTTCCAAGTCTAATTCTGTCAGTAAATCTATACCTGTCACGCAGCGCCTAAATACTAGGCCTCAAATTTATATCCAGCTAAATCTGTCGTTACTGCTGTACTGTTGTGGCTGGGCAAGTTATTTAGTGTCCGTCAAAGCACAGTTTTTGTTCTGGGTTGAAATACAATTCCCAATTTAGCAATTTCCTAATTTAGTGGTTTCTGCTGTATCAGAGCTATTTGAAATCTATCCCTAAAAGGGTATATAATATTCAAGGTGCACATAGGGTCATTCTGAATAACTTCACACACACGCTACTGTGCATTTCCAAGTCTAATTCTGTCAGTAAATCTATACCTGTCACCCAGCGCCTAAATACTAGGCCTCAAATTTATATTCAGCTGAATTTGAATTCAATACATTGGGCCAAATAATATTTTTGTTGTTGTGGTGAACCATAACAATGAGGAAAACATCTAGTAAGGGACGCGGACGTGGACATGGTCGTGGTGGTGTTAGTGGACCCTCTGGTGCTGGGAGAGGACGTGGCCGTTCTGCCACATCCACACGTCCTAGTGTACCAACTACCTCAGGTCACAGTAGCCGCCAGAATTTACAGCGATATATGGTGGGGCCCAATGCCGTTCTAAGGATGGTAAGGCCTGAGCAGGTACAGGCATTAGTCAATTGGGTGGCCGACAGTGGATCCAGCACGTTCACATTATCTCCCACCCAGTCTTATGCAAAAAGCGCACAGATGGCGCCCGAAAACCAACCCCATCAGTCTGTCACATCACCCCCATGCATATCAGGGAAACTGTCTGAGCCTCAAGTTATGCAGCAGCCTCTTATGCTGTTTGAAGACTCTGCTGGCAGGGTTTCCCAAGGGCATCCATCTAGCCCTTCCCCAGCGGTGGAAGACATAGAATGCACTGATGCACAACCACTTATGTTTCCTGATGATGAGGACATGGGAATACCACCTCAGCAAGTCTCTGATGATGATGAAACACAGGTGCCAACTGCTGCGTCTTTCTGCAGTGTGCAGACTGAACAGGAGGTCAGGGATCAAGACTGGGTGGAAGACGGTGCAGGGGACAATGAGGTCCTAGACCCCACATGGAATGAAGGTAGTGCCACTGACTTTCACAGTTCGGAGGAAGAGGCAGTGGTGAGACCGAGCCAACAGCGTAGCAAAAGAGGGAGCAGTGGGCAAAAGCAGAACACCTGCCGCCAAGAGACTCCGTCTGCTACTGACCGCCGCCATCTTGGACCGAGCACCCCAAAGGCAGCTTCAAGGAGTTCCCTGGCATGGCACTTCTTCAAACAATGTGCTGACGACAAGACCCGAGTGGTTTGCATGCTGTGCCATCAGAGCCTGAAGCGAGGTATTAACGTTCTGAACCTTAGCACAACCTGCATGACCAGGCACCTGCATGCAAAGCATGAACTGCAGTGGAGTAAACACCTTAAAAACAAGGAAGTCGCTCAGGCTCCCGCTGCTACCTCTTCTGCTGCTGCCGCCTCGGCCTCTTCTGCTGCTGCCGCCTCGGCCTTTTCCTCCGCCTCTGGAGGAACGTTGGCACCTGCCGCCCAGCAAACAGGGGATGTACCACCAACACCACCACCACCTCCGTCACCAAGCATCTCAACCATGTCACACGGCAGCGTTCAGCTCACCATCTCACAAACATTTAAGAGAAAGCGTAAATTCCCACCTAGCCACCCTCGATCCCTGGCCCTGAATGCCAGCATTTCTAAACTACTGGCCTATGAAATGCTGTCATTTAGGCTGGTGGACACAGACAGCTTCAAACAGCTCATGTCGCTTGCTGTCCCACAGTATGTTGTTCCCAGCCGGCACTACTTCTCCAAGAGAGCCGTGCCTTCCCTGCACAACCAAGTATCCGATAAAATCAAGTGTGCACTGCGCAACGCCATCTGTAGCAAGGTCCACCTAACCACAGATACGTGGACCAGTAAGCACGGCCAGGGACGCTATATCTCCCTAACTGCACACTGGGTAAATGTAGTGGCAGCTGGGCCCCAGGCGGAGAGCTGTTTGGCGCACGTCCTTCCGCCGCCAAGGATCGCAGGGCAAAATTCTTTGCCTCCTGTTGCCACCTCCTCCTTCTCGGCTTCCTCCTCCTCTTCTTCCACCTGCTCATCCAGTCAGCCACACACCTTCACCACCAACTTCAGCACAGCCCGGGGTAAACGTCAGCAGGCCATTCTGAAACTCATATGTTTGGGGGACAGGCCCCACACCGCACAGGAGTTGTGGCAGGGTATAGAACAACAGACCGACGAGTGGTTGCTGCCGGTGAGCCTCAAGCCCGGCCTGGTGGTGTGCGATAATGGGCGAAATCTCATTGCAGCTCTGGGACTAGCCGATTTGACGCACATCCCTTGTCTGGCGCATGTGCTGAATTTGGTGGTGCAGAAGTTCATTCACAACTACCCCGACATGTCAAAGCTGCTGCATATAGTGCGGGTCGTCTGTTCACGCTTCCGGGCATTCACATCCTGCCGCTGCTCGCCTGTCTGCGCTACAGCGTAACTTCGGCCTTCCCGCTCACCGCCTCATATGCGACGTGCCCACCAGGTGGAACTCCACCTTGCACATGCTGGACAGACTGTGCGAGCAGCAGCAGGCCATAGTGGAGTTTCAGCTGCAGCACGCACGGGTCAGTCGCACTGCGGAACAGCACCACTTCACCACCAATGACTGGGCCTCCATGCGAGACCTGTGTGCCCTGTTGCGCTGTTTCGAGTACTCCACCAACATGGCCAGTGGCGATGACGCCGTTATCAGCGTTACAATACCACTTCTATGTCTCCTTGAGAAAACACTAAGGGCGATGATGGAAGAGGAGGTGGCCCAGGAGGAGGAGGAGGAGGAGGAGGAAGAGGGGTCATTTTTAGCACTTTCAGGCCAGTCTCTTCGAAGTGACTCAGAGGGAGGTTTTTTGCAACAGCAGAGGCCAGGTACAAATGTGGCCAGCCAGGGCCCACTACTGGAGGACGAGGAGGACGAGGATGAGGAGGAGGTGGAGGAGGATGAGGATGAAGCATGGTCACAGCGGGGTGGCACCCAACGCAGCTCGGGCCCATCACTGGTGCGTGGCTGGGGGGAAAGGCAGGACGATGACGATACGCCTCCCACAGAGGACAGCTTGTCCTTACCCCTGGGCAGCCTGGCACACATGAGCGACTACATGCTGCAGTGCCTGCGCAACCACAGCAGAGTTGCCCACATTTTAACGTGTGCGGACTACTGGGTTGCCACCCTGCTGGATCCACGCTACAAAGACAATGTGCCCACCTTACTTCCTGCACTGGAGCGTGATAGGAAGATGCGCGAGTACAAGCGCACGTTGGTAGACGCGCTACTTAGAGCATTCCCAAATGTCAGAGGGGAACAAGTGGAAGCCCAAGGCCAAGGCAGAGGAGGAGCAAGAGGTCGCCAAGGCAGCTGTGTCACGGCCAGCTCCTCTGAGGGCAGGGTTAGCATGTCAGAGATGTGGAAAAGTTTTGTCAACACGCCACAGCTAACTGCACCACCACCTGATACGCAACGTGTTAGCAGGAGGCAACATTTCACTAACATGGTGGAACAGTACGTGTGCACACCCCTCCACGTACTGACTGATGGTTCGGCCCCATTCAACTTCTGGGTCTCTAAATTGTCCACGTGGCCAGAGCTAGCCTTTTATGCCTTGGAGGTGCTGGCCTGCCCGGCGGCCAGCGTTTTGTCTGGACGTGTATTCAGCACGGCAGGGGGCGTCATTACAGACAAACGCAGCCGCCTGTCTACAGCCAATGTGGACAAGCTGACGTTCATAAAAATGAACCAGGCATGGATCCCACAGGACCTGTCCGTCCCTTGTCCAGATTAGACATTAACTACCTCCCCTTAACCATATATTATTGTACTTCAGGGCACTTCCTCATTCAATTCTATTTTTATTTTCATTTTACCATTATATTGCGAGGCTACCCAAAGTTGAATGAACCTCTCCTCTGTCTGGGTGCCGGGGCCTAAATATATGCCAATGGACTGTTCCGATGTTGGGTGACGTGAAACCTGATTCTCTGCTATGACATGCAGACTAATTCTCTGCTGACATGAAGCCAGATTCTCTGTTACGGGACCTCTCTCCTCTGCCTGGGTGCTGGGCCTAAATATCTGACAATGGACTGTTGCAGTGGTGGCTGACGTGAAGCCTGATTTTCTGCTATGACATGCAGACTAATTCTCTGCTGACATGAAGCCAGATCCTGTGTTACGGGACCTCTCTCCTCTGCCTGGGTGCTGGGCCTAAATATATGCCAATGGACTGTTGCACTGGTAGCTGACGTGAAGCCTGATTCTCTGCTATGACATGCAGACTAATTCTCTGCTGACATGAAGCCAGATTCTCTGTTACGGGACCTCTCTCCTCTGCCTGGGTGCTGGGCCTAAATATCTGACAATGGACTGTTGCAGTGGTGGCTGACGTGAAGCCTGATTCTCTGCTAGGACATGCAGACTGATTCTCTGCTGACATGAAGCCAGATTGTCTGTTACGGGACCTCTCTCCTCTGCCTGGGTGCTGGACCTAAATTTATGAAAATGGACTGTTGCAGTGGTGGGTGACGTGAAGCCAGATTCTCTGCTATGATATGAAGACTGATTCTCTGCTGACATGAAGCCAGATTCTGTGTTACGGAACCTCTCTCCTCTGCCTGGGTGCTTGGCCTAAATTTATGAAAATGGACTGTTGCAGTGGTGGCTGACGTGAAGCCTGATTCTCTGCTATGACATGCAGACTGATTCTCTGCTGACATGAAGACAGATTCTCTGTTACGGGACCTCTCTCCTCTGCTTGGGTGCCAGGGCCTAAATATCTGAGAATGGACTGTTCCAGTGGTGGGTGACGTGAATAGTGTTGAGCGCGAATATTCGAATTACAAATTTTTTTCTCGAATATCGCAATTTCGAGATTTCGCGAATATTTAGAATATCGTTCTATATATTCGCGAATTCGAATATTCGTTTTTTGTTTTTTTTTATTATTATATTTTTTTTCTTTCCTACTTCTCTAAAGTTGTTCTTACCTGTATTTTGGATTCCTGGCTTCCTGGCTGCTCCAGTCAGTGGCGTTTTCAACTTACTGCTATATTCCATATTAGCTAAATTACAATCTAATCTATATGTGTATTTTACGAAATTTCGCAAGTTGCGATGCGAGTAATATAACACGAAATAATCGCATGAAGATTTCAATTTAGCACTGCTATATTCCATATTCTAGCCTAATATGGAATATAGCTGTGCTAAGTTAGCACTGCTACATTCCATACTAGGCTAGAATATGGAATATAGCAGTGCTAAGTTGAAATCTTCATGCGATTATTTCGTGTTATATTACTCGCATCGCAATTTCGACTTTTGCAAATGTTCTTAATATTGCTCTAACTTCGTCTTTTAGAATATTACGAATATTCTAAAAGACGAAGTTAGAGCAATATTACGAAATTTCGTAAAATACCTATATAGATTGTAATTTAGCTTATATAGTGCTATAATCCCTTTTTTTTTCCTCTAATTTTTTTTGCCTCTTCTGAACTTAAGTTTTGTAAAATATGTACACTGTTAAAAAATATTACTATAGCAGTATATTAGCTTAAATACAATCTATGTGTATTTTACGAAATTTTGTAATATTGCTCTAACTTCGTCTTTTAGAAATTTCGTAATATTGCTTTAACTTCGTCTTTTAGAATATTCGTAATATTCTAAAAGACGAAGTTAGAGCAATATTAAGAACATTTGCAAAAGTCGAAATTGCGATGCGAGTAATATAACACGAAATAATCGCATGAAGATTTCAACTTAGCACTGCTATATTCCATATTCTAGCCTAGTATGGAATATAGCAGTGCTAACTTAGCACAGCTATATTCCATATTAGGCTAGAATATGGAATATAGCAGTGCTAAGTTGAAATCTTCATGCGATTATTTCGTATTATATTACTCGCATCGCAATTTCGGCTTTTGCAAATGTTCTTAATATTGCTCTAACTTCGTCTTTTAGAATATTACGAATATTCTAAAAGACGAAGTTAGAGCAATATTACGAAATTTCGTAAAATACACATAGATTGTATTTAAGCTAATATACTGCTATAGTAATATTTTTTAATAGTGTACATATTTTACAAAACTTAAGTTCAGAAGAGGCAAAAAAAAAATTAGAGGCAAAAAAAGGGATTATAGCAGTATATTAGCTAAATTACAATCTATATGTGTATTTTACGAAATTTCATAATATTGCTCTAACTTCGTCTTTTATAATATTCGTAATATTCTAAGAGACGAAGTTAGAGCAAATCACGAAATTTCATAAAATACACATATTAGCCTAGCCATAGTCAATTAGCATAGGAACGTTGCCTTATACTATCAAGATAAATAATCGCAATACGCGAAAAAAAAAAATCGTATATTATTCGCGATAATTGGAATAATTACGAATATTCGATTTCGACGAATATAACACGAATATTCATTTGAATATTCGCGAAATATCGCGAAATCGAATATGGCACCTCCCGCTCATCACTAGACGTGAAGCCAGATTCTCTGCTATGGGACCTCTCTCCAATTGATTTTGGTTAATTTTTATTTATTTAATTTTTATTTTAATTCATTTCCCTATCCACATTTGTTTGCAGGGGATTTACCTACATGTTGCTGCCTTTTGCAGCCCTCTAGCCCTTTCCTGGGCTGTTTTACAGCCTTTTTAGTGCCGAAAAGTTCGGGTCCCCATTGACTTCAATGGGGTTCGGGTTCGGGACGAAGTTCGGATCGGGTTCGGATCCCGAACCCGAACATTTTCGGGAAGTTTGGCCGAACTTCTCGAACCCGAACATCCAGGTGTCCGCTCAACTCTATCCAGGAGGAATAAATCAACCACCTTCCGAACGCATCCGTGCGTTAGGCGGTCGGGAGGTGGTTAAAAAGTGCACATGGCAAGCTTGATAGTGTGAGAAATATATTTCAACTTGTATTTATTTATATAGCACATTTAATTGCAATGTTGTTGCCCAAAGTGCTTCACAGTTACATTAAAACATATATTTATAAAAACATTAGCAGCCGATTTGTGTAGATAGGCTTGAAAATGAAGGAGTGGTGGCAGTTTAGAAATCATGTCCTGATTTTTCAGCTCACACTTTAGGTTTTGTCACTCTGCTGGCTGCTCACACACCTGGGTTCTTATGGCATTTCAGTCTACAGCAAAGGCAGAGAAGAGCGGTTAAAAACAAACTGCTCTAACTAGCTCACTTCACTGGCGGTTGCCATCTTTAAATGGTTGTAGTTTAAAAATTATAAATCCTACAGTGAAGAGCTTTATATTGTGAGAATCACAAGACTCAGACCTACATTTATGTATCTGAAATATTAAAAATGAAGGCATAGTTGCAGTTTAGAAATTGCCCTTCAAATTTGAGATGGCTAGAGTGGAGTTTCAATGAATGTCAATGGGCGGCGTGAGTTGCAAACAAATAGTCATAGTCAAAAAACTATGACTGAGAGAGAGGAAGAAATAAACAAATCAGCCTTCAATATGTCAGTAATATCCTTAATGTTTTTGATGCCCCTTAAGTCAATGACTATGCTTTTTTAGTGTTCAGGAATAATTGGATATGAACCTTCCTGGGGAAATCTGTTGAAGAACTTTAAAAATTCAATTTTAGAAAAAACGCATCGGAAACGCATCCATAAGATATATGCGATGCCAGTGCGGTTTTTAAGATTTTATAATTAGGAAAACATGTATATTTAATATATGAATGTCCCCATGCACCATCATCTTGATGTTCGAAATAATGCCCATCTGAAGTTTTGATGAATCTTAAATGTTTTTAAGTATTTTATTTCTTAGATCTACCATAGGGGGTATTAAATGAACCATTTAAATGAAATACTTGGAAAAATCGAATTTTTTGAAAAAACGCACCGGAAACGCACTAAAACCGCATGCGGTGCCGGTGCGTTTTTTCTATTGGTCGATTCCAGGACACATGGAGATCAATTATACATAAGCACTTTATGTTATTTTATTGTAAGTATGCTATTTAATGATATGTTTAGTCCCAAGTTGAAAAGCAACACATTTTGGATCCCAATCTCTGAAAAATTGATATTCCAGACCAGTCCTTCACATATGCTCCAACCACTATAAAAGCGGGATAATAGAAGGGGGATGTCAACCACTGAGGAAGGGGTCAATATCATAAATCCCCGAAACGCGTCTGGTACAAATTCCCCCTTAAAGAAAGAAAGGCCTGTGTAACTCCGGTGATCTGGACATTGCTTTACGAAAAGGATTTATTCAACTTATCAACTGCGACATCAGAGACGCCAGAAACACGTGGACTAAACAAATCCAAGTGGCGCCATAATTTAAATCCAAAGCAGCAGCCCTTGAGACCGGGATCTTAGAAGCTAAGTGTGCCGAGTCGAGGGCTTATCGTCCAGCCAAAAGACCGCCGGGTAAGATTACACTGTCCCCATAGCGATCGCTTTCCGATTATTACAGCGGGACGCCGCTGTATGCATTAGTAGCTTTCTCAACATTTTTCGCAACCATTGAATAGCTACATTGCTTTGAACTTTGGTTACTACACGCATACAATGTTGCAGATGCATTGAGGTGGAGTTCATTATTCCCCAATAGGAGAACTTTCTACTCAGTCATAGACTGAAGCTCATAAAGAGACTGGTTACATCTGGAAACTCTTGCCTGCTGGCACCCAAACAAATTATTAACATCAACGGAATCGTTATATGAATGAACATTTATTCGAACTATTACTAGAGTGGAAAATAATGGAATACTTTATTTATTTATTCTGGGATCGATTTGTATGTTGGTTATTTAATACAAATTTTAATATTATTTTAGGACTGATATTCTGTTTTATTTGCTGCTATATTAATTTTATTGCATTTCAATTGCTATACTAATTCTACAGCATTTTATATCTATATATTATTGTAATAAAGATCACTTTACTTAAGAGAGTGCCCCACTTCTACTTTTATATTGTGAAAACTATCAGCATTATGGCTTAGCCGTGGGAATTTTTAATGGCAGCAGGGATAGCTGAACGTTTTGATATAAGATTTGTGTAGGTGGGTTTGAAAATGAGGGAGTGGTGGCAGTTTAGAAATCATGTCCTGATTTTTCAGCTTACACTGTGATTTTGTCAGCTCCCACTCTAGTTTTGAACATTCCACCATTCATTCCTATGGGACCAAGTTTGACGAAAAAAAATAATATTTTGTGAACCATTCGGCGAAACATTCCACAAAGTAATAGCACACCAATCGGGAACAATCCACACGTTTTGGTATATTACTGTCTATGTAGTGTAAAACCTGTGGGAGGAGTTAGGGTGGTAAATTTGGCTATAATAAGAATAATAACTAGAAAAGGTAAAATTTCTGGGGAAATTGTGTGAAGTGTTCTTGCCTCCACCAGTAGCTTACAACTGGAGTGGGCGTTTCTGAAGAAACCACAAGATGTTGGCTTGAAATCTGATTGGCTGTTGGTGGCTCCACCCACTTTTTTGAATTTTAATCCCATTCCTCCAGTGACCAACTGCGTTAAGTTTGAAGACTGTGCCAATCAAAGTCTAAGAGCAGCGGCAGTTTGAATTTTTCCCATTTAAACACATGGCTGAAATTTGATTGGCCGTTGTAGACTCCCTGTCAAAGTCAATGGGAAAACGTGGATTTTGGGGGCCCTGTCCCAGGGGCCCGGAGGGTGGGATCGGGTAACAAAGCACAAGCAAGGTACTCGGGTGGGTGCCGACCAAGTCTGCAAAGTTTGGAATTTGTACTCCTAAAAATGTGGGAGAAGTAGCAATTTGAAGGTCTCATTACAGTCAATGGGGAGATTTTGATTGGTTCTGTGTGGCCCCGCCCACTTTTTGGGGTCCCCGAAATCTGCCCAAAATTTTCGGGTTGACTCCATGACTAAGTGACCCAAGTTTGGTGACTTTAGCGTCAAAGCCTGGCGAGTGGGAGCGATTTGAAAATGTACCCTGTCAAAGTCTATGGGAAAAAAGGGGGCCCCGGGGGTGGGATCGCTCCACAAAGTAATAGCAATCCGATCGGGAACAATCTGCACGTTTTGGTAAATTTTTGTCTATGTAGTGTAAAAACTGTGGGAGGAGTTAGGGTGGCAAATTTGGCTATAATAATAAGAATAAGAATAATATATATGTGAGATAACATTATGTGGTCTTGCTATGCAAGAACACATAACTAGAAAAGCTACAATTTCTGGGGAAATTGTGTGAAGTGTTCTTGCCTCCACCAGTAGCTTACAACTGGAGTGGGCGGAGTAACTGGGTGGAGTGGCTTGAATAACTGTTGTGTGGTTGGATTGGCTGGAGTAACTGTGGAAAGGTTGCACCTAAAAGTCGGGGTGGTCGCACCTATTTGATTGGCCGTTGCAGACTCTGCCCACTTTTATAAATTTTGACCTTTGTCTCACATTGACCCACCCTGCCGAGTTTGGGTGCTGTGGCTTAAATACTGTGAGAATGACAGCTGTTTAAAGGTTTCTTATTGAAGTCAATAGGGAAAATCTGATTGGTTGTTTGTGGCTCCGCCCACTTTTAGCGTCCCCAAAATGAGATATACATTGGCACAGTCCTCCAGTGACCAACTGTCCCAAGTTTCAGAACCCTGCCATTAACAGTTTAAGAGCAGCGGCAGTTTGAATTTTTCCCATTTAAACAAATGGCTGAAATTTGATTGGCTGTTGTAGACCCCGCCCACTTTTTAATTTTTTTGACCCCAGTCACCCAATGACCTACGGTGCCAAGTTTGGGTATTCTGGCTTAAATATTGTGAGAATGATAGCAATTTAAATGTTTCTCATTGAAGTCAATAGGAAAAATCTGATTTGTCATTGTTGACTCCGCCCACTTTTTCAATTTTTGAAGCCAAAGTAATCTATGACCTGATTTCTGAGATTTGAAGCCCCTGACATCAATAATGGCAGCATTTTTCAATTTTCTGCATTTTTCAATTTTCCCATTGAAATCAATCAAAGAAATCTGATTGGTTGTTTTTGGCCCCGCCCACTTTTCTGAATTTTAATCCTAATCCTAAATTGTCCAACTGTACCAAGTTTTGGGATCCTGCCATTAACAGTCTAAGAGCAGCGGCAGTTTTAAATTTTCCCATTAAAACATATAGCTGAAATTTGATTGGCCGTTGTAGACTCCGCCCACTTTAAAACATTTTAATTCTAGTCACCTATTAACCGAACATATTAAGTTTAACAACCCTGCCATTAACAATGTTGAAATGGCAGCAATTTAAATGTTCTCATTGAAGACAATAGGGAAAATCTGATTGGTTGTTTGTAGATCCGCCCACTTTTTAATGTCCCCAAAATGTGACAGAAATTTTCAGGTTGACCCCATGACTAAGTGACCCAAGTTTGGTGAGTTTCACTCCGAAGCTGTATGAGTGACAAACGTTTGCATTTTTCCAATAAAACTCTATGGGAGAAAAAAATAGGTTTTCGGGGGCCCGCCCCAGGGGCCCGGAGGGTGGGATCGGTTAACAAAGCACAACCAAGATCCTCGGGTATGTGCCGACCAAGAGTGCAAAGTTCGGTATTTATACTCCTAAATCTGTGGGAGGAGTAGCAATTTGAACGTCTCATTGTAGTCAATGGGAAGAATTTGATTGGTTCTGTGTGGCCCCGCCCACATTTTCGGGTCTCCGAAATGTTCTAACAAATTGGGCGTTGACCCCATGACTAAGTGACCCAAGTTTGGTGACTTTAGTTTAAAATCTGTGCGACTGGGAGCGATTTGAACATTTTCCCTGTCAAAGTCAATGGGAAAAACGTAGATTGCTTAGCCGTGGACATTTTTAGTGGCAGCAGGGATAGGTGAACGTTTTGATATAAGATTTGTGTAGGTGGCCTGAAAATTAGGGAGTGATGGCAGATTAGAAATCATGTCCTGATTTTTCAGCTTTTGCCAGCTCCCACTCTAGCTTTGCCATTCATTCCTATGGGACAAATTTCACCACAAGAACCACGATATTCCGTGAACCATTCGGCGAAACGTTCCACAAAGTAATAGCAAACCGATCGGGAACAATCTGCACGTTTTGGTAAATTTTTGTCTATGTAGTGTAAAAACTGTGGGAGGAGTTAGGGTGGCAAATTTGGCTATAAGAATATATATGTGAGATAACATTAAGCGGTCTTGCTATGCAAGAAAATTGAATTATAAAAAAAACATTGGCATCACATTCTACAAGAAAAAACAATAGGACCACTATTAAATAGAACCCCACAAATTATGTACAGTATACTAGAGCACCAAATTTAGGTATAAAGGTTGCACCAAGTTATAGAAAAATAAAAACAGAAATGACACAATTGGTTACACTTAAAATGTTTTTTTTACAGATTTGGAACCTGTAGTGGGTGCAAAATCAATAAATTCCCCCCCAAAAAAACACCAATATCCAGTCAACATAGAACTCCTTCAATTTGGAAATAAAGGATAATCTAACATGTAACTCGATGGATGTAATATACATAATACAATGCCCATGCGGGAAACAATACATTGGGAGAACCAAAGAACTTTAAAAAAGAGAAAATCAGAACACATTAACCTCCTCCCGACCGCCTAACGCGCCGATGCGTCCGGAAGGTGGTTGATTTATTCCTCCTGGACGCATCGGCGCGTCATCTCGCGAGACGCGCAATTTCGTCACAGCCGGCCCGCGCATGCGCATCGCGGGCCGGCATTTCGCAGCAGAGTATTTCGTCAGCAGCCTGCCGGCCACGATCATTCGCTGGCAGGTTGCTGATTTTTAAAAAAATCAATCAGAAGCCAGATAACCCATCATATTAGTAAATATGATGTGGTTATATGGCTGCTGTGCTCCTCTGCTC
This sequence comes from Bufo gargarizans, assembly GCF_014858855.1. Taxonomy (NCBI): domain Eukaryota; kingdom Metazoa; phylum Chordata; class Amphibia; order Anura; family Bufonidae; genus Bufo; species Bufo gargarizans. The sequence goes on along the minus strand of NC_058084.1, from coordinate 299,584,709 downwards.
CTTCTTTTGGTCGGTTGGTTCCAGCAGAGGAGCACATCTACTGTGAGTACCCACCAACACCACACTTAGCCCCCAGATCACCTCTAAGCACCCGATTTAACCCTTTGATCACCCCTTCTTGCCCCTGTCAATCACTAGTGAAAAGGAAAAAAGTGATCAGTGCAAACTGTCACTTTTTTTTTTTCACTGTTATTGACTGTTAGGTTTCAGTATAGTTTAGGCCCCTTGGTTAGGTAGTTTAGGGATCGGCTAGCGCCCAGCCCACCGCACCGCAGTCCGTTATTCGCTGATTAGCGTATCGCTAATCAGCATTTGTACTTTTATAGTATCTGGAAGTGATCAAAACTGATCACGGTCAGATCTATAATAGTACTAGTGTCACTTTAGTTCTCCCTCCACCCAAAACGCAGTGTTTGCCCGATCAGGCCTGATCGGTCGCCCACACGTGCGTTCGCCCACACCCGCCCCACCGCAGTGACAAAAAAATTTTTTGGGGGGATCGCTGCACATTCACTTTACACGCACTGCGGCGATAAAAAAATCAGTTTTGATATTTTTTATCAACCTCAGCGGCCTCCGGTACTTCGCTAGCCTCCCATTTGTAAGACAGGCTTGCTTTTTTTTTCTTGGGTAGTCTCAGGGAATACCCCTAAATTTAGTTGCCCACATGTCCAACAGGGGGTATTCCTCTGAAGAGGCCTACAGGCTTCTGACCCAGTCGGATGAGGAGTGGGAACCCTCATCTGATGAATCCAGCGGGTCAGAGTACGAACCTGTAGAAAGCAGTGGCTCTCTGACCCACAGTTCGGACGAGGAGGCTGAGGTCCCTGATACCACCAGGCGTACCCGGCCCCGTGTCGCTAGACTGCAGGTTGCGCAGGATCCGCTTCAAGAGCAGCAGAGTGGGGCTGGTGCTGTCGGATTACGTGATGAGGCATACACCAGCAGCCCAGCCCTTCCTGGACCTAGTACCAGCACTGCCGTAGAACATGGTGAAGTAGCGAGCACCAGAAGGGCAGTTGAAGCTGGTACGGTGGCACATGCAGTAGTGACCCCGTCGCAGCCACTGCAAAGACGTGCCCGTAGAGCCCCTAGAGTCCCTGAGGTGCTGGCAAACCCTGATTGGCAGTCCCCAACTTCAGCCGCACCTGTAGTTCCCCCTTTCACCGCCCAGTCTGGAGTTCGGGTTGAGACAGCTCAGATCGATTCGGCCCTGGGATTTTTTGAGCTGTTCTTGACTGCGGAGCTCTTAGACTTAGTTGTGGCAGAGACAAACCGGTATGCCACACAATTTATTACTGCTAACCCGGGAAGCTTTTATGCCCAGCCTTTCCGGTGGAAACCAGTCCAAGTTTCCGAATTTAAAACTTTTCTGGGCCTCCTCCTCAACATGGGCCTGACAAAAAAGCATGAATTGCGGTCATATTGGTCCACGAACCCGATTCATCACATGCCCATGTTCTCTGCTGCTATGTCCAGGACACGATTTGAGACCATCCTGCGTTTCCTGCACTTTAGTGACAACACCGCCTCCCGTCCCAGAAGCCACCCTGCTTTTGACCGGCTCCACAAAATTCGGCCCCTCATAGACCATTTCAACCTGAAATTTGCAGATATGTATACCCCAGAGCAAAACATCTGCGTAGACGAGTCCCTTATACATTTTACCGGGCGCCTTGGCTTCAAACAATACATCCCAAGCAAGCGCGCCCGGTATGGGGTCAAATTGTATAAGCTCTGTGAAAGGGCCACAGGCTATACCCACAAATTTCGGATCTATGAGGGAAAAGATCAGACCCTGGACCCGGTCGGTTGCCCTGACTACCTGGGGAGCAGTGGGAAGATAGTCTGGGACTTGGTGTCACCCTTATTCGGCAAGGGGTACCATCTTTATGTGGACAATTTTTACACAAGTGTGGCCCTCTTTAGGCATTTGTTTCTAGAACGGATTGGCGCCTGTGGTACCGCGCGAACTAGTCGCGCGGGCTTCCCCCAACAGCTCGTTAGCACCCGTCTTGCAAGGGGGCAGAGGGCCGCACTGTGTAACGAAGAACTGCTCCTGGTGAAATGGAGAGACAAGCGTGACGTTTACATGCTCTCCTCCATTCACGCAGACACGACAATACAAATTGAGCGAGCAACCCGTGTCATTGAAAAGCCCCTCTCAGTCCACGACTATAACCTCCACATGGGAGGGGTGGACTTCAATGACCAGATGTTGTCTCCGTATTTAGTTTCCCGACGCACCAGACGCTGGTATAAGAAGGTGTCTGTATATTTGATTCAATTGGCTCTGTACAATAGTTTTGTTCTCTACAGTAAAGCTGGGAGAACTGGATCCTTCCTCAAATTTCAGGAAGAGATCATCGCGAACCTCCTGTATCCAGGAGGTTCCGTGGCCCCATCCACCAGTGTAGTTAGCCGTCTACACGAGCGACATTTCCCCAATGTCGTTCCTGGTACCTCAACCCACCAGTCACCCCGAAAAAGATGTCGTGTCTGTAGCAGGAGTGGAATAAGGTGTGACACCCGCTATTTCTGTTCTGACTGTCCTGACCACCCTGCCCTATGCTTAGGGGAGTGTTTCCAGAAGTACCACACACAGGTACACCTAGCATAGGGATCATCTCACCAGGATAGGCACACAGGGCTATTAGGGCCCATTCACTCATACAGCTGCTGCAAACGTCTCCTTTCACATGGGACTAAGTGCATAACGCACTTCGCCACATCTTTGGGCGATTTGCGCTTTGCACATTGACCCATGGGGAAGGAGAGGTTTGTTCTATAAAGGTAAAAAAACAAAAAAAAAACAAAAAAAAAACACCAGTAAGCAAACACGTTAATGTTTAGTTCAAAAAGTTAAAGTTTACATGTTCTGTTCCAAAGTTAATAAAATTATTGCGTTGCGGCCTGGTTTTTTTTTTTTTTTTCTTTTTTTACCTTCCAGGTGGACCAACCGATCGACTAGCTGCAGCACCGATGTGCATTCTGACAGAAGCATTGCGCTGCTGTCAGATTACACGCAAGTCGGTGTATGCGGCGCTGCAAGACGAGATTTCTACTCTGCAGTAACAGATACGTTTGCCGAAGCATACGAGCTGAGGAGGAGGCGGCGTTCCTATGCTTTGGCAAACACTTTGTATGTAAAAAAAAATCAAAAAAAAATCCCGGCAATGATTTATTCATCCACATCGATTGATGTGAATGGAGAAATCTGGTTTGCCAGGGCATACGAGCTAAGTGTGTATGGATGTAGGGCGGAGCTCCTATGTCCTGGCAGACGCCTTTCCCCTCCATTTCTTTTTTTTTTGGCAGAGATTTTTTCATCCACATTGATCGATGCGAATGAAGAAATCTGTGCCGTTCATTTTTTTCTTTCAGCCCAGAGGCTGAACGGAAAAAAAAATCTCATTACCTGTATGCTCAATATAAGGAGAATAGCAGAAACTCCTAATGCTGGCCATACATGTAATGATTGCAGAGACCCTCAAATGCCAGGGCAGTACAAACACCCCACAACTGACCCCATTTTGGAAAGAAGACACCCCAAGGTATTTGCTGAGGGGCATATTGAGTCCATGAAAGATTTAAATTTTTGTCCTAAGTTAGCGGAAAGTGAGACTTTGTGAGAAAAAAAATAAAAATAAAAAATTTCCGCTAACTTATGCGAAAAAAAAAAAATTATATGAACTTGCCAGGCCCCTCATTTGATACCTTGGGGTGTCTTCTTTCCAAAGTGGGGTCATATGAGGGGTATTTATACTGCCCTGGCTTTTTAGGGGCCCTAAAGCGTGAGAAGAAGTCTGGGATCCAAATGTCTAAAAATGCCCTCCTAAAAGGAATTTGGGCACCTTTGCGCATCTAGGCTGCAAAAAAGTGTCACACATCTGGTATCGCCGTACTCAGGAGAAGCTGGGGAATGTGTTTTGGGGTGTCATTTTACATATACCCATGCTGGGTGAGATAAACATCTTGATTAAATGCCAACTTTGTATAAAAAAATTGGAAAAGTTGTCTTTTGCCAGGATATTTCTCTCACCCAGCATGGGTATATGTAAAATGACACCCCAAAACACATTCCCCAACTTCTCCTGAGTACGGCGATACCAGATGTGTGACACTTTTTTGCAGCCAAGGTGGGCAAAGGGGCACATATTCCAAAGTGCACCTTTCGGATTTCGCAGGCCATTTTTTACACATTTTGATTGCAAAGTACTTCTCACACATTTGGGCCCCTAAATTGCCAGGGCAGTATAACTACCCCACAAGTGACCCCATTTTGGAAAGAAGACACCCCAAGGTATTCCGTGAGGGGCATGGCGAGTTCCTAGAATTTTTTAATTTTTGTCGCAAGTTAGTGGAATATGAGACTTTGTAAGAAAAAAAGAGAAAAAAAAAAATCATCATTTTCCGCTAACTTGTGACAAAAAAAAAAAAATTCTAGGAACTCGCAGTGCCCCTCACGGAATACCTTGGGGTGTCTTCTTTCCAAAATGGGGTCACTTGTGGCGTAGTTATACTGCCCTGGCAATTTAGGGGCCCAAATGTGTGAGAAGTACCTTGCAATCAAAATGTGTAAAAAATGGCCTGCAAAATCCGAAAGGTGCACTTTGGAATATGTGCCCCTTTGCCCACCTTGGCAGCAAAAAAGTGTGACACATCTGGTATTGCCGTACTCAGGAGAAGTTGGGGAATGTGTTTTGGCATGTCATTTTACATATATCCATGCTGGGTGAAAAAAATATCTTGGTCAAATGCCAACTTTGTATAAAAAAATGGGCAAAGTTGTCTTTTGCCAAGATATTTCTCTCACCCAGCATGGGTATATGTAAAATGACACCCCAAAACACATTCCCCAACTTCTCCTGAGTACGGCGATACCAGATGTGTGACACTTTTTTGCTGCCAAGGTGGGCAAAGGGGCACATATTCCAAAGTGCACCTTTCGGATTTCGCAGGCCATTTTTTACACATTTTGATTGCAAGGTACTTCTCACACATATGGGCCCCTAAATTGCCAGGGCAGTATAACTACCCCACAAGTGACCCCATTTTGGAAAGAAGACACCCCAAGGTATTCTGTGAGCGGCATGGTGAGTTCCTAGAATTTTTTATTTTTTGTCGCAAGTTAGTGGAATATGAGACTTTGTAAGAAAAAAAATAAAAATAAAAATCATCATCATTTTCCGCTAACTTGTGACAAAAAATAAAAAGTTCTATGAACTCACTATGCCCATCAGCGAATACCTTAGGGTGTCTACTTTCCGAAATGGGGTCATTTGTGGGGTTTTTCTACTGTTTGGGCATTGTAGAACCTCAGGAAACATGACAGGTGCTCAGAAAATCAGAGCTGTTTCAAAAAGCGGAAATTCACATTTTTGTACCATAGTGTGTAAACGCTATAACTTTTACCCAAACCATTTTGTTTTTGCCCAAACATTTTTTTTTATCAAAGACATGTAGAACAATAAATTTGGCGAAAAATTTATATATGGATGTCGTTTTTTTTGCAAAATTTTACAGCTGAAAGTGAAAAATGTCATTTTTTTGCAAAAAAATCGTTACATTTTGATTAATAACAAAAAAAGTAAAAATGTCAGCAGCAATAAAATACCACCAAATGAAAGCTCTATTAGTGAGAAGAAAAGGAGGTAAAATTCATTTGGGTGGTAAGTTGCATGACCGAGCGATAAACGGTGAAAGGAGTGTAGTGCCGAAGTGTAAAAAGTGCTCTGGTCATGAAGGGGGTTTCACCTAGCGGGGCTGAAGTGGTTAACAATATAAGAAAAGGTTTTGAACAACATTCTCTATCAAAACACTTTAAAGAATGTCATAACAAAGATCCATCAATAATCACATTCGCAGCTCTAGAAAAGGTAGAAAACAGAGGAGGGGAGACAATCGCATTGCTCAGATGTCAAGAATAGAATCAAGGAGAATATTTTAATTCGATACATTAATCTCAGATGTACTTAACATAGAAATGGAGCTCTTCAACTTTTTGTAGACCTGGGGTGGGTGCCCTTCATGCACGAGACATCAAGGTCAGGCTGTTCTACCAGCACCTCAATCTCTCCTCCGTGGGAGGCCACCACCCCAATTCATCCACAATTTCACACCTGAAAAAGAATAAAATAAATGAAAAATAAAAATCTACTCTTAGAATTATCAAATACAAAAAATAGATTAAACATAGATTAAAAACTACAGATGCCACATATAGTTTGCCAGATAAGGTAAAAAAATACAACATGTATCTAACAATGTTTGCATGTTTAGGAGTAGGAAAGAAAATATTCCCTAATTGATAAATACAAACAAAAAAACACATCAAAACCTCAAATAAAGATTTCACATGTAATCAAAAGACATGGCATATCACATCCATTACCTTACATAACATATGGGTCACCCTATATACAACATTAAACCCATCATATACTGTTTAATTTTTAGATGCAATTTATGTATACTCCACACATTGTCTCTATAAGAAGTACAATGGAAAACAACAACTACTGATCCATCCCAGATTTTCCAAGTAATCTCACTAAAAGGATTCCCACCTGATGGAACCAGATTTTAATGACCTCCAGCCCAGATTTCATTCATGTACCACTGAGGAAGGAGTGTGTAGGCTCTGAAACGCGTTTGGGTATTATATGAAAGCAATCTAAAGAAACTGCGTTTTGTAATAAATATGCCGAAAGCAGAAATAAGTAGGCGAACAACCAGCTGGGGTGAGATTCCAGCAACCCCTAAACACAGTGGTGAAGCGCATCAACACGTGGGACGCCAACATCAGGAAACCATTACCACACCGCGGACTGAAGGGAGAGATACGTCCGGTGTAAGCACCTACAGCACTCAGCACCAACACCAATACGGTAATCTAGCTACTTACACAGTATTGAAATAATTACTGAGCTCAGCAACAATATTGCAATTTACAAATGAATTGATTCAAGTCAACAAAAAGTAAAAACTAAAAGGACACCATCACCTATTACTATTATCATTTTTTATATCATCATTATATGGTTCTTTAGATCATCTTTATATCAGCACTAAGAAAAAAATGATTCTTTAAGACTCATCAACAATTTATTTATGCTCATAAATGTTTCTATTTTTATATTTTTCTTATCACCTTTTTTATTTTCTAGGTTTTAATATTTTTATATTCTGGCACAAGTTTAATTGCACAATCGCTGGAGAAGACATTTTCTTTCAAAGTCATTTAGTTTTAGTCTAATCTACATTTTGTTATATTATAAATAAATGCTTATTCATGATTAAGAGCTTCATGTATTAATATTTATATTTTCAACCACATCAATAGAAGCTTGTCAAGTATTAAGATAGTCATCACAAAACCAGTTCTCACAATTATACCTCTCCACCGCTACAATATTTGCACTAACCCATATCAATATCCTAGATACAGCCCTGGATGTATGAGTGCCTGTTAATCCAATCAATTGTTGTCACTTTTTAAATTAGTTTTTTTAGTGGAAACCTTTATAACAGAGCACCTTGTTCCACAGCATCTTGTTAGGTGAGCCACCACACATCTAGTCATTATTGTTAAATCATGGCTGAAGTTGAAAGGACTGATGAGACTGACACAGTATGTGTGATGGAATAAGTCTAGTAAAACTAGCATAAGCTATAAGATGGCAGTGAAAGGATACCTGGAGCAAATTTTAGGATCTTCTAGCTCCAAGTAGCAGTAATATGGTGTGGTGCTAGTTTGGCTCTTTATTGCCATGACTTTATGGGGCTATAATCCCATGGGAGTAGTACATTAATTTTAAGATGCTCAAATACAGAAATGCCATTTTCATTACCATATTTGATGTTCCTACAGTTATTAAAGTGGATGCAAAATGGCTTGCCAAATTTACTATTTTGCCAGCTGTTTTCTTCAATAAATAATTATATTCTGTGTGCACTTATTTCTGCCTGATAAACCTCTTATTAAAAGCAAACTGCTCACTGTGATGTGTAAGCTAACATTTGTTTTAGCCTGTACTACTTCTGTTCTTCAGTGGTTAATATAATTAATTGGCTGCCCTTTCACGCAGGAAATTGCTTGCAGAGAGAATGCTTCCAATTGGATTGCCCATGTTTTTAAGATTTTTGTATATAATACAGAAAAAAGTTTTCCTTGACAAGCCAATAATAAAGTTGCTCAGACAATATTTGATAGATGTAATGGTGCATTTGCTAGCACATCTGAAGTCATTTTAAAATGCATTAATTGACAATAATATTAGAGTTTTATGAACTGTTCTTTTATAAAAAGGTTTACTGTCGAGGCTTTATCAATCAATTTTGTGCCATAAAATGATAAAAAGCAATGAAACTTAAAATCATGCTGATTACTGGTAGATGTCATTAAAGAATATTAGAGATGAGCAAATTTTAAAAAAATTTGATTTGCCAGTTTGCTGAATTTTTTGGGAAAATTTTGGTTAGATCCGAATATATTTGCAGCAAATTACTTTAAAAAATGGTTATTTCCTGGCTGCTCGGAGCCTTTATAGTGGTGTAGAACACTGTGCCTTGCAGTAACACGCATAAGGAGTTTGCTTTGGTACGATTTAAATCCATGGTCTCAAAAGGCAGGAATTGCTCAACCCCAAATGCAGTTGCGCATGTATGCTCGGGAGAGCAGATACCTCACTTGTGGTCTGTTGCTAAGGGCAATCCCCAGCAAAATGCATAAAATGGAGGATGCCCGCAGCAGACCACAAGTGCCACAGAGACATCCTACACCAGATGTTAAAATGTCTGGATGTAGAATTATACATAGAATACATAGTTATAAGATTAGGTGCACTACTATGGGGGATACAAACAGTAACATTTGACTAACCCTCACACAGATGTTTAAAATTAGACATTAGCCAGTATATTCTTATATTAAGGACACACCTGAGCCCGCACACCACGCCAGGGTTTCTCAAGTGGCACGGGACCTAACGCTAAACCTACCTGTACCGTATGGTTAATACCAGGAGCCAGTGGGCAAATGACAGCAGTGTACGGTCCGGCTCACTGCGCAGCTGTGACTAACCACACATACAATGGGAGGAGTGAGGAGGCTTAGAGTCCCACCCATGGCTGGCTGATATATTGCAGGCCTCACAGGTAGAGATGGCTTTGCAGTTCACGCGGCGGTGGTTTCGCGTCGAACTTTGCGCATTCGCAATTCGCCAAAAACCTATGGCAATGTCCGTCTGCGCCATATTTCTTTGCATTGCGCCAAAATTTGACCCATGTCACATCCATCAAGTGGGATAAGACAGACAATTGAGACGTTTCAGCACATGGACACACCCCCACCATATCACAGAACCCTATCTGGCAGCCATTTTACTTTCTGTGTTTTCCCAGGGTAGAGAGAGGTTGCTTTGTGGAACAGTGACAGGCTATTAGGGACACAAAACACTAGCTAATAGGGCCACAAAAGTCCTTTTAAGGACTGGTATAGGTGTGCTATCGATAGGTGTGCTACACTAAGGGGTGTGATATACTTATAATATACTTTCAAACATAAAAAGTATATTATAGTGCATTTGTATTGTGCAGCAGTTGTGTGCGGTGATGCAGCAGTTATACAGAGGAACAAATGCTATTGGAACAACTAGTTTCAATGGGTATGAAATACGTGTTGCCCCCCCCCAAAAAACTAGTTTCAATGGGTATGAAATACCTGTTGCCCCCCCAAAAAACAGATTGAGGGGTGTGATATAAATATAATATACTATCTAACATAGAAAGTATAAAGTGCATTTGAATTGTGCAGCAGTTGTGTGTGGTTCTGCTATGATAACGCAGCTATATAGAGAGACAAGCGATATTGGAACAACTAATTGCAACGGTTGTGATATACCTGTTGCTCCCAAAAAAACTGATTGAGGGGTGTAATATAATTATAATATACTTTCTAACATAGAAAGTATATAGCGCATTTGTATTTTGCAGCAGTTGTGTGCGATTCTGCTATGATAACTCAGCTATATATGTATACCTGCTTCCACCAACTATTGATTGAGGCCTGCGAGATATCTGCTTCCCAAAAATATTGATTAATGGGATTGATATACCTGCTTCCACAAGATACTGATTGAGGGCTACGATATACCTGCTTCCGCAAAATACTGATTAAGGGGTTTGATATACCTGCTTCCACAAAATACTGATTAAGGGTATTTAGATACCTGTTTCTACCAGATATTGATTTAGGCCGGCAATATACCTGCTTCCGATTAACCGCCTCCGGACCGCCTAACGCAGGATCGCGGTCCGGAGGCGGCTGTCTCTGGCAGAGTCACACATTGGCGTGTTATCTCGCGAGACGGCCCGCGCATGTGCATCGTGGGCCTGCAAAAGTTAGAGGGGTATTACATCATCAGCCTGCCAGCCATGATAGTGGCTGGCAGGCTGATGATTTTCAAAAAAACGAATCACAGGCCATATAACACCTTATATTTATAAATATAAGGTGTTAAATGGCTTCTCTGCTCCTCTGCTGGTCCTTTTGGTCGGTTGGTTCCAGCAGAGGAGCAGACATCACAGTGAGTACACACGAAACACTACACTTAGCTTCAGATCACCCCAATTAACCCCTTGATCGCCCCTGTCAATCACCTAGTGAAAAGGGAAAAAAGTGATCAGTGTAAACTGTCACTTTTTTTTTCACTGGTATTGACTGATAGGTTTTAGGATAGTTTAGGCCCCTTGGTTAGATAGTTAGTGATCGTTTAGCGCCCAGCCCACCGCACTGCAGTCACTGATTTGCTGATTAGCGTACCGCTAATCAGCATTTGTACTTTTATAGTATCTGTAAGTGATCAAAACTGATCACAGTCAGATCTATAATAGTATTAGTGTCACCTTAGTTCGCCCTCCACCCAAAACGCAGTGTTTGCCCGATCAGGCCTGATCGGTCGCCCACACGTGCGTTCACCCACGCCCACCCCGCCGCAGTGACAATTTTTTATTTTTTTTATCACTGCACAATCACTTTACAAGCGCTGCGGCGATAAAAAATAAAATCAGTCTTGATATTTTTTATCAATCGCAGAGGCCTCCGGTACTTCGCTAGCTTCCCATTTGTAAGACAGGCTTGCTTTTTTTCTTGGGTAGTCTCAGGGAATACCCCCTAAATTTAGTAGTCCAGATGTCAAACAAGGGGTATTCTTCTAAAGAGGCCTACAGGCTTCTGACCCAGTCGGATGAGGAAAAGGAACCCTCATCTGACTGAATCCAGCGGGCCAGAATATGAACCTGTAGAAAGCAGTGGCAGTCTGACCCAAAGTTCGGATGAGGAGGTTGAGGTCCCTGATACCACCAGGCGTACCCGGCCCTGTGTTGCTAGACCACAGGTTGTGCAGGATCCGCTTCAAGGGCAGCAGAGTGGGGCTGGCACTGTCGGATTACGTGGTGAGGCATACACCAGCAGTGCAGCCAACCCTGGACCTAGTACCAGCACTGCCATACAACATGGGGAAGTGGTGAGCACCAGAAGGGCAGTTGAAGCTGGTATGGTGGCACGTGCAATAGTTACCCTGTCGCAGCCACCGCACAGACAGGCCCGTAGAGCCCCTAGATTCCCTGAGGTGCTGGCAAACCCTGATTGGCAGTCCCCAACTTCAGCCGCACCATTAGTTCCCCCTTTCACCGCCCAGTCTGGAGTTTGGGTTGAGACAGCTCAGATCGTTCGGCACTCAGATTTTTTTAGCTGTTCTTGACTGCGGAGCTCTTGGACATAGTCGTGGCGGAAACAAATCGGTATTCCACTCAATTTATAGCCGCCAACCCAGGAAGCTATTATGCCCAGCCTTTCCGGTGGAAACCCGTCCAAGTTTCCGAATTAAAACATTTTCTGGGCCTTCTCCTCAACATGGGTCTAACCAAAAAGCATGAATTGCTTATTATATTGGTCCACGAACCCAATTCAACACATGCCCATGTTCTCTGCTGCTCTGTCCAGGGCACGATTTGAGGCCATCCTGCGTTTCCTGCACTTTAGCAACAACACCACCTCCCGTCCCAGAGGCCACCCAGGTTTTGACCAGCTCCACAAAATTCGGCCCCTCATCGACCACTTCAACAACAAATTTGCAGATTTGTATACCCCTGAGCAGAATATCTGCGTAGACGAGTCCCTTATACATTTTACCGGGCGCCTTCGCTTCAAACAATACATCCCAAGCAAGCGCGCCCGGTATGGGGTCAAATTGTATAAGCTCTGTGAAAGGGCCACAGGCTATACCCACAAATTTCGGATCTATAAGGGTAAAGATCAGACCCTGGAGCTGGTCGGTTGCCTTAACTGCCTGGGGAGCAGTGGGAAGACAGTCTGGGACTTGGTGTCACCCTTATTTGGTAAATGGTACCATCTTTATCTGGACAATTTCTACACAAGTGTGCCCCTCTTCAGGCATTTGATCCTAAAACGGATTGGCTGCTGTGGCACCGCGCGACCTAGTCGCCGGGGCTTCCCCCAACGGCTCGTTACCACCCGTCTTGCAAGGGGGGAGAGGGCTGCCTTGTGTAATGAAGAACTACTCACGGTGAAATGGAGAGACAAGCGTGACGTTTACATGCTCTCCTCCAGTCACGCAGACACGACAATACAAATTGAACAACCAGTGTCATTGAAAAGCCCCTCTGTGTCCACGACTATAATTCGCTCATGGGAGGGGTGGACTTCAATGACCAGATGTTGGCTCCTTATTTAGCTTCCCGACGCACCAGACGCTGGTATAAGAAGGTGTCTGTAGATTTTATTTAATTGGCTGTATATAATAGTTTTGTTCTCTACAGTAAGGCTGGGAGAACAGGATCCTTCCTCAAATTTCAGGAAGAGATCATCGAGAACCTCCTGTATCCAGGAGGTTCCGTGGCCCCATCCACCACTGTAGTGAGCTGTCTACACGAGTGACATTTCCCCAATGTCTGGTGGTGCTGCTGGTGCCTCAACCCAACCGTCACCCCGAAAAAGATGTTGTGTCTGTAGCAGGAGTGGAATAAGGAGTGACACCCGCTATTTCTGTCCTGACTGCCCTGACCACCCTGCCCTATGCTTAGGGGAGTGTTTCCAGAAGTACCACACACAGGTACACTCAGCATAGGGATTGCATCTCACAGGACAGGCACACAGGACTACTAGGGCCCATTCACACAGAGCTGCTGCAAACCTCTCCTTTCACCTGGGACAAAGTGCATAATGTACTTTGCCACATCTCTGGGCAATTTGCGCTTTGCACATTGTCCCATGGGGAATAGAGGTTCGTCCTATAAAGGTAAAAAAAAAAAAAAAAAACATTACACAGGTAAGCAAAAAAGTTAAGGTTCTGTTCAAAAAGTTAAAAAAAGTTTATATGTTCCATTCAAATGATATTATAAAGTTAATAAATGAATTGCGTTGCGGCCTGGTTTTTTCTTTTTTGTTTTGTTTTTTTTACCTTCCAGGTGGACCAACCAATCGACTAGCTGCAGCACTGATGTGCATTCTAAAAGAAGCATTGCGCTGCTGTCAGATTACACAAAAGTCAGTGTATGCGGCGCTGCAAGACGAGATTTCTCCTCTGCAGTAAAAGATACGTTTGCCTAGGCATATAAGCTGAGGGGGCGGCGGTGTTCATATGCTTTGGCAAACTTTTGCATATAAAAAAATAAATAAAAATCCCGGCAATGATTTATTCATCCACATCGATTGATGTGAATGGAGAAATCGGGTTTGCCAGGGCATACAAGCTAAGTGGGTATGGATGTTGGGTGGAGCTCCTATGTCCTGGCAGACGCCTTTCCCCTCCTTTTCTTTTTTTGGCAGAGATTTTTTCATTAATATTGATCAATGCGAATAAAGAAATATGTGCCGTTCATTTTTTCTTTCAGCCCAGAGGCTGAACGGAAAAAAAAAATCTCATTGCCTGTATGCTCAATATAAGGAGAATAGCAGAAACTCCTAATGCTGGCCATACATGTAATGATTGCGGAGACCCTCAAATGCCAGGGCAGTACAAACTCCCCACAAATGACCCAAATTTGGAAACAAGACACCCCAAGGTATTGGCTGAGGGCTATATTGAGTCCATGAAAGATTGACATTTTTGTCCCAAGTTAGCAGAAATGGAGACTGTGAGAAAAAAATAATAATCAATTTCTGCTAACTTGTGCCAATTTTTTTTTTTCTATGAACTCGCCATGCCCCTCATTGAATACCTTGGGGTGTCTTCTTTCCAAAATGGGGTCACGTGTGGGGTATTGATACTGCCCTGGCATTTTAGGGGCCCTAAAGCGTGAAAAGAAGTCTGGGATCCAAATGTCTAAAAATGCCCTCCTAAATGGAATTTGGGCACCTTTGCGCATCTAGGCTGCAAAAAAGTGTCACACATGTGGTATCGCCGTACTCAGGAGAAGTTGGGCAATGTGTTTTGGGGTGTCATTTTACATATACCGTATTTTTCGCCCTATAAGACGCACTTTTTCCCCCAAAAAATTAGGGGGGGGGCAGTGCGTCTTATGTGGCGAATACTTCAGTTTGTATGCTGCGCAGCACGGTGGCGGGTGTATTAGTAGGCATGCATGAGGGAGGAGGGGCCAGCATCCAGCTCTGTAACTACAGCGGGCCCGGTGCAGTCACTGTATTCTGCTACACCGGGCCCGCTCACTGTAGGAATCCTAACTGCAGGCAATGCTAACAGTAGTCTTTTATGCAGCCTGTACTTACGATACTAACTTTCCGGCAGCCAGCAGGCAGGAGGCTGAGCTGGCGGGCGGGCGCTGACAACGTAACTCGCTATGTCACGTGCCGGCTCCGCCCACTTTATGAATGAAGAAGGGAGAGCCAGCGCGTGACATAGTGAGTTACGTTTTCAGCGCCCGCCCGCCAGCTCAGCCTCCTGCCGGAAAGTTAGTATCGTAAGTACATGCTGCATAAAAGACTACTGTTACGGTACCTTAATCAGCATACAGCATTGTCTGCTGTTAGGATTCCTACAGTGAGCGGGCCCGGTGTAGCAGAATACAGTGACTGCACCGGGCCCGCTGTAATTACAGAGCTAGACGCCGGCCCCTCCTCCCTATTGGAGGTCATTCTATGGATAGTACTGTTATGGGGATTTGTGGATGGCACTGTTATGGGGGTCTGTGGATGACACATAGCGTAAAATGCTATTTATGTGTCATCAACAGATCCCCCATAACAGTGCCATCCACAGTCCCCAATAACAGTGCCATCCACAGTGCCCCCATAACAGTGCCATCCACAGTCCCCAATAACAGTGCCATCCACAGTGCCCCCCATAACCGTGCCATCCACAGATCCCCATAACTGTGCCATCCACAGACCCCCATAACAATGCCATCCACGGACCCCTATAACAATGCCATCAACGGACCTCCATAACAGTGCCATCCACGGACCCCCCATAACAGTGCCATCCACAGATCCCCATAACCGTGCCATCCACAGACCCCCATAACCGTGCCATCCACAGACCCCCATAACCGTGCCATCCACCGACCCCCCATAACAGTGCCATCCACAGATCCCCATAACAGTGCCATCCACAGATCCCCATAACCGTGCCATCCACAGACCCCCATAACAATGCCATCCACCGACCCCCCATAACAGTGCCATCCCCAGATCCCACATAACACCATTAGGCACACCTTTTGGTTCAAATTTTTTATTTTTATTTTCCTCCTTAAAAACCTAGGTGCGTCTTATGGGCCGGTGCGTCTTATAGGGCGAAAAATACGGTACCCCTGCTGGGTGAGATAAATATCTTGGTCAAATGCCAACTTTGTATAAAAAAAAGAGGAAAAGTTGTCTTTTGCCGAGATATTTCTCTCACCCAGCATGGGTATATGTACAAAGACACCCCAAAACACATTTCCCAACTTCTCCTGAGTACGGCGATACCACATGTGTGACACTCTTTTGCAGCCTAGGTGGGCAAAGGGGCACACATTCCAAAGAGAACCTTTAGGATTTCACAGGGCATTTTTTACACATTTTGATTTCAAACTACTTCTCACACATTAGGGCCTCTAAAATACCATGGCAGTATAACTACCCCACAAGTGACCCCATTTTGGAAAGAAGACACCCCAAGGTATTTCGTGATGGGCATAGTGAGTTCATGGACATTTTTATTTTTTGTCACAAGTTAGTGGAATATGAGACTTTGTAAGGAAAAAATTAAAAAATTAAAATCATCATTTTCCGCTAACTTGTGACAAAAATAAAAAGTTCTATGAACTCACTATGCCCATCAGCGAATACCTTAGGGTGTCTACTTTCCGAAATGGGGTTATTTATGGGGTTTTTCTACTGTCTGGGCATTGTAGAACCTCAGGAAACATGACAGGTGCTCAGAAAGTCAGAGCTGCTTCAAAAAGCGGAAATTCACATTTTTGTACCATAGTTTGTAAACGCTATAACTTTTACCCAAACCATTTTGGAACCATAAATTTAGAGAAAAATGTGTATATATAGATGTCGTTAAAAAAAAAATAATAATTACAACTGAAAGTGAAAAATTTCATTTTTTTGCAAATAATTTCGGGAAATTTTGATTAATAGCAAAAAAAGTAAAAATGTCAGCAGCAATGAAATACCACCAAATGAAAGCTCTATTAGTGAGAAGAAAAGGAGGTAAAATTCATTTGGGTGGTAAGTTGCATGACCGAGCAATAAACGGTGAAGAATAGTGTAGTGCAGAATTGTAAAAAGTGGTCTGGTCATTAAGGGTGTTTAAGCTAGGGGAGCTGAGGTGGTTAATGGGTTTTATAGTTCTGTTTCCACCAAATATTAATTGAGGCTTGCAATATACCTGCTTCCACAAAATACTGATTAAGGGGTTAGATATACCTGTTTCATCCAAATATTGATTGAGGCATGCAATATGCCTGCTTTCACAAAATACTCATAAAGGGGATTGATATAACTGCTTCCACCAAATGTTGATTAAGGGGTTTGATATACAGTCATGGCCGCAAATGTTAGCGCCCCTGAAATTTTTGAATATCTTTGGAACTTGTTTGGGGCTGCTTATCCACCATCCGGACTACGCTGCGTTGACACCTTTCTTTAATTTTTCTCTTCCGTTCAAGCCCAGGAAGATTAGCTACAGTGCCATGGGTTGCAAACTTCTTGATAATTTTGCTCACTGTGGACAAAGGCAAATCTAGATCTCTGGAGATGGACTTGTAACCTTGAGATTGTTGATATTTTTCCACAATTTTGGTTCTCAAGTCCTCAGACAGTTCTCTTCTCCTCTTTCTGTTGTCCATGCTTAGTGTGGCACACACAGACACACAATGCAAAGACTAAGTGAACTTTTCTCCATTTTCTCTGCTTTCATGTGTGATTTTTATATTGTCCACACATGTTACTTGCCCCAGGTGATTTTAAAAGAGCATCACATGCTTGAAACAATCTTATTAATCCACAGTTTTGAAAGGGTGCCAATAATGTTGTCCAGCCCATTTTTGGAGTTTGGTGTGACATTATGTCCAATTTGCTTTTCCCTCCCTATTTTGGTTTTGTTCCAATACACACAAAGGGAATAAACATGTGTATAGCAAACATGTGTTACTGCAATACTTTTCTGTGAGAAATACTTCTTGAAAATACTTTTCTTGAAAATTGTCAGGGGTGACAACATTTACGGCCATGACTGTACCTGTTTCCACCAAATATTGATTGAGGCCTGCAATATACATGCTTTCACAAAATACTAATTAAGGGGATTGATACACCTGCTTCCACAAAATTCTTATTGAGACCTATGAGATACTTGCTTCCACAAAATATTGATTAAAGGATTTGATATACCAGCTTCCACAAAATATTGATTGAGGCCCACGATATACCTGATTCTACAAAATACTGATTAAGGGGTTTGATATACCTGTTTCCATCAAATATTGATTGAGGCCTTTGATATATACCTGCTTCCAAAAAATACTGATTAAGTGGATTGATATACCTGCTACGGCCAAATATTGATTGAGGCCTGCGAGATACCTGCTTCCACAAAATACTGATTGAGGCATTTTATATTCCTGTTTCCACAAAATATTGATTTAGGCCTGCGATATACCTGTTTCCACAAAATACTGATTAAGGCCTCATGCACACGACCGTTGTGTGCATCCGTGGCCGTTGTGCCGTTTTCCGTTTTTTTTCACGGACCCATTGACTTTCAATGGGTCCGTGGAAAAATCGGAAAATGCACCGTTTGGCAGCCGCATCCGTGAGCCGTGTTTCCTGGCCGTGAAAAAAATATGACCTGTCCTATTTTTTTCACGGCCAACGGTTCACGGGCCCATTCAAGTCAATGGGTCCGTGAAAGAACACGGATGCACACAAGATTGGCATCCGTGTCCGTGATCCGTGGCCGTAGGTTAGTTTCATACAGACGGATCCGAAGATCCGTCTGCATAAAAGCTTTTTCAGAGCT
Source organism: Bufo gargarizans (assembly GCF_014858855.1). Taxonomy (NCBI): domain Eukaryota; kingdom Metazoa; phylum Chordata; class Amphibia; order Anura; family Bufonidae; genus Bufo; species Bufo gargarizans. Next base: position 299,566,212 of record NC_058084.1, on the reverse strand, counting down.
GAGTTTTCACTTCGTGAAAACTCAGATCCGACAGTATATTCTAACACAGAGGCGTTCCCATGGTGATGGGACGCTTCTAGTTAGAATACACTACAAACTGTGTACAAGACTGCCCCCTGCTGCCTGGCAGCACCCGATCTCTTACAGGGGGATATGATAGTACAATTAACCCCATCATATCCCCCTGTAAGAGATCAGGGCTGCCAGGCAGCAGGGGGCAGACCCCCCCCTCCCCAGTTTGAATATCATTGTGCGGCCCCCCCCCTCCCCTGTTGTTAACTCGTTGGTGGCCAGTGTGCGCACCCCCCTCCCTCCCTCTATTGTTTTAATACATTGGGGCCAGTGTGCGCGCGCCCCCCCAACCCCCCCTCCCTCCCTCTATTGTTTTAATACATTGGGGCCAGTGTGCGCGCGCCCCCCCCAACCCCCCCTCCCTCTATTGTTTTAATACATTGGGGCCAGTGTGCGCGCCCCCCCCCCAACCCCCCCTCCCTCCCTCTATTGTTTTAATACATTGGGGCCAGTGTGCGCACCCCCCCCCCCTCCCTCCCTCTATTGTAATCATCATCGGTGGCAGCGGAGTAGAAGATTTTCATACTTACCTGGCTGCTGGCTGCTGCGATGTCTGCGTCCGGCCGGGAGCTCCTCCTACTGGTAAGTGACAGCAATGCGCCGCACAGACCTGTCACTTACCAGTAGGAGGAGCTCCCGGCCGGACACAGAGATCGCAGCAGCCAGGTAAGTATGAATCTTCTACTCCGCTGCCACCGATGATCGGGGGAGGGGGGGGGGCACACTGGCCCCAATGCTATTATTACAATAGAGGGAGGGAGGGGGGGGGGGGGGGTTGGGGGGGCGCGCACACTGGCCCCAATGCTATTATTACAATAGAGGGAGGGGGGGGGGGGTTGGGGGGGCGCGCACACTGGCCCCAATGCTATTATTACAATAGAGGGAGGGAGGGGGGGGGGTTGGGGGGGCGCGCACACTGGCCCCAATGCTATTATTACAATAGAGGGAGGGAGGGGGGGGGGGTTGGGGGGGCGCGCACACTGGCCCCAATGCTATTATTACAATAGAGGGAGGGAGGGAGGGAGGGGGGTGCGCACACTGGCCACCAACGAGTTAACAACAGGGGAGGGGGGGCCTACTGGCCACCAATGAGTTAAAAACAGGGGGGGGGGGTCTGCCCCCTGCTGCCTGGCAGCACCTGCCAGGCAGCAGGGGACAGTCATGTACACAGTTTTTTTGTATATTCTAACCTGAAGCGTCTCCATCACCATGGGAACGCCTCTGTGTTAGAATATACTGTCGGAAATGAGTTTCACGATGTAGCTCATATCCGACAGTATATTCTAACATAGAGGCGTTCCCATGGTGATGGGGACGCTACAAGTTAAAATATACCATCGGATTGGAGAAAACTCCAATCCGATGGTATAACAGAACTCCAGACTTTACATTGAAAGTCAATGGGGACGGATCCGTTTGAAATGGCACCATATTGTGTCAACATCAAACGGATCCGTCCCCATTGACTTGCATTGTAATTCAGGACGGATCCGTTTGGCTCCGCACGGCCAGGCGGACACCAAAATGACTTTTTTTTCATGTCCGTGGATCCTCCAAAAATCAAGGAAGACCCACGGACGGAAAAACGGTCACGGATCACGGACCAACGGAACCCTGTTTTGCGGACCGTGAAAAAAAACGTCCGTGTGCATGAGGCCTAAGGGGAATGATATTTCTACTTCCACAAAATACTGAGTGAGGCCTACGAGATACCTGCTTCCACAAAATATTGATTAAGACTAGGGTTGAGTTCTTTACGTTAGGATTTTTGGACCCCGGACACAAACATTTCCGTAAAAGTTCGGGTTTGGTGTTCGGCGCTTCCTTGGCTCTTTTTGAAAGGCTGCAGAGCAGCCAATCAACAAGCGTCATAGTACTTGCCCCAAGAAGCCATCACAGCCATGCCTACTAATGGCATGGCTGTGATTGACCAGAGCAGCATGTGACCCAGGCTCTATATAAGCTTTAGTCACATAGCGCTGCACATCACTCTGCTGTTACAAGAGTAGGGAGAAGATGCTGCTGGACTTGTGATTTGAGGGAGAGAATAGGAGAGAATCTAACTCAGCGATCTACCTAGAAAAAGTTGTGTGGGTGCAGGACACAATCGTTTTACTCTGCCCTGAGGCCATTGACAAAAAAAAACAATTTTTATTTTTCTGTTAGTTGGGTTGCGGCGGCGGCCATTTTATGCAAGCTCAGTGCACCAGCACTGCATCTGAGCTTTTGGGACATTGCAAATCACAATATTTTTGGGGCAAACTACAACATCTGTATTAGTTAGTGTGCAATTTAAGGTAGAAATACACCCATAATTTTCTGTGGTTTGAAAAACACACAATTTTTTTTTCCAAAAAACTGTATTTTCCAGATCTGCAAGCATTAAATTCAAGTTTAACATACAGGGAGTGCAGAATTATTAGGCAAGTTGTATTTTTGAGGATTAATTTTATTATTGAACAACAACCATGTTCTCAATGAACCCAAAAAGCTGAATATTTTTGGAAGTAGTTTTTAGTTTGTTTTTAGTTTTAGCTATTTTAGGGGGATATCTGTGTGTGCAGGTGACTATTACTGTGCATAATTATTAGGCAACTTACCAAAAAACTAATATATACCCATTTCAATTATTTATTTTTCCCAGTGAAACCAATATAACATCTCAACATTCACAAATATACATTTCTGACATTCAAAAACAAAACAAAAACAAATCAGTGACCAATATAGCCACCTTTCTTTGCAAGGACACTCAAAAGCCTGCCATCCATGGATTCTGTCAGTGTTTTGATCTGTTCACCATCAACATTGCGTGCAGCAGCAACCACAGCCTCCCAGACACTGTTCAGAGAGGTGGACTGTTTTCCCTCCTTGTAAATCTCACATTTGATGATGGACCACAGGTTCTCAATGGGGTTCAGATCAGGTGAACAAGGAGGCCATGTCATTAGATTTTCTTCTTTTATACCCTTTCTTGCCAGCCACGCTGTGGAGTACTTGGATGCGTGTGATGGAGTATTGTCCTGCATGAAAATCATGTTTTTCTTGAAGGATGCAGACTTCTTCCTGTACCACTGCTTGAAGAAGGTGTCTTCCAGAAACTGGCAGTAGGACTGGGAGTTGAGCTTGACTCCATCCTCAACCCGAAAAGGCCCCACAAGCTCATCTTTGATGATACCAGCCCAAACCAGTACTCCACCTTGCTGGCGTCTGAGTCGGACTGGAGCTCTCTGCCTTTTACCAATCCAGCCAGGGGCCCATCCATCTGGCCCATCAAGACTCACTCTCATTTCATCAGTCCATAAAACCTTAGAAAAATCAGTCTTGAGATATTTCTTGGCCCAGTCTTAACGTTTCAGCTTGTGTGTCTTGTTCAGTGGTGGTCGTCTTTCAGCCTTTCTTACCTTGGCCATGTCTCTGAGTATTGCACACCTTGTGCTTTTGGGCACTCCAGTGATGTTGCAGCTCTGAAATATGGCCAAACTGGTGGCAAGTGGCATCTTGGCAGCTGCACACTTGACTTTTCTCAGTTCATGGGCAGTTAATTTGCGCCTTGGTTTTTCCACACGCTTCTTGCTACCCTGTTAACTATTTTGAATGAAACGCTTGATTGTTCGATGATCACGCTTCAGAAGCTTTGCAATTTTAAGAGTGCTGCATCCCTCACTATTTTTGACTTTTCTGAGCCTGTCAAGTCCTTCTTTTGACCCATTTTGCCAAAGGAAAGGAAGTTGCCTAATAATTATGCACACCTGATATAGGGTGTTGATGTCATTAGACCACACCCCTTCTCATTACAGAGATGCACATCACCTAATATGCTTAATTGGTAGTAGGCTTTCGAGCCTATACAGCTTGGAGTAAGACAACATGCATAAAGAGGATGATGTGGTCAAAATACTAATTTGCCTAATAATTCTGCACTCCCTGTATACAGCTTTCATATTCTGTTACCCAAAAAAAAGACTTTTTTGGCAATCTACAACATCTGTATTAGTCAGTGTGCAATTTAAGGTAGAAATACACCCATTATTTTCTGTGGTTTGAAAAACACACTTTTAAAAAAAAACAAAAAACAGTATTTTCCAGATCTGCAAGTGTTAGATTCAAGTTTAATATATACAGCTTTCATATTCTGTTAACAAAAAAAGACTTTTTTGGCAATCTACAACATCTACATTAGTCAGTGTGCAATTTAAGGTAGAAATCCACCCATCATTTTCTGTGGTTTGAAAAACACACATTTTAAAAAAAAAACAGTATTTTCAAGGTCTGCAAGTGTTAAATTCAAGTTTAATATATACACACTTTTTGGACAAAAACACTTTATTCAGGCCTTGCAGCATCAGAATGTGTGAAATTACAGGCTTATATACTGCTGTCAAATTCAGTTGTTAAACAAACACTCGTTTGGGGAAAAAAAAAAATGTTGGCAGCCTTTGATGCAGATGTCATTGTGAGTAGGGATGAGCGAACCCGAACTGTACAGTTCGGGTTCGTACCGAATTTTGGGGTGTCCGTGACACAGACCCGGACCCGAACATTTTCGTAAAAGTCCGGGTTCGGTGTTCGTCGCTTTCTTGGCGCTTTTTGAAAGGCTGCAAAGCAGCCAATCAACAAGCGTCATACTACTTGCCCCAAGAGGCCGTCACAGCCATGCCTACTATTGGCATGGCTGTGATTGGCCAGTGCAGCATGTGACCCAGCCTCTATTTAAGCTGGAGTCACGTAGCGCCGCACATCACTCTGCTCTGAACAGTGTAGGGAGAGGTTGCAGCTGCGACTGTTAGGGCGAGATTAGGCAGTGATTAACTCCTCCAAAACACTTAAGTCAGTGATCGATCTACAGCTGTGGATCATTGAACTGCTGCTATTCAATTGCTCACTGTTTTTAGGCTGCCCAGAGCGTTTTTCAGTCACTTTTTTCTGGGGTGATCGACGGCCATTTTATGTCTTGTGGTGCGCCAGCACAAGCTGCCACCAAGTTCATTTAACCATCAATAGTGTGGTTATTTTTGGGCTATATCCTACATCAGGGGCAAGCTGTCACCAAGTCCATTTAACCATCAATAGTGTGGTTATTTTTTGGCTATATCCTACATCAGGGGCAAGCTGTCACCAAGTCCATTTCCAAGTCTAATTCTGCCTGTAAACGTATACCTGTCACCCAGCGCCTAAATAATAGGCCTCAAATTTATATTCATCTAAATCTGTGGTTATTGCTGAGGCTGGTCAAGTTATTTTGGGTCCGTCAAAGCACAGATTTTGTTCTGGGTTGAAATACAATTCCCAATTTAGCAATTCTCTAAATTAGTGGTTTCTGCTGTATCAGGCCTACTTTAAATCTATCCCTAAAAGGGTATATTAGATTCAAGGGGCTGATAGGGTCATTCTCAATAACTTCACACACACGCTACTGTGCAATTCCACGTCTAATTCTGTCCGCAAACGTATACCTGTCACCCAGCGCCTAAATAATAGGCCTCAAATTTATATTCAGCTAAATCTGTCATTTCTGCTGTGCCTGTATTAGTGTAATACGGTACCTAAATAGATAGCCAGATAGTGTTAGGTGTCTGTAAAAAAAGGCCTGAATTTAAATTCAATACATTGGGCCAAATAAAATTTTTCTTATTGTGGTGAACGGTAACAATGAGGAAAACATCTAGTAAGGGACGCGTACGCGGACATGGTCGTGGTGGTGTTAGTGGACCCTCTGGTGCTGGGAGAGGACGTGGCCGTTCTGCCACAGCCACACGTCCTAGTGTACCAACTAACTCAGGTCCCAGTAGCCGCCAGAATTTACAGCGATATTTGGTGGGGCCCAATGCCGTTCTAAGGATGTTAAGGCCTAAGCAGGTACAGGCATTAGTCAATTGGGTGGCTGACAGTGGATCCAGCACATTCACATTATCTCCCACCCAGTCTTCTGCAGAAAGCACACAGATGGCGCCTGAAAACCAAGCCCATCAGTCTGTCACATCACCCCCATGCATACCAGGGAAACTGTCTGAGCTTCAAGTTAGGCAGCAGTCTCTTATGCTGTTTGAAGACTCTGCTGGCAGGGTTTCCCAAGGGCATCCACCTAGCCCTTCCCCAGCGGTGGAAGACAAAGAATGCACTGACGCACAACCACTTATGTTTCCTGATGATGAGGACATGGGAATACCACCTCAGCACGTCTCTGATGATGACGAAACACAGGTGCCAACTGCTGCGTATTTCTGCAGTGTGCAGACTGAACAGGAGGTCAGGGATCAAGACTGGGTGGAAGACGATGCAGGGGACGATGAGGTCCTAGACCCCACATGGAATGAAGGTCGTGCCACTGACTTTCACAGTTCGGAGGAAGAGGCAGTGGTGAGACCGAGCCAACAGCGTAGCAAAAGAGGGAGCAGTGGGCAAAAGCAGAACACCCGCCACCAAGAGACTCCGCCTGCTACTGACTGCCACCATCTGGGACCGAGCACCCCAAAGGCAGCTTCAAGGAGTTCCCTGGCATGGCACTTCTTCAAACAATGTGCTGACGACAAGACCCGAGTGGTTTGCACGCTGTGCCATCAGAGCCTGAAGTGAGGCATTAACGTTCTGAACATTAGCACAACCTGCATGACTAGGCACCTGCATGCAAAGCATGAACTGCAGTGGAGTAAACACCTTAAAAACAAGGAAGTCACTCAGGCTCCCCCTGCTACCTCTTCTGCTGCTGCCGCCTCGGCCTCTTCCTCCGCCTCTGGAGGAACGTTGGCACCTGCCGCCCAGCAAACAGGGGATGTACCACCAACACCACCACCTGCATCACCAAGCATCTCAACCATATCACACGGCAGTGTTCAGCTCTCCATCTCACAAACATTTGAGAGAAAGCGTAAATTCCCACCTAGCCACCCTTGATCCCTGGCCCTGAATGCTAGCATTTCTAAACTACTGGCCTATGAAATGCTGTCATTTAGGCTGGTGGACACAGACAGCTTCAAACAGCTCATGTCGCTTGCTGTCCCTCAGTATGTTGTTCCCAGCCGCCACTACTTCTCCAAGAGAGCCGTGCCTTCCCTGCACAACCAAGTATCCGATAAAATCAAGTGTGCACTGTGCAACGCCATCTGTGGCAAAGTCCACCTAACCACAGATACGTGGACCAGTAAGCACGGCCAGGGACGCTATATCTCCCTAACTGCACACTGGGTAAATGTAGTGGCAGCTGGGCCCCAGGCGGAGAGCTGTTTGGCGCACGTCCTTCCGCCGCCAAGGATCGCAGGGCAATATTCTTTGCCTCCTGTTGCCACCTTCTCCTACTCGGCTTCCTCCTCCTCTTCTTCCACCTGCTCATCCAGTCAGCCACACACCTTCACCACCAACTTCAGCACAGCCTGGGGTAAACGTCAGCAGGAGTTGTGGCGGGGTATAGAACAACAGACCGACAAGTGGTTGCTGCCTGTGAGCCTGAAGCCCGGCCTGGTGGTGTGCGATAATGGGCGAAATCTCATTGCAGCTCTGGGACTAGCCGGTTTGACGCACATCCCTTGCCTGGCACATGTGCTGAATTTGGTGGTGCAGAAGTAAATTCACAACTACCCCGACATGTCAGAGCTGCTGCATAAAGTGCGGGCCGTCTGTTCGCGCTTCCGGCGTTCACATCCTGCCGCTGCTCGCCTGTCTGCGCCACAGCGTAACTTCGGCCTTCCCGCTCACCGCCTCATATGCGACGTGCCCACCAGGTGGAACTCCACCTTGCACATGCTGGACAGACTGTGCGAGCAGCAGCAGGCCATAGTGGAGTTTCAGCTGCAGCACGCACGGGTCAGTCGCACTGCGGAACAGCACCACTTCACCACCAATGACTGGGTCTCCATGCGAGACCTGTGTGCCCTGTTGCGCTGTTTCGAGTACTCCACCAACATTGCCAGTGGCGATGACGCCGTTATCAGCGTTACAATACCACTGCTATGTCTCCTTGAGAAAACACTTACCCCCCTACATACAGGGGTTTGAATCAGGCATTAGAAATACAGCATTTTGAGATACAGCCATTTTGGGCAAAAAAAATATTGAATTCAGGCCTACACTGGTTCAGACCGTGTGAGATACTCCCTCTACATACAGGGGTTTGATTCAGGGATTTGAAATACAGACATTTGAAATACAGACATTTTGTGCAAATAAATCTTTAATTCAGGCCTACACTGATTCAGGGTGTGTGTGATCCCCTTATACATACAGGGGTTTGATCCAGCCATTTGAAATACAGCCATTTTGTGCAAAGAAATCTTTAATTCAGGCCAAAAATGTTTAATCAATTTACTTTTAACATGAAGTGCATTGTGTCATGAGAAAACAACCTCAGAATTGCTTGGATAAGTAAAATCATTCCAAAGTTACTACCACATAAAGTGAGATGTCAGATTTGCTAAATTAGGCTCTGTCAGGAAGGTGAAAAATGGCTATGTCCTAAAGGGTTATGATGATAAAAGATGAAGGTGCTAAGATTAATTATTCACATGTATATGTATATGACAATATCCAATTTGTCCCAAAGAGTAAGACCTGATTGAAAGTAATTGTTTTCTGCAAATACTTGAAATTAATGAGTATTCATTAATTTCAATGGATACTGTTGGTCCTCCCTAAGAAATGTTATAAATAAAATTCTCAATATAGTATACAAGTAAAATAAATATAATAGAAAAAATGGCTTAGCAGAAGCAATGCAGTCATAGCAAAACCCAAAATGTGAACGGAAGAATTTTCTTATTCATTTTATTTATTAGTTGCTTCCTTTGTTAACAGGCAAGTTTTGTATGCTATGACCGTTAAATAATTTCCACAGATATGGCTGATAGCATGGTTATTACTTGTTTTGTATATTTGGTTATTTATTTAATGGAAATGGATGCTGGTCGACCAGATGTCCCACATCAGGGTCCGCTCTCAGAATGCGCCAAAACCTAGAAAACATGCATATCGGACCCTATTCTTCGCTTCTCCTACCTCCGTCCCTTCTGCTGCAGGATTGTTCCCGGCCCCTCACGTAAGTGGAGTTCCTCCGCTTAAGTATCTTTGGAATCAGCGGCCGCTTTACGGCTGCAATAATGCCGGTAGTACTGCCATATGTGCTGAGATAGTAAGCGCGTTTCTCTTATATATATATTTTTTAATAGGGCTTGCAATATTTATCAGCTCTCCTGATGAAGCATCTAATGCTGCTGAAACGCGTTGAGCTATAGTAATTACAGAGCTGTGCCTAGCTTCAAAAATACCTTTATACAAACAAACTGAATTGCTAAAGTGTCCAGTTGCTTCGACTAGTCAGGAATATTAGGGGAAGGGGCAATAGGGGGCAGCTTCACTTCTATTGTAGCATTAAAAATAAGAGAGAAGGGAGCTTGTATGCATAGTGTGAGATGCATACAATGTAGCGAAGTAAAGTTCCAAATAGCCTTCTATTTATTATCTGAGGCACATCAAATATATTTTTTCTCTGCCTAGGGTTTCTACATTTACAGAGGTGTCTCGATTAGTGGATTGGTTAATTGCTGCTGGCTCATAGATCCCGTTTTTTTACCGGACTGTACAGGTTATTTGGGCCACACATCCAGATCCAATCAAGTTTCTTTTTGCATTTTTATATTTTTGATGAAGTGATTCTCATCCACTTTTAACCATGTAAATTAATAAGATTTGTAGTTTTTATTTTAACCATCCATGTTCGTTAACTATATTTATTTAGGATGCTGATGCATCTATATTATCTGTGAATCCTTATTTTTGGTCATTTCCCTCTATATCAGCTCTAAATATGACTTCATTATTTAAGTAGATCCTTCCCGTCTAATCTAAATTTAGCAGCATCCTCATTTAATTAAATCCTACATCTTATTACATATCTTTCAAGACATAAGCTAATCCAAATACATAAACATACTTATGGTCAGCTAAGCTGGAACCTTGGGATACATTTTACATTTACTTTTGAATAAAATGAAAAAAAAATAAAAAAAATTCATTAAATCTATCTGTTTCATCTCTGTGTACTACTTAATCTGTAGCTGTGTGGCACAAATTACTAATTTAGGGCTAAATATGTATAGCTAAGTTTGCGCCTTCATATTAAAGTTTACAGCACACATTTTAAATAGCTCCAACTCTGTACGGTCAAGGGTTAAATGGTAATACAAGTTTTCTTAAGGTTTTTATTTTTATATGACTTCAAATACTTTGGGATTTTGAAATCCGAAATAATACATTTCATAGATTTTGTTCTTAATAACGTAATTAATTTGATTTTCTTTGCTTTATTAAATTGTCCGTTTCCAAGGACAAGCTCTTGGAACATGAGAATAGCATCCAACATTCATTCAATCAATCTTAACTGAATAGTCTGTAAAATAGAACAATATGTCGCCCTGGTAGACCTTGAGGTCTATAAATTTAGCTGTCGGTTCTCAGAAACAAATGAATACTACTGCACCCAAGAAACTATAAGGCAGTAGCTATTTGCATGAAAGGTAACTTTACATTTAGATGTAATGTCAAAAGGACCTTTACTGCACTTTTGAAGCCATTTCTTTAGGTTCACATTCAGAATCTTGTTTAAATAGATACATTGGGGTAAAGATGAGCAAACCAGCTTGGACTGTACCTGGTTCTGTCCAAACTTTTTTTCGACAGCAGCCAAACCCGAACATTTACAGGTTTCGGACAAATCAACTAAAACTTCATGTAGCGCCATTTTAGTGCAAATGTCGGCAGAAAAAAGGAATAGGGAGGAAGAAGTAGGGTTCTCTCATGACCTTGAGAGGAAGTGGGGGTGAGGGCTTGCCCTGATTGGTTCCCAGGCTGACAGATGAGACTGGATGAGCCAATCAGTGCAGTAGCAGGCAGGGAGGTGCCCTAGCAGAATGAGCTGAAAGCCATTATGTGCTAGGCTTTGAATGAGAGCAGTAATGTGTTACAGTGTCTGCCAGGAAAGTGATCTTAGGGAGTCAGGAAGAATGAAAAATGATTCAGAGACAGTCAGAAATCAATCAGGGTTATTGCCAGGGACATTGAAGGGAAAGGCTAGGATTTCAAAAAAGAATTGTGTGTGTTGTGTAGAAGTAAGACATAAGCACAGGAGCTGATAGCCAGGGAGAGAGGACATGTGGCTGACTGTGCCTCCTATCAGAAGTGCAGGTGCACCTTTTTTGTGGGGTTCAATTTAATTGAATTAATTTATCAACTGAATTAAGCTGCACACTGTCACAATTAAAATTTTGGGAGGTGTTGCTATACCCCTGGTGTGGCAGCAATCTACCATTGTGTATTAAGGTGAAATTTAGCCCCAAGCCTCAATCGGCCATTTACATATATTTAGTTTCCAAATGGTTGAATTATTTGTCTTTTTCCATTTGTTAAATGTGATTAAACCAGCATATATATGTGATTACTACAAGACACAAGGTATAGCAGCAATCTACCTGTGTGTATTAGGGTGCATTCACATCATGGTTTAGCTTTCCATTCTTCTGATCTGTCAGAAGAAGAGAGAGAGAAAAAAAAAACTGGATCCTGTAAAAAAAACTGATCCTGTTGCATCAGTTGCCATCCGTTTGAGCCATTTCCATCAAAGATCAGTTTTTTTTAGAAGGAAGCAAAATGTATGCAGCAGGACTTTGTTCTTGTCTAAAAAATGGATATTAGGTTGCAATTTTAATTTTAGGGGAATTCAATTTAATTAAGCTGCATATATATATGATTACTGCAGCAATATTCCTGGTGTAGCAGCAATCTACCAGTGTCTATTAAGGTGAAATATAGCATCAACCCTCAATTGTCAGTTTAAGTGTATTTAGTTTCTATACAGTTAAAACTTTAAAACATTTTTGGGGGGTTAAATATCTTTAAGCAGCATAAATGTAGGTGCTGCATGCTGCAGTCTGCATCATGCCAATAATGCCTCTCTATCTTCAATTTACATGTATGGAGTTTCCACAAAGTTAAAATGTTATTTGTTTATGTATTTATTTATTAACTTTTGGGGGGCTTACATTTATTTAAGCAGCATACATATGTGATTACTGCATCAATATTTACATTTTCTTACAGCTTAGGCAGATTCTGGATGAATAGACCTAATTTCACCGGCAGTGCCACTGTTGCTGTCAGTTTACCTATCATTACGTTCTGTACAGCTGCTGCTGTGGCATGCATCATGCACTAATGCCTTAGTCGTCCATTTATGTGTATACTATTTCCACAGGGTTCAAATTAATTTTGTATTTTTTTTTGGGTGGGGGGGGGCTAAATATTATTAAGCAGCATACATATATCATTACTGAATCAATCCCAACATTTTCTCACAGCTCAGCCTAATTGTGATGAATACATATTGACCATGCGGTTGGTGGCCCATCTTGCCACTGTTGCTATATGTATACTTAGCATCACATTCTGTACAGCTGCTGCTTGCAGCCCACATAATGCCACTTGCCAACCATCACGTTCCCAAGGCAACTTTTTTATTTATTTATTTTTTATCCCATAACGCCATGTCTGTTTAACCCCTTAAGGACCCTGCTATATTTCACCTTAAAGGGAACCTGTCATCAACTTTATGTTTCCCATACTAATGGCAGTACAAAGGAAAGACAGGTAAGTTGATTTCAGTGGTCTGTTATTTAAAAGTTAAAAGTAAAGGGTTGCCGAGAACCAACATCACAATCATGGCAGATTGGGCCTGGAAAAGAGTCAAGACCACATGAGAAGAGTCATGGTTATTCATAAATTCCTGCTCTCCCTGCCCACCTGCTGATGACTGACAGTTTTCTACCTAGTTTTCCCTCTTTCTCTTTAGGAGAGAACTGCCAATCATCAGCAGATGGGCAGAGAGAGCAGGAGATTACGAATAACCATGACTCTTCTCAAGTAGATTTGACTCTTTTCAAGGTCTGTGCTGCAATGATTATGATGCTGGTACTCAGGTGTTTAATAGCCTCTTTAGGCCATTGGAAAAAAGTGTATGCTTTGATCTCTGAGATATGTTTCTCCAAGGCTGATATGTTAAGTATCTCAGATTTGTCGTAGTTGACCTTGAAATTAGAGATTTCACCAAAAACTGAGAATATTTTGATCACTTCCGGGATAGCGTCTTTTGGGTAAGTTATAAAGAGAAGCAGGTCATCCGCAAAGGCTGCCAGTGAGTGAGTTGTGCCATTCACTTTAAGGCCCTTAATAGTCTCGGAATCTCTTAACTTGCATAGCTACATCTCAAGAGATAGAATGAATAATGCTGGAGAGAGAGGGCAGCCCTCCCTCCCATTAGAGATAAAGAAAGGAGGGGAGAGAGAGCCATTAATAAGGACTCTAGCAGAGGGACGTGAATAGAGTGAGAATACGGCTGAGATAAATGAGGGCGGGAAGCCAAAGTGATGTAGCGCACTGTCCATAAAGCCCAGTTAACCCTATCAAATGCTTTTTCAGCATCAGTACCTAATAGTGTTAAGGGGATTCCATGTTTTTTTGCGTAATATATGGCGTATAAGACCCTGCTAACATTGTTTTTGCCTTCTCTGCCTTTAAAAAAGCCTGCTTGTTCTTCACCAATTAACTTGGGGAGCAACTTTGCTATTCTATGACTGAGGAGCTTGGCCCACAGTTTGACATCTACGTTAAGCAGAGAGATTGGTCTATAGCTGCTACATTTAGTGGGGTCTTTTCCCTCCTTAGGGATGACAGTTATGTGGGCGATGAGTGATTGTGGTGGGAGGGGGTGTCCATTTAAAAGGAAATTACATAAGTCAACTAGTTGTGGGACGAGAGTGCTTTTACATTTTTTGTAGTACACTATGGGTAGCCCATCCGGGCCTAGGGATTTTCCTGAGGGGATACTCGCCAACACTTAAAGCACTTCCTTTTCTGTAACTGGGGATAGTAGCATGTCTTTGTCAACTTCTCCCAGGGTCGGGACTTTAACTGTTTCCAAAAAAGTGTTCATTTTGGTGATAGTTTGGCGTGGATCATTGGGTGTCAAATTATAAAGAGAAGAGTAAAAACTGGCAAATTCTTCTGCTATTGCAGGAGTATTGGTGAGTTGATGACCCTTATCTGATTTGATGTTGGAGATAAAAGCTTTCTCTCTTTGACCCTAAATCATCTGGGAGAGGAGCTTGGAGCCTCTATCTCCATGGACATATAACTTGTATTTAGCTGACCTAAGGGCCTTAGCCGATTTAATATTCAATAGGTCCTTCAACTGACTCCTTAGCTTAAGAATATAATCGTAATTAGTATCAGAGGGATTGCCTTTATTGATATTTTCCAGGGCAGATATTTGGGCTAGAATGGAATCAATCCCAGCCGATCTTTGCTTGCGCACCCAGGATCCAAGAGATATAAGCTTCCCCCTAATTAACGCCTTATGGGCCTCCCACAACATAGTCTTATCTATAGAGGGGGTATTGTTTAGTTCAAAAAAGGTCTTAAGTTTCTCTTCTAATTTACCTCTATCTCTTTCATTTTCCAAAAAGGTTTCATTGAGTCTCCACGACCACTCCCTGGGGGGAAGACCTTTTAGCTGAATCACCAGAGAGACCGGGGCATGATCAGAGACTGTGATCTGTCCAATAGTGGAGGATTTAAGTCTCTCCAATACATGATTGGAGATGAACAGGTAGTCGAGACGCTGATAGGACCTATGGACAGCTGAGAAAAATGTATTGTCCCTGTCTCTAGGGTGAGACAGCCTCCAGACATCCGATATCTGGTATGAGGATAAAGCTTTCCGTAGTTTACGAAGTTGTGCAGCGGAAAATTTGGGGACACAGGAAGTGGAATCCATAGGGTGGTCAAGTACTAAATTTAAATCCCCTCCCAGGATCAGAATTCCCTCTCTAAAATCTTGCAGGGAACTCAACATCTTAATTAGCCAAGGTATTTGATTGGTGTTAGGGGCATAAACATTGACTAAAGTCAACTTATGACCAAAAAGCGTACCATTTACATTAAGAGTTATTACCTTCAAAGGATCCATAGGAAATGGGTGGTTGCAGAGCAATGGAGGAGGATACATCCTAGTGAGATAAATGTTACTGGACACCAAACCCGTCTTGAGAAACTATTTACAGGACAGAAAATACAGAAATGAGCATGGTAATACTCAGGTAAATCATACCACAATAGTAACCTCCTGCAAAGGGGGGAAACACAGAGAGGTAGAAGAAGGGAACTACCTGGTGTAGTGAGGTGGAAGAAATCAAATTATAAATTGGAGAGAAGAAAGTATAGGGGTTAGAGTGAGGGAGGAGTATTGTGAGAGACACATAGCCTGTGTGAGCCCATCAGCACTAGCTTTTAGAACCATCTGGGACGAGAGGAGGGGGGAAAAGAAAACTAAGGGTCAACCCCACCTCTCCTGCCAGTGTCAGAGCTGTGGGTACCCACACATTTAATGGTTGAGATGTTCTATTCATTTCATGGGAATTCCAACTGATACTGTGTGATGAGAAGTAGATCAGAGGAGCCTCCATTGAATCAAATTAAAATAAAATGAAATAAGGAAGACCAAGTACTTAATAACATATACACTGCCTTAACTGAGGGAGAAAATGAAAGGACTCAGCACACCACCATCGCCTCCCTACATTCAGCAAAGCAAATATTTTAGATTAAAAGATGGAAAGGATCTAATAAGGCCCGATAACACTAAGCTTCAAGCTGTTATACATTAAGGGAGGTGTCACCATTCCCTAACCCATCTCAGTATAAATGGCCCGTAGTAAAGGGGAGACATGAAAGGGTTAAGGAGGCGATGGTGGCAGTGAGGGTCACAAATGTCAACATAGATTATGGCAGCAAAAAAATACGTATCAGATAATGTTAACTAAAACATATAGATCCAGGGGTCATATCTAATACCACATTACTGGCATTTTACCCCAAAAAGAGGGAAGTAAATCAGTATAAGATATTAAACCGTCCTCAAGTATCTTGAAGTTCTGCTTGGCGCTTCTTTGCCTGAGGGGATTTGAACTTTTTTTATATAATATATATATATATATATATATATATATAAAAACTTCCGTTGCAGGCAGGGGTGGCATCTTCATATCCCCATCCAGAGGCATCCATGAGGGGATATCTAAAGGGTCTATATGCAGAGCGTCCCACATTTTGGTGAGTTCGTCCGGGTGACAAATAACAACTTGCTTCCCATTGATAGTGGCACATAGACCAAACGGAAAGAGCCAGCGCAGGGGGTGCCTTCTCTCCCTTAGGAGGTCCGTAAGTGGCTTTAATTGCCTCCGCTTGGCTAAGGTACTCGCTGCAAGGTCTTGAAAAAGCTGGATTTTGCAGCCCTCAAGTATTGTGTCCCCTTTATGTCTGGCTGTGGTTAAGATGGCGGCTGTGTCCACAAAGCTGAGTAAGCCGCATATAATATCACGTGGCGGGGCATCTGGCGCTGGTCTGGGCCTGAGGGCCCTGTGGGCTTTCTCTACGGTTATTTTCTCTGCCCTTTCCTGGCCAAGTAATGGGGAGAAGATCTGACTAACCTTATCGGGGATGTCGCCTCTAATGCGCACGTTCTTTCTTCGGCTCCTGTTCTCCTGGTCTTCCAGGTGCAGGAAGGCTGAATTCATCTGTTCACGGATCTCCGTAACTTTAGTTTGTAGCGCCCGGCTATGCTTAGTTAGAGCTGCCTGAGAGTCTTCTAAGGCTGCCACTCTGAATCCCGTTTGCTTGAACTCTGTTTTGATAGCTGTAAGTTCCTTCAGAACGGGTTCAAAAACCAGGGCTAGGGACTCCTTGAGGAAGGCTCTAGTGATTGGTATCGAGCCTAGTTCGCTGTGCGTCTCTGACACAGTATAGGAACCCTCATCATTAGAGTCCTCTGTACAGTTCATTGCAGCGGCTGCCTCCTGCGCAATCTTGGATCTAGCAGCCGGCGAGGACAGTTTCTTTTTCAGGTACTTGTCCAGGTCCGATTGTCCTTTAGCATGCTTAGGAGTCATCTGGGACTCCTTCTACTTCTCTTTGGTAGGTTTACCCATGGTAAAGCGAGGTGGGAACCTGTATAATAGCTGTTTTCTAGTGCTGCTGTGAGGAGCTCACGGGTCAAGCGGCCATTTCCTGACGCAGCTAGCTTGAACTCACTTTTTAAGGACCAGTTCAGGTTTGAAGTCACTTTGTGAGGCTTACATAATAGAAACCACCCAGAAATGACCCCATTTTAGAAACTACACCCATCAAGGTATTCAAAACTGATTTTAGAAACTTTGTTAATCCTTTAGGTGTTCCACAAGAATTAATGGAAAATGGATATGAAATTTCAGAATTTCACTTTTTTGGCAGATTTTCCATTTTAATCAATTTTTTTCCAGTAACAAAGCAAGGGATAACAGCCAAACAAAACTCAATATTTATTACCCTGATTCTGTAAGTAAAAAAAACCCACCCTGTATGTGGTTGTAAACTGCTGTACGGGCACACGGCAGGGTGCAGAAGGAAAGGAACGGCATATGGTTTATGGAAGGCAAATTTTTCTGGACTGGCTTTTTGACACCATGTCCCATTTGAAGCCCCTCTGATGCACCTCTAGAGTAGAAACTCCAAAAAGTGACCCAATTTTGGAAACTACAGGATAAGGTGGCAGTTTTGTTGGTACTATTTTAGGGTACATATGATTTTTGGTTACTCTATTCTACACTTTTTGAGAGGCAAGGTAACAAAAAATAGCTGCTTTGGCACATTTTTTTTAAATGTTATTTACAACGTTCATCTGACAGGTTAGATCATGTGGCATTTTTATAGAGCAGGTTGTTACGGACGCGACAATACCAAATATGACTAGTTTTTTGGTTGTTTATTTCAGTTTCACATAATAAAGCATTTTTGAATTATTATTATTTTTTTGTTTCTCCACCTTCTGTTTTTTTTTTTTTTTTAACAGTGTTAACAGTGTAGGTCATGTGATATTTTTATACAGCAGGTTCTTATAGACGCGGCAATACCTAATAAGTCTACTGTTATATTTATTTGGAGTTTTACAAAATAATATCGTTTTTGAAAAAATAAATAACTTTAGTATCTCCATAGTCTGAGAGCCATAGTTTTTTTTTTTGTTTTTGTTTTTCTGGGCGATTGTCTTAGATAGAGTATCATTTTTGCAGGATGAGATGACAGTTTGATTGGCACTATTTTGGGGTGCATATAACTTTTTAATTGCTTGCTATTACACATTTTGTGATGAAGGTGACAAAAAATGCTTTTTTTACACTGTTTTTATTTCTTATTTTTTTACGGTGTTTACATGAGGGGTTATGTAATGTGATATTTTTATACAGCAGGTTCTTATGGATGAGGCGATACATAATATGTCTACTTTTTTATGTATTTAAGCTTTACACAATAATATAATTTTTTAAACAAAAAAAAATCATTTTAGTGTCTCCATAGTCTGAGATCCATTTTTTTTAAATTTTCTGGGTGATTGTCTTAGGTAGAGTATAATTTTTGTGGGATGAGATGACAGTTTGATTGGCACAATTTTAGGGTGCATATAACTTTTTGATCGCTTACTATTATACTTTTTGTGATTTAAGGTGACAAAAATACAAAATGGCTCTTTTACACAGTTTTTTTTCACGGTGTTCATCTGAGGTCATGTGATATTTTTATAGAACGCGACGTTACCTAAAATGTCTACTTTTCTTAGTTTCCCTATTTTTTACACTTTTTTTCTTTATTTTGGGAAAAAGGCACTTTTTTGTTTGAAACTTTACATTTTTGGGGTAAAACTAAATTTTTTTACTTTATTTTTTTGGCCCCCTATGGGACTTCAACTTTTGGGGGTCTTATGCCCCTTATAATGCTTTGCAGTACTTATGTATTGTAAAGCATTGGCTGTAAGTGTATTACTGAATGTAATACAATTACAGCTTCCTGCCTGTTAGATCCAGGAGGCTGGATCTCACAGGCTGTCACAGAAGGCAGCCACGATGGCTAAGGAAGGCATCAAGCTGCCTTCTCTGCCATCAGGTCCCCATCACAGCAGCGCAGGTACCCGATGGCTGGTCTGATCCCCGCATGGACATCGCATGTCACGCTGTCAGCGCTGACCGTGGCACATCAATGGTTAATGTGCTGGCATTGGTAATTTCACCAATGCCGGCGCATGCAGCAGGGGTCTTGCTATAAGTGACTGCCGGACCCCTGCTGCGGATCGGGCGGGCGCATCTCCATCACCCACCCGATCACCACGCCGTACATGTACGGTCCTGGTCCTTAAGTCACAGACATCTGCGCCGTCCATGTTCGGCATGGGTCCTTAAGGGGTTAAGCATCATCTGCCCCGATAAGGTACAATTTTTGGAAGGTCTGAAATAGGAAAAAGCATGAGACATACAGTACAGACCAAAAGTTTGGACACACCTTCTCATTCAAAGAGTTTTCTTTATTTTCATGACTATGAAAATTGTAGATTCACACTGAAGGCATCAAAACTATGAATTAACACATGTGGAATTATATACATAACAAAAAAGTGTGAAACAACTGAAAATATGTCATATTCTAGGTTCTTCAAAGTAGCCACCTTACTGCTTTGCACACTCTTGGCATTCTCTTGATGAGCTTCAAGAGGTAGTCACCTGAAAATGGTTTTCCAACAGTCTTGAAGTAGTTCCCAGAGATTCTTAGCACTTGTTGGCCCTTTTGCCTTCACTCTGCGGTCCAGCTCACCCCAAACCATCTCGATTGGGTTCAGGTCCAGTGACTGTGGAGGACAGGTCATCTGGCGCAGCACCCCATCACTCTCCTTCATGGTCAAATAGCCCTTACACAACCTGGAGGTGTGTTTGGGGTCATTGTCTTGTTGAAAAATAAATGCTGGTCCAACTAAACACAAACCGGATGGAATAGCATGCCGCTGCAAGATGCTGTGGTAGCCATGCTGGTTCAGTATGCCTTCAATTTTGAATAAATCCCCAACAGTGTCACCAGCAAAGCACCCCCACACCATCACACCTCTTCCTCCATGCTTCACGGTGGGAACCAGGCATGTAGAGTCCATCCATTCACCTTTTCTGCGTCGCACAAAGACACGGTGGTTGGAACCAAAGATCTCAAATTTGGACTCATCAGACCAAAGCACAGATTTCCACTGGTCTAATGTCCATTCCTTGTGTTCTTTAGCCCGAACAAGTCTCTTCTGCTTGTTGCCTGTCCTTAGCAGTGGTTTCCTAGCAGATATTCTACCATGAAGACCTGATTCACACATTCTCCTCTTAACAGTTGTTCTAGAGATGTGTCTGCTGCTAGAACTCTGTGTGGCATTGACCTGGTCTCTAATCTGAGCTGCTGTTAACCTGCGATTTCTGAGGCTGGTGACCCGGATGAACTTATCCTCCGCAGCAGAGGTGACTCTTGGTCTTCCTTTTCTGGGGCGGTCCGCATGTGTGCCAGTTTCTTTGTAGCGCTTGATGGTTTTTGAGACTACACTCTTAATTTTTCGTACTGACTGACCTTCATTTCTTAAAGTAATGATGGCTACTCGTTTTTCTTTACTTAGCTGCTTTTTTCTTGCCATAATACCAATTCTAACAGTCTATTCATTAGGAATCAGCTGTGTATCCACCTGACTTCTCCACAATGCAACTGATGGTCCCAACCCTATTTATAAGGCAAGAAATCCCACTTATTAAACCTGACAGGGCACACCTGTGAAGTGAAAACCATTTCAAGTGACTACCTCTTGAAGCTCATCAAGAGAATGCCAAGAGTGTGCAAAGCAGTAATCAAAGCAAAAGGTGACTACTTTGAAGAACCTAGAATATGACATATTTTCAGTTGTTTCACACTTTTTTGTTATGTATATAATTCCACATGTGTTAATTCATAGTTTTGATGCCTTCGGTGTGTTCATAGTCATGAAAATAAAGAAAACTCTTTGAATGAGAAAGTGTGTCCAAACTTTTGGTCTGTACTGTATGTGGTGCAGTGTGTTTTTAAACCTATTGTATATTAACAACATAAAATGTGTGTTTATCCAGAGTTATCTATGTCAGTGTCACTCAGGCATCATTTACTATTGCTGTCATTGCCTTCCAGAGCTTGGAGAGGGGGAGGGGGAAAATTAATAAAAAACTAATGAAAAGAGATAACAAGTTTTCTTAAAAATAACAACTCCTAGGAGGCTAGAGGGGGTGCTTATTCAACTTTCAGGGCAATTGGAGCAACTTTGGTTTATCCGGAATTAATTTGAGCCCGAACAAAACTTTTTAAAAAATTTGTTGAATCGAACTAATCTTGACTGGTTCGCTCACTCTCTACATTAGGGGAGAATTTCTAATCAAAATGCACCAGATTACTAGTGCAATCTGTACCAAAAACTGGTATAAATTGTGTGCAAGGGATAAATTGTTTTAGACATTTTCAGAGGGGAGGAACTGATTTGGCAACAGGGGCATCACTTAGTGAACCCACCGTGGTTCTGTCTATTTGTTTGGAGTGAACTAAGCCAACAAATAGGTAGTATAAACTTAGAATAGACAGTCTTTAGGTTCACCAGATTTATTATACAGCATCAGCCACTGTGATCTTTAACAGGTTATGGAGGACTTGTCGCCTCTCCTGACATGTCTTTTGTAGCAACTAGTGTACCTGCACTTGCATTCCCCATTGTGACAATCTCTACTCTCAGGTCAAGTTGCAGGGGTGAATCACACTACTGAGCTTATTAATTTAGCACTTGGAGTCACGCCCACCTATTTTACATGACATAATTATGCTAAATTACTCCCATAGTTTTCCACCCCCCTAATATTTCATAATATAATTGCTACCACCACCTACACTTATTTAGGCAATAGGGGCCTACATTACCCTGATTTACACTGAACAAAAATATAAACTCAACAGTTTCGGCAGGGGCGTTGCTAGGTTAAAACATTTGGGGCCTGGGCCCCTGATATTTTGTCCCAGGCCCCAAATGTACTGCCTGTCTGCTAGATACAACTGTATTACCATCCTTAGGACATCACAGGTCATGTGATCAGTGCTATATGCAGTAGCTGAAAAGGACCTGTGATGATATCACAGTCATGTGACCAGCGCAGGAGAGAATGGCCCAGCAGTGAAGAGAAGTCCTGGGAAGAAGCTGTGGTGAGGTGTGCTACATGAGGAGAGGTAAGTGAAGGGGTAGATATCTCAGTGTGAGAGGCAGAGCAATGTTTGGAGCTGTAGCTATTTATCTGGGACTGCATGTTAGGGCTGAAGGGAAGGAAGTTATTTAAATGGGACAGTGGGGTGGAGTGATGTTATTTACATGGGACTGAAAGTTGAGGGAGTGATTTTATTTACATGGGAATGCATGTTGGAGGTGGCTGGGACAGGGTGATGTTATTTTCATGGGACTATATGTTGAAAGTGGATGTGGGAGGCAGTGATTATATTTAGATGGGACTGATTGTTGAGGGGTAATGTGAATTACATGGGACTGCATGTTGGAGGTGGCTGGGGAGGGGGTGATTTTATTTACATGGGACTGTATGTTGAAAGTGACTGGGGGAGGAAGTGATGTTATTTACATGGGACTGAATATTGAGGGGGTGATGTTATTTACATGGGACTTTATGTTGAAGGCAGCTGGGGAAGGGGCAATGTTATTTATGTGGGACTGTATATTGAGGGGGCAGGAGAGATGGTGTGATGTTATTTAAATGGGACTGTATTTTAGAGGGTGCTGTAGATAGAAAGGGATGCTATTTACATGGGACTGTATATTGGAGGGGGCTGGAGAGATGGTGTGATGGCATTTACATGGCACTCTATGGAGGAGAAGGGAATGTTATTTACATGGGACTATATGGTGGAGGGGCTGAGGAATTATAATTTTTGAGGACAGTAAACGGAGGAATATAACTATAGGGGGCACTGCAGGGGGCATTATAAATACTGGGATGGCTTCAGGACGAGCATTATCACAGTAGGGGGTGATATAAATACTGGGGCACTTCAGGGTGAGAATTATAACAATAGAGGGCATTATAACTACCACTGTGGGGGCATTTTTTATCCAGGAGACATTAGGTGTTCTTATTACTACTGGGGGCTCTATAGGAGGGACTTAAGATCCACATTATTTCTACTAAGAGCACTGCGGGGGGCTTTATTACTACTAAGGGGTCAGTAGATAGCTTTATTACCACTGGGGGAACAATAGGGGGACCTTATTTTTACTAGGGGCTCTGTAAGGGCATTATTAATACTGGAGGGTTCTTCAACTAATGGGGGCACTGTTGGGGAGTACTATCACTGTTGGGGGCACTGTTGGGGGCAGTATTACTAATAAGGGCATTCTAGAAGGGAATTACTATTGGTGGGACTATGAGCAGTACTATTATTATGGGGGGCACTCATTTTTATTCAGAATAGTATTTGGGGGTACAGTAAAATGAGGAAGCTAAGATGTCTGTGTGTCACACTCTGTAGAGACGAGGCACTGCTGAGAGAAGTTGTCCAGACGGAATGGAGAAGATGATAACAGATCACATAAGAGGAGACATCACCTGGGAGGAACTGGATGTGAGAGGTATGTGCTGCTGTATAGGTGTATAGCTATAGCGGGTTTAGGGGTTGGTTGGTCGACTTAGAGGATTGGGCCATATGCATTGGCACTTGGGTCCCGGATCTTTTGAGACCCTAGCAACGCCCCTGACTTTTGGTTTTGCTCCTATTTTACATGAACTGAACTCAAAGATCTGAAACATTTTCTACATACACAAAAGACTCATTACTCTCAAATATTGTTCACAAATCTGTCTAAATCTGTGTTAGTGAGCACTTCTCCTTTGCCAATATAATCCATCCCACCTCACAGGTGTGGCATATCAAGGTGCTGATTAGACAGCATGAATATTGCACAGGTGTACCTTAGACTTCACACAATAAAAGACAGCTCTGAAATGTGCACAGTTTTGCCTTACTAGGGTGGTGGGCGTGGGGGATCAGAAAACCAGTCAATATCTGGTGTGGCCATCATTTGCCTCACGCAGTGCAGCACATCTCCATCGCATAGAGTTAATCAGGTTGTGGATTGTGGCTTGTGAAATGTTGGTCCACTCCTATTCAATAGCTGCGTGAAGTTGCCGAATATTGGCAGGGAATAGATCACGCTGTCGTATACACCGATCCAAAGCATCCGAAACATTCTCAATGGGTGACATGTCCGGTGAGTAAGCTGGGTATGCAAGAACTGGGATGTTTTCAGCTTCTAGGAATTGTGCATAGATCCTTACAATATGGGGCCGTACATTATCATGCTGCAACATGAGGTGATGGTCGTGGATGAATGGCACAATGGGCCTCAGGATCTCATCACGGTATCTCTGTGCATTCAAAATGCTATCAATAAAATGCTCCTGTGTTCATTGTCCATAACATATGCCTGCCCATACCATAACCCCACTGCCACCATGGGCCACTTGATCCACAACGTTGACGTCAGCAAACCGCTCACCAACACGACGCCACACACGCTGTATGCCATCAACCCTGAATAGTGAAAAACGGGACTCATCCGTGAACATAATGCCTCTCCAACGTGCCAGATGCCATCGAATGTGAGCATTTGCCCACTCAAGTCGGTTACGACGACAAACTGCAGTCAGGTCCAGACCCTGATGAGGACGACGAGCATGCAGATGAGCTTCCCTGAGATGGTTTCTGACAGTTTGTGCAGAAATTATTTGGTTATGCAAACCGATTGATGCTGAAGCTGTCCGGGTGGCCGGTCTCAGACGATCATGATCAGGTGAACATTATTGATTAGCGACAGGGGCAATGTTCGAATTTGCAATATTTCGGCAATTATTCTTCATAAACTTGCAAATTCGAGAATTTGCTATTATTTTCTTGATTGCTAAAATCGGCAATGTGATATGCGCGTATTGTGCACGCAATACAGGCGTATGTCACTTTTACTAAATTTTTTAACCTGCTAGAAGTTTCCTGATACTGGAGAAAATGGTTGGCATGACAGAACTTTACAATAGCTTTATATGCAGATAGAGTGCTCCAATATATTTGCGATTGCGCAAATCAGCAATTAACCACCTCAGCCCCCCTAGCTTAAACACCCTTATTGACCAGACCACTTTTTACAATTCTGCACTACACTACTTTCACCGTGTATTGCTCGGTCATGCAACTTACCACCCAAATGAATTTTACATCCTTTTCTTCTCACTAATAGAGCTTTCATTTGGTGGTATTACATTGCTGCTGACATTTTTACTTTTTTCGTTATTACATTTTTCACTTTCAGTTGTAAAATTATTTTAAAAAAACGACATCCATATATACATTTTTCACAAAATTTATTGTTCTACATGTCTTTGATTAAAAAAAAAAGTTTGGGTAAAAAAAAATGGTTTAGGTAAAAGTTATAGCGTTTACAAACTATGGTACAAAAATGTGAATTTTCGCTTTTTGAAGCAGCTCTAACTTTCTGAGCACCTGTCATGTTTCCTGAGGTTCTACAATGCCCAGACAGTAGAAAACCCCCACAAATGACCCCATTTCGGAAAGTAGACACCCTAAGGTATTCGCTGATGGGCATAGTGAGTTCATAGAACTTTTTATTTTTTGCCACAAGTTAGCGGAAAATGATGATTTTTTTTTTCCTTTTTTTTCCTTACAAAGTCTCATATTCCACTAACTTGTGACAAAAAATAAAAAACTTCCATGAACTCACTATGCCTATCATGAAATACCTTGGGGTGTCTTCTTTCCAAAATGGGGTCACTTGTGGGGTAGTTATACTGCCCTGGCATTTTAGGGGCCCAGATGCGTGAGAAGTAGTTTGAAATCAAAATCTGTAAAAAAAATGCCCTGTGAAATCCGAAAGGTGCTCTTTGGAATGTGGGCCCCTTTGCCTACCTAGGCTGCAAAAAAGTGTCACACATGCGGTATCACCATACTCAGGAGAAGTTGGGGAATGTGTTTTGAGGTGTCATTTTCCATATACCCATGCTGGGTGAGAGAAATATCTCGGCAAAAGACAACTTTTCCCATTTTTTTATACAAAGTTGGCATTTGACCAAGATAAAATTAAAAATATAAAATTCCCTACAAATGTTTGATATCAGCGCATCCGTAACAACCTGATCTATAAAACAGTCAATGTTACTTTCCCCGCACGGTGAACGCCATAAAAAAATAAAAATAAAAACTATAATGAAATAGAGGTTTTGCCCACCTTACTTCCCAAAAAAGGTAATAAAAGTGATTAAAAATGTTCTATGTACACTAAAATAGTACCAATAAAACCATCACCTCATCCCGCAAAAAATGAGCCCCTACATGAGACAATGGCCCAGAAAAAAAAATATATATATGGCTCTCAGACTAAAACATGATTTTTTTGTTTTTCGAAAATGCTTTTTTATGTAAATAAATAAAAAAGTTGACATATTAGGTATTGCTGCATCCATAAGAACCTGCTCTATAAAATTGCCACATGACCTAAATCCTGAGGTGAACACCATAAAAATATAAATATAAACATTGTCAAAAAAGCATTTTTTGGTTACCTTACATCACAAAAAGTATAATATAGCAAGCGATCAAAAAGTCATATGCCCCCCAAAATAGTGTCAATCTAACCGTCATCTCATCACACAAAAATGATACTCAACTG
Source organism: Bufo gargarizans (assembly GCF_014858855.1). Taxonomy (NCBI): domain Eukaryota; kingdom Metazoa; phylum Chordata; class Amphibia; order Anura; family Bufonidae; genus Bufo; species Bufo gargarizans. The sequence continues at coordinate 299,539,469 of NC_058084.1, read as the reverse complement.
AGACAATCACCTAAAAACTGAAAAACACTATGGAGACACTAAAACATGATTTATTTTTTTGTTTAAAAAATGATATTGTGTAAAACCTAAATAAATAAAAAATTGACCTGGTCTCTAATCTGAGCTGCTGTTAACCTGCGATTTCTGAGGCTGGTGACTCGGATGAACCTATCTTCCGTAGCAGAGGTGACTCTTGGTCTTCCTTTTCTGGGGCGGTCCGCATGTGAGCCAGTTTCTTTGTTGCGCTTGATGGTCTTTGTGACTGCACTTGGGGACACTTTCAAAGTTTACCCAATTTTTCGGACTGACTGACCTTCATTTCTTAAAGTAATGAGGGCCACTTGTTTTTCTTTACTTACCTGCTTTTTTCTTGCCATAATACAAATTCTAACAGTCTATTCAGTAGGACTATCAGCTGTGTATCCACCTGACTTCTCCACAACGCAACTGATGGTCCCAACCCCATTTATAAGGCAAGAAATCCAACTTATTAAACCTGACAGGGCACACCTGTGAAGTGAAAACCATTTCAGGTAACTACCTCTTGAAGCTCATCAAGAGAATGCCAAGAGTGTGCAAAGAAGTAATCAAAGCAAAAGTTGGTTACTTTGAAGAACCTAGAATATGACATATTTTCAGTTGTTTCACACTTTTTTGTTATGTATATAATTCCACATGTGTTATTTCATAGTTTTGATGCCTTCAGTGTGAATCTACAATTTTCATAGTCATGAAAATAAAGAAAACTCTTTGAATGAGAAGGTGTGTCCAAACTTTTGGTCTGTACTGTACATCCCGCCACTAGATGGGGATAAAGTTCAGGTCCTATATATATACTCAGGTGAGGCCTAGTGAGACAGATTAGTCAAGGCAGATCAGATTAACTAGGATGTATTTCAGAAGTGAGCAGATGTGAGGTAGTCACATCAAGTTAGTGGGAAGATAGATAGAGTGAAGACTTTGCAACACAGATTAGTGGGTGGAGCCAACTTCGCTAGAAGGTGTTTACTCAGATGTTTAGGTGCAGAAGAGCGTTTTCCTTCTGTAGCTGGACTATAGAATTGCATCCCTGACCAGTAGGAGAAGAGTTTGCCTCCCTGGAAAAGAAACAAGCATTCCTAGAAATTCATCGGTGATAAGAGCCATTATTTAGGGCCACAGACACCTTTGCATGGTGGAGGTGTTATAGCTTCAGGCAGCCACACCAACCTTCTGAGGGACAGTTGAGTTTTCCTGTCTACAAATATTTAGCTTGTAGGGAAAGTCAAGGAATAGGATCCAAAGCATCTAAAGGAATCAGGTACACCTAACCCACTGCTCCAAAACCAACCAAACACCTGACAAGCCTTAAACTGTGGATTTGCAGTATTGTCTTTGTACCATCTAAAGACTGCACAATTGTACTACAGCAACTGAAAAACCACTAAAGTAAAAGTTGTGAGTTGCATCTTACCACTGTCTACCTCATTATTACTACCTATGGTTGTACCACCATTAATGGTACTGGCGTCACGACAAAATCCATCAAAGGACTCAGCCGTATCAAGCACCCTAAGCACACTTAACATCAAGGGCACCTCAACCACCATCTTGGCTGATGCTTCCTACCACAGAGCGTGCCCCGGAGGATTTCGTGCTGTCCACCTCAACACTGTGCTGCCAGCCCAGGGAGGCTATCTGCTAACCGTGAGTAAACTGATGAACTGTCTGTTATACCATTTGACCCCTCATCGGTCTACCGTGAACCTCACGTGTACCCCCTGCGACTGGCTGGCTGCATTAGCATGCATGGGGTCCTACCACTAAGCTACCCGTGGTGTGTGAACAGTGTCTGAACAGTGCAATTAACTCACAGCCAGGCTCTCACATGCCTCCATAGTGGTATTACAAATGCATTGTGAAATGCATAAACTACTTATCCGTGTAAAGTTTATTTTCATGAAGTACTCCTTGTATTTTTTTATTTTGTTTATTTATTTTAGTCTACCTCTTTTGCAGTTTTCTCTTATCTCCCATGCTTGAATCACACTTCCCGGTTTATCATGTGACTGCTGTCTCATCATGCCTTAAGGCAGTGAGATGTGTCCTGACATCAGTAGGACGTGTAGCATAGTAACATAGTATATAAGGCCGTAAAAAAAACAACATTTGTCCGTCCAGTTTTGCCTGTTATCCTGCAAGTTATTCCAGAGGAAGGCAAAAAAAAAAAAAAAAAAATTGTGAGGTAGAAGCCAATTTTCCCCAAGGGGGAAAAAATGCCTTCCTGACTCCAATCAAGCAATCAGAATAAATCTCTGGATCAACGACCCCTCTCTAATAGCTATAGCCTGTAATATTATTACTCTCCAGAAATACATCCAAGCCCCTCTTGAATTATTTTATTGTACTCACCATCACCACCTCAGGCAGAGAGTTCTATAGTCTCGCTCCTCTTACTGTAAAGAATCCTTTTCTATGTTTGTGTACAAACCTTCTTTCCTCCAAACACAAAGGGTGTCCCCTCGTCAAATTCACAGTCCTAGGGATAAATAGATGATGGGAGAGATCTCTGTACTGCCCCCTGATATATTTATACATGGTAATCAGATCTCCCTTCAGTAATTTTTTTTCTAACGTGAATAACCCTAATGTTGATAATCTTTCAGGGTACTGTAGTTGCCCCATTCCAGTTATTACTTTAATTGCCCTCCTCTGAACCCTCTCCAGCTCTGCTATGTCTGCCTTGTTCACAGGAGCCCAGAACTGTACACAGTACTCCATGTTTGGTCAGACTAGTGATTTGTAAAGTGGTAGGAATATGATCTCATCACGGGCATCTATGCCCCTTTTGATGCAACCCATTATCTTATTGGCCTTGGCAGCAGCTGCCTGACACTGGATTTTACTGCTTAGTTTGCTGTTTATTAAAATTCCTAGGTCCTTTTCCATGTCAGTGTTACCGAGTGTTTTACCATTAGGTATGTACATCGCATTATTCCTTCCCATGTGAATAACCTTATATTTGTCAGTGTTAAACCTCATCTGCCATTCTCTGCCCAAGCCTCTAATCTATCCAGATACATCTGTAGCAGTATATTGTCTTCCTCAGTGTTAATCACTTTACACTGTTTAGTGTCATCTGAAAAGATTGACATTTTACTGTGCAAGCCTTCTACAAGATCATTAATAAATATATTGAAAAGAATAGGGCCCAATACTGACCCCTGAGGTACTTCATTAGTGTGTACCATTAATAACCACCCTCTGTTTTCTATCATTGAGCCAGTTACTTACCCACATACAGACATTTTCTCCCTGTCCGAGCATTCTCATTTTATATACTAACCTTTTATGTGGTACAGTGTCAAATGCTTTGGAGAAGTCCAGATATATGACATCCATTGATTCACCACTGTCAAGTCTAGAACTTACCTCCTCATAGAAACTGATTAAATTACTTGGACATGACCGATCATTCATGAAGCCATGCTGATATGATTTTATTTGCTTATTTTTCATTGAGATCCTCCAAGATAGCATCTCTTAGAAAACCTTCAAACAGTTTACTCACAACAGATGTTAAACTTACCGGCCTATAGTTTCCGGGGTCTGTTTTGGCACCACATTTGCTATGCACCAATCCAGTGGAACACTCCCTGTCAGTATAGAGTCTGTAAATGTTAGAAATAAGGGTCTGGCTATGACATTACTTCATTCTCTTAGGATACAGGGGTGTATGCCATCAGGTCCTGGCAATTTGTCTATTTTAATCTTGTTAAGTCGCTGTACTTCTTTCTGGGTCAGACAGGGCACTTTTAATGGATAATTTACTTTTACATTCTGCATTTCATCTGACAGTTTATTTTCCACCGTGACTACAGTGGAGAAAAAAATATTTAATAGCTTTGCTTTCTGCTCTTCCCTCTCTGCAACTCCCCCTTCATTGACCTGTAGAGGGACGACAATTTAAGATTTATACTTTTTACCATTTATACAATTGAAGAACATTTTAGGGTTAGTTTTGCTCTCTTTGGCAATTAATCTCTCGGTCTCTAGTTTGGCGGCTTTTATTTGTTTTTCACATATTTAGTAGTACATTTTCTGTGGACTCTGATATATTAGGCGGTTTACCATAAACTCCTATTAGTAATTTATTTTTATTTTTGCCTCCATGTATTTCTACCCATAGTGACTCCACATGTTCATGTTCCTCACTTATATCTTTGGACAGTGGGTTTTAGACAGGACTTTACATAAAGGCAGAACCCACCCCCCCCCCCCTCCGGTTTTGACAATCCTTTCTAAACAGACTGTAACCTTGTACATTAACTGCAACTGTAAAGCCAATCCGGGCCGGTTCTTTTTGAGAGCAGCCAAAGAGCAGGGTGGGTGGGTGGCTTTTCCCCACGGTTCCAGGCCGGGTGTTGGCTGGAATTTAAAAACCCAGCCAGCGCGTTCAGGTGGTGTGGATTATCCTCCATGACAGAGGAGCTGAGGAGTCTGTGGTTTGAGACACTGTGACATCTATTTGTGAGAGCCATAGGCTGGGGAAACAGGCCACTAAAGCCTGCTGCACACTGTGGGTGAAAATCATCTGCTGACCAGGTGAAGTCTTTTTGCATTGTGAATTTTGTATGTGTGAACAGGCACCAAAGCTGAACACTTACTTTTGGCTTTTTTTCTTGCTATATGTGAATAAACACTGGACTTTGGTTTACAACCTTGTTTTTGCCTCTGTACTGTGTCCGCTTACCCTGTCTACCAGAGTGAATGCCCACAGGACCAATTCAGTTCAGAAGTAACTTTAATGGGCTTACATAATAGAAGCCACCCAAAAATGAATGCATTTTATAAACCACACCCCTCAATTTATTGAAAACTGATTTTATAAACTTTGTAAACCCTTCAGGTGTTCCACAGGAGTTTAAGCAAAATGGAGATGATATTTAAAAAATCTATTTTTTGTGTGCATAATTTCCATTTTAATCCATTTTCCTGTAACATAGGAAGGGTTAACAGCAAAACAATCCTTAATATTTATTACCCTGATTCTACAGTTTTGTCACCGCCACTTCTGTGAGAAGGTCTGTTAGATGTTCTTCTCTACCTGCATGACGTTCTTTGTTTTGGTTTCACTTTGTCATCTCCTTTCCTTCTCCCAGCTGTCACCTATTTACACTAATTGTCTCCCTTTATATTCCCTCCCATACTGCCTCACTTTGCGGTTTATAATTCTTCCTGGATTGTGTTCACTGCTGGAGTCTGCTTCTGCTGATTCCTCAGATAAGTCTGTTTCCTTTATTTGTGTTTCCTTGCTGGCTTGATTCTAGGTGACCCTGACTCCGTTCGTATTAAGTGCAGGGAGCCGGTGGTCGTGTCCCCACACTTTTATAGGGTTTTCAGGTGTCACATAGTATTAGGTACATGGACATGCAATTGTCTACCATAAAGACCTTTGCATGAGCATAACAGTCAGGGAGAGATCTAGGGGTTTTATAGGGCTCACCCATATGCTCCTTAGTTTGGGATCAAGCCAGTCGGATGTTTATTTATAAGTTCCAGCTTTCTGCAACACCATCCGTGACAAGTTTACAGAAACACCCCATATGTTGTTGTAAATCTCTTCTTGGGCCCAAGGCAGGGCTCAGAGGGAAAGGAGCACAATGCTGTTTTTGGAGGATAGATTTTGCTGGAATGGTTTTTGGGTGCCATGTCATATTTCAAGTGACCCTGAGGTACTCCCACAAAGGAAACCCCAAAAAGTGACTCTGATCGAACACTGTGAATGAGGCTTAAACCTGATCAGATCCTCAGGGTCTGTCAAGCTTAGATACATGGCAAGCCTGGATGCCTTTCTAAGGTGTCTGGTCGCCATGATAACCATTGGGCCGCTGCCATCATAGTGCGGCAGCCCAATGGGAGACAGAGAGAGCTCCCACCCTCTGTTAACCCCATGGATACCACGGATAGCTACTGACCCTGCCACCTAAGAGGTTAAATGTCAGAATCGGCGCTAGCACTGATCTCAACTATTGCAGCAGAGTCTCAGTTGTATGTTTCAGTTGACACCCACTGCTAATGGCAAACAAAGCTGCCAGTAGACCACAAGAGAGGCCAAATGGGGAGGGGGCATGGCGGCATCAGGGGGCATAAGGCGGCACAGGGGCATGTGGGACACAAATGGGACAATTGCTTATGTGAGTGGAGACAAACCAATCAGAGCAATTGCCAACAAGGAACTATTCTGATTGGCCCCTTGCTGGCTTCTCTCATGTCTGAGAACCCAGGGCTGTAATACTTTGTTAATCCCAGCGGTCGATGTCTGTGCTGCTGATCCTACTCGCGGGCATAGGTGTCGGGCTCCCTCATTCCCTTCTGCCGTGTGCAGTGCTGACAAGCACAGGCAGTAGGTAGCTGAAAGGAGTTCTCCATTAGTTATAATGCCTTTTTTTGTGACTATGGAGCAATCATTAGGAGAAATAAAATGACCACCGTCCTATTAGTACACATAAAACCTGTCCTTTTCACACAGAAGGACAAGTTACTTCACAACACTGAGCTAAAGCTCTGCCTCATCATCTTTCCTACTTGTCAGGAATTATGATCCTGAATGCAGTTTATTATGATTAAAAATGAGCACATTTTTCAAAAATTAGATTCGGACAGTTTGCCGAATTTCATTAAAAACAAATTTATGTGACTTGCAGTAAGACGCATAGGGAGGCTGCTGTGGTAGTGAAGTAATACTGTGAGTCAGTATGATATGCAGAAGACAGGCGTCGCTCTTAGAATGAATGCAAACTTCACTTATTTGAGCAGTCACGGGGCCAAAACTAACCAAATAACTGAAGTATGAACTCAGCCTTACAGGTCGATGTTAATTTCAAGAAGAAGCACACTCCTTTTACACCGTTGTCAGCTGCTTCCACATAGATGCCTATAGAACCTGTTCTATTAAACACTTATAAAAGTAGAGCCCCCCGACAGAGTGGAGAGGGTGTCGGCAGTAAGTTTGTGTCAACGTCAATGATTATTTTGCCCTTTCTCTAATTTGTCAGAACAATAACCCACAAAAGAAGGGATCCTGTCTGTGGAGCATTCGTCTTCACATTTAGTCAGTAATCCCTCAGTATTGCTAATTAGAGTTGAGCGGACACCTGGATGTTCGGGTTCGAGAAGTTCGGCCGAACTTCCCGAAAATGTTCAGGTTCGGGATCCGAACCCGATCCGAACTACGTCCCGAACCCGAACCCCATTGAAGTCAATGGGGACCCGAACTTTTCGGCACTAAAAAGGCTGTAAAACAGCCCAAAAAAAGGGCTAGAGGGCTGCAAAAGGCAGCAACATGTAGGTAAATCCCCTGCAAACAAATGTGGATAGGGAAATTAATTAAAATAAAAATTAAATAAATAAAAATTAACCAAAATCAATTGGAGAGAGGTCCCATAGCAGAGAATCTGGCTTCACGTCACCCACCACTGGAACAGTCCATTCTCAGATATTTAGGCCCCGGCACCCAGGCAGAGGAGAGAGGTCCCATAACAGAGAATCTGGCTTCATGTCAGCAGAGAATCAGTCTTCATGTCATAGCAGAGAATCAGGCTTCACGTCAGCCACCAATGCAACAGTCCATTGTCAGATATTTAGGCCCAGCACCCAGGCAGAGGAGAGAGGTCCCATAACAGACAATCTGGCTTCATGTCAGCAGAGAATCAGTCTTCATGTCACAGCAGAGAATCAGGCTTCACGTCACCCACCACTGTAACAGTCCATTTTCATAAATTTAGGCCCAGCACCCAGGCAGAGGAGAGAGGTCCCGGAACAGACAATCTGGCTTCATGTCAGCAGAGAATCAGCCTTCATGTCATAGCAGAGAATCAGGCTTCACATCACCCACCACTGCAACAGTCCATTTTCATAAATTTAGGCCCAGCACCCAGGCAGAGGAGAGAGGTCCTGTAACAGACAATCTGGCATCATGTCAGCAGAGAATCAGTCTTCATATCATAGCAGAGAATCAGGCTTCACGTCAGCCACCACTGCAACAGTCCATTTTCATAAATTTAGGCCCAGCACCCAGGCAGAGGAGAGAGGTCCCGTAACAGACAATCTGGCTTCATGTCAGCAGAGAATCAGTCTTCATGTCATAGCAGAGAATCAGGCTTCACGACATCCACCACTGCAACAGTCCATTTTCATAAATTTAGGCCCAGCACCCAGGCAGAGGAGAGAGGTCCCATAACAGACAATCTGGCTTCATGTCAGCAGAGAATCAGTCTTCATATCATAGCAGAGAATCAGGCTTCACGTCAGCCACCAATGCAACAGTCCATTGTCAGATATTTAGGCCCAGCACCCAGGCAGAGGAGAGAGGTCCCAAAACAGACAATCTGGCTTCATGTCAGCAGAGAATCAGTCTTCATATCATAGCAGAGAATCAGGCTTCACGTCAGCCACCAATGCAACAGTCCATTGTCAGATATTTAGGCCCAGCACCCAGGCAGAGGAGAGAGGTCCCGTAACAGACAATCTGGCTTCATGTCAGCAGAGAATCAGTCTTCATATCATAGCAGAGAATCAGGCTTCACGTCACCCACCACTGCAACAGTCCATTTTCATAAATTTAGGCCCAGGCAGAGGAGAGAGGTCCCATAACAGACAATCTGGCTTCATGTCAGAAGAGAATCAGTCTTCATATCATAGCAGAGAATCAGGCTTCACGTCAGCCACCAATGCAACAGTCCATTGTCAGATATTTAGGCCCAGCACCCAGGCAGAGGAGAGAGGTCCCGTAACAGACAATCTGGCTTCATGTCAGCAGAGAATCAGTTTTCATATCATAGCAGAGAATAAGGCTTCACGTCAGCCACCAATGCAACAGTCCATTGTCAGATATTTAGGCCCAGCACCCAGGCAGAGTAGAGAGGTCCCATAACAGACAATCTGGCTTCATGTCAGCAGAGAATCAGTCTTCATATCATAGCAGAGAATCAGGCTTCACGTCAGCCACCAATGCAACAGTCCATTGTCAGATATTTAGGCCCAGCACCCAGGCAGAGTAGAGAGGTCCCATAACAGACAATCTGGCTTCATGTCAGCAGAGAATCAGTCTTCATATCATAGCAGAGAATCAGGCTTCACGTCAGCCACCAATGCAACAGTCCATTGTCAGATATTTAGGCCCAGCACCCAGGCAGAGTAGAGAGGGCCCGTAACAGACAATCTGGCTTCATGTCAGCAGAGAACCAGTCTTCATATCATAGCAGAGAATCAGGCTTCACGTCACCCACCACTGCAACAGTCCATTTTCATAAATTTAGGCCCAGCACCCAGGCAGAGTAGAGAGGTCCCGTAACAGACAATCTGGCTTCATGTCAGCAGAGAATCAGTCTTCATATCATAGCAGAGAATCAGGCTTCACGTCACCCACCACTGCAACAGTCCATTTTCATAAATTTAGGCCCAGCACCCAGGCAGAGGAGAGAGGTCCCGTAACAGACAATCTGGCTTCATGTCAGCAGAGAATCAGTCTTCATATCATAGCAGAGAATCAGGCTTCACGTCAGCCACCAATGCAACAGTCCATTGTCAGATATTTAGGCCCAGCACCCAGGCAGAGGAGAGAGGTCCCGTAACATACAATCTGGCTTCATGTCAGCAGAGAATCAGTCTTCATATCATAGCAGAGAATCAGGCTTCACGTCACCCACCACTGCAACAGTCCATTTTCATAAATTTAGGCCCAGCACCCAGGCAGAGGAGAGAGGTCCCGTAACAGACAATCTGGCTTCATGTCAGCAGAGAATCAGTCTTCATATCATAGCAGAGAATCAGGCTTCACGTCAGCCACCAATGCAACAGTCCATTGTCAGATATTTAGGCCCAGCACCCAGGCAGAGGAGAGAGGTCCCGTAACAGACAATCTGGCTTCATGTCAGCAGAGAATCAGTCTTCATATCATAGCAGAGAATCAGGCTTCACGTCACCCACCACTGCAACAGTCCATTTTCATAAATTTAGGCCCAGCACCCAGGCAGAGGAGAGAGGTCCCGTAACAGAGGATCTGGCTTCATGTCAGCAGAGAATTAGTCTGCATGTCATAGCAGAGAATCAGGCTTCACGTCACCCAACATCGGAACAGTCCATTGGCATATATTTAGGCCCCGGCACCCAGACAGAGGAGAGGTTCATTCAACTTTGGGTAGCCTCGCAATATAATGGTAAAATGAAAATAAAAATAGGATTGAATGAGGATGTGCCCTGGAGTACAATAATATATGGTTAAGGGGAGGTAGTTAATGTCTAATCTGGACAAGGGACGGACAGGTCCTGTGGGATCCATGCCTGGTTCATTTTTATGAACGTCAGCTTGTCCACATTGGCAGTAGACAGGCGGCTGCGTTTGTCTGTAATGACGCCCCCTGCCGTGCTGAATACACGTTCAGACAAAACGCTGGCCGCCGGGCAGGCCAGCACCTCCAAGGCATAAAAGGCTAGCTCTGGCCACGTGGACAATTTAGAGACCCAGAAGTTGAATGGGGCCGAACCATCAGTCAGTACGTGGAGGGGTGTGCACACGTACTGTTCCACCATGTTAGTGAAATGTTGCCTCCTGCTAACATGTTGCGTATCAGGTGGTGGTGCAGTTAGCTGTGGCGTGTTGACAAAACTTTTCCACATCTCTGCCATGCTAACCCTGCCCTCAGAGGAGCTGGCCGTGACACAGCTGCCTTGGCGACCTCTTGCTCCTCCTCTGCCTTGGCCTTCGGCTTCCACTTGTTCCCCTGTGACATTTGGGAATGCTCTAAGTAGCGCGTCTACCAACGTGCGCTTGTACTCGCGCATCTTCCTATCACGCTCCAGTGCAGGAAGTAAGGTGGGCACATTGTCTTGTGCGTGGATCCAGCAGGGTGGCAACCCAGTAGTCCGCACACGTTAAAATGTGGGCAACTCTGCTGTCGTTGCGCAGGCACTGCAGCATGTAGTCGCTCATGTGTGCCAGGCTGCCCAGGGGTAAGGACAAGCTGTCCTCTGTGGGAGGCGTATCGTCATCGTCCTGCCTTTCCCCCCAGCCACGCACCAGTGATGGGCCCGAGCTGCGTTGGGTGCCACCCCGCTGTGACCATGCTTTATCCTCATCCTCCTCCACCTCCTCCTCATCCTCGTCCTCCTCCTCCTCATCCTCGTCCTCCTCGTCCTCCAGTAGTGGGCCCTGGCTGGCCACATTTGTACCTGGCCTCTGCTGTTGCAAAAAACCTCCCTCTGAGTCACTTCGAAGAGACTGGCCTGAAAGTGCTAAAAATTACCCCTCTTCCTCCTCCTCCTCCTCGTGGGCCACCTCCTCTTCCATCATCGCCCTAAGTGTTTTCTCAAGGAGACATAGAAGTGGTATTGTAACGCTGATAACGGCGTCATCGCCACTGGCCATGTAGGTGGAGTACTTGAAACAGCGCAACAGGGCACACAGGTCTCGCATGGAGGCCCAGTCATTGGTGGTGAAGTGGTGCTGTTCTGCAGTGCGACTGACCCGTGCATGCTGCAGATGAAACTCCACTATGGCCTGCTGCTGCTCGCACAGTCTGTCCAGCATGTGCAAGGTGGAGTTCCACCTGGTGGGCACGTCGCATATGAGGCGGTGAGCGGGAAGGCCGAAGTTACGCTGTAGCGCAGACAGGAGAGCAGCGGCAGGATGTGAACGCCGGAAGCGCGAACAGACGGCACGCACTTTATGCAGCAGCTCTGACATTTCGGGGTAGTTGTGAATGAACTTCTGCACCACCAAATTCAGCACATGCGCCAGGCAAGGGATGTGCGTCAAACCGGCTAGTCCCAGAGCTGCAACGAGATTTCGCCCATTATCGCACACCACCAGGCCGGGCTTGAGGCTCACCGGCAGCAACCACTCGTCGGTCTGTTGTTCTATACCCCGCCACAACTCCTGTGCGGTGTGGGGCCTGTCCCCCAAACATATGAGTTTCAGAATAGCCTGCTGACGTTTACCCCGGGCTGTGCTGAAGTTGGTGGTGAAGGTGTGTGGCTGACTGGATGAGCAGGTGGAAGAAAAGGAGGAGGAAGCCGAGAAGGAGGAGGTGGCAACAGGAGGCAAAGAATGTTGCCCTGCGATCCTTGGCGGCGGAAGGACGTGCGCCAAACAGCTCTCCGCCTGGGGCCCAGCTGCCACTACATTTACCCAGTGTGCAGTTAGGGAGATATAGCGTCCCTGGCCGTGCTTACTGGTCCACGTATCTGTGGTTAGGTGGACCTTGCTACAGATGGCGTTGCGCAGTGCACACTTGATTTTATCGGATACTTGGTTGTGCAGGGAAGGCACGGCTCTCTTGGAGAAGTAGTGGCGGCTGGGAACAACATACTGTGGGACAGCAAGCGACATGAGCTGTTTGAAGCTGTCTGTGTCCACCAGCCTAAATGACAGCATTTCATAGGCCAGTAGTTTAGAAATGCTGGCATTCAGGGCCAGGGATCGAGGATGGCTAGGTGGGAATTTACGCTTTCTCTCAAATGTTTGTGAGATGGAGAGCTGAAGGCTGCCGTGTGACATGGTTGAGATGCTTGGTGACGGAGGTGGTGGTGTTGGTGGTACATTCCCTGTTTGCTGGGCGGCAGGTGCCAACGTTCCTCCAGAGGCGGAGGAAGAGGCCGAGGCGGCAGCAGCAGAAGAGGCCGAGGCGGAAGCAGCATAAGAGGTAGCGGGGGAGCCTGAGCGACTTCCTTGTTTTTAAGGTGTTTACTCCACTGCAGTTCATGCTTTGCATGCAGGTGCCTGGTCATGCAGGTTGTGCTATGGTTCAGAACGTTAATGCCTCGCTTCAGGCTCTGATGGCACAGCGTGCAAACCACTCGGGTCTTGTCGTCAGCACATTGTTTGAAGAAGTGCCATGCCAGGGAACTCCTTATAGCTGCCTTTGGGGTGCTCGGTCCAAGATGGTGGCGGTCAGTAGCAGGCGGAGTCTCTTGGCGGCGGGTGTTCTGCTTTTGCCCACTGCTCCCTCTTTTGCTACGCTGTTGGCTCGGTCTCACCACTGCCTCTTCCTCTGAACTGTGAAAGTTAGTGGCACGACCTTCATTCCATTTGGGGTCTAGGACCTCATCGTCCCCTGCATCGTCTTCCACCCAGTCTTTATCCCTGACCTCCTGTTCAGTCTGCACACTGCAGAAAGACGCAGCAGTTGGCACCTGTGTTTCGTCATCATCAGAGACATGCTGAGGTGGTATTCCCATGTCCTCATCATCAGGAAACATAAGTGGTTGTGCGTCATTGCAGTCTATGTCTTCCACCGCTGGGGAAGGGCTAGGTGGATGCCCTTGGGAAACCCTGCCAGCAGAGTCTTCAAACAGCATAAGAGACTGCTGCATAACTTGAGGCTCAGACAGTTTCCCTGATATACATGGGGGTGATGTGACAGACTGATGGGGTTGGTTTTCAGGCGCCATCTGTGCGCTTTCTGCAGAAGACTGGGTGGGAGATAATGTGAACGTGCTGGATCCACTGTTGGCCACCCAATTGACTAATGCCTGTACCTGCTCAGGCCTTAACATCCTTAGAACGGCATTGGGCCCCACCATATATCGCTGTAAATTCTGGCGGCTACTGGGACCTGAGGTAGTTGGTACACTAGGACGTGTGGATGTGGCAGAACGGCCACGTCCTCTCCCAGCACCAGAGGGTCCACTAACACCACCACGACCATGTCCACGTCCGCGTCCCTTACTAGTTGTTTTCCTCATTGTTATCGTTCACCAGAACAACAAAAATATTATTTGGCCCAATGTATTGTATTCAAATTCAGCTGAATATAAATTTGAGGCCTAGTATTTAGGCGCTGGGTGACAGGTATAGATTTACTGACAGAATTAGACTTGGAAATGCACAGTAGCGTGTGTGTGAAGTTATTCTGAATTACCCTATGTGCACCTTGAATATTATATACCCTTTTAGGGATGTATTTAAAGTTGGCCTGATACAGCAGAAACCACTAAATTATGAAATTGCTAAATTGGGAATTGTATTTCAACCCAGAACAAAAAATGTGCTTTGACGGACACTAAATAACTTGCCCAGCCAGAACAGTACACCAGTAACGACAGATTTAGCGGGATATAAATTTGAGGCCTAGTATTTAGGCGCTGGGTGACAGGTATAGATTTACTGACAGAATTAGACTTGGAAATGCACAGTAGCGTGTGTGTGAAGTTATTCTGAATGACCCTATGTGCAACTTGAATATTATATACCCTTTTAGGGATAGATTTCAAATAGCTCTGATACAGCAGAAACCACTAAATTAGGAAATTGCTAAATTGGGAATTGTATTTCAACCCAGAACAAAAAATGTGCTTTGACGGACACTAAATAACTTGCCCAGCCAGAACAGTACAGCGGTAAAGACAGATTTAACGGGATATAAATTTGAGGCCTAGTATTTAGGCGCTGGGTGACCGGTATGGATTTACTGACAGAATTAGACTGGGATATGGCCAAAAAATAACCACACTATTGCTGGTTGAATGCACTTGGTGTGACAGCTTGACCAACCACACTACTGAGGGTTAAATGCACTTGGTGACAGGCGCAGCTTGCCCCTGATGTAGTATATGGCCAAAAAATGAACAGACTATTGCTGGTTAAATGCACTTGGTGTGACAGCTTGACCAACCACACTACTGAGGGTTAAATGCACTTGGTGACGGGCGCAGCTTGCCCCTGATGTAGTATATGGCCAAAAAATAAACAGACTATTGCTGGTTAAATGCACTTGGTGTGACAGCTTCACCCTGATGTAGGCTTTAGCCAAAAAACAACCACACCATTGAGGGTTAAATGCACTTGGTGACAGGCGCAGCTTGCCCCTGATGTAGTATATGGCCAAAAAATAAACAGACTATTGCTGGTTAAATGCACTTGGTGTGACAGCTTCACCCTGATGTAGTCTTTAGCCAAAAAGCAACCACACCATTGAGGGTTAAATGCACTTGGTTACAGGTGCAGCTTGCCCCTGATGTAGTATATGGCCAAAACATAAACAGACTATTGCTGGTTAAATGCACTTGGTGTGACAGCTTCACCCTGATGTAGGCTTTAGCCAAAAAACAACCACACCATTGAGGGTTAAATGCACTTGGTGACAGGCGCAGCTTGCCCCTGATGTAGTATATGGCCAAAAAATAAACAGACTATTGCTGGTTAAATGCACTTGATGTGACAGCTTCACCATGATGTAGGCTTTAGCCAAAAAACAACCACACCATTGAGGGTTAAATGCACTTGGTGACAGGCGCAGCTTGCCCCTGATGTAGTATATGGCCAAAAAATAAACAGACTATTGCTGGTTAAATGCACTTGGTGTGACAGCTTCACCCTGATTTAGGCTTTAGCCAAAAAACAACTACACCATTGAGGGTTAAATGCACTTGGTCGCAGCTTGTGCTGGCGCACCACAAGACACAAAATGGCCGCCGATCACCCCAGAAAAAAATGACTGACAAACGGTCTGGGCAGCCTAAAAACAGTGAGCAATTGAGTATCAGCAGCTTACTGACCTACAGCTGCAGATCGTTCAATAATCAAGTCCTTTGGAGGAGTTAATCTGCCTAATCTCGCCCTACTGTCGTAGCCGCAACCTCTCCCTACGCTAATCAGAGCAGAGTGACGGGCGGCGCTATGTGACTCCAGCTTAAATAGAGGCTGGGTCACATGGTGCTCTGGCCAATCACAGCCATGCCAATAGTAGGCATGGCTGTGATGGCCTCTTGGGGCAAGTAGTATGACGCTTGTTGATTGGCTGCTTTGCAGCCTTTCAAAAAGTGCCAAGAAAGCGTCACAAAAGCGCCAAGAAAGCGACGAACACCGAACCCGAACCCGGACTTTTACGAAAATGTCCGGGTTCGGGTCCGTGTCATGGACACCCCAAAATTCGGTACGAACCCGAACTATACAGTTCGAGTTCGCTCATCCCTATTACTAATGCCCAAAAAAAAAACAGAAGTAGATCCAAAACAGAGATAACACATGAATGGAATATTTGCATATCTTCTGTGTTTTGTACCCACTCCTGCTTTTGGCTACCAAATCACAAGCCAATTCTGATGGGACCATACAGGCCTTACAGCTGCTAGACAGACAGGATCCGTTGGACGTCTTATTTTTCCTTCCTTCTGACAAATCAGAAGTGTCAAATAAGTGATAATGTCAGCCAGGCCAAAAGGCAAAATAGTCATGAAGTGGGAAGGGTGGGAACAACATGAGAAGTCCACAGAGTGGCCCTATGACATAATGGTGAGGTAGAAGCAGCATGAGGAGGCCCCAGAATGTCACAATGACAGTGTGGAGGTGGCAGCAGCAGCATCAGGAGGTCACAGAGTGGCAAGGTGACATAGTGTTGAGGTGGCAGTAGCATCAGGAGACCACAGAGTGACCCAGTGACAGAGTGGGAAGGTGGGTGGCAATAAGAGTACCAGCTTAAGATGATGGGTGAAAGAAGGAGCACTCGGAATCAGATGTGTGGCATCAGGTTGGTGGCAGCATCAGAATAAACCGGTCTCTTTTCTCAAAGTGCTGGTGTGGCACCAAGGATGATCTAGTCTGATGCATCAGGCATTGGTGGGTGGAAATCCTGGCTGATCCACTCCTAGTTCATCTTGACAAAGGTCAGCCTCTCCACATTTTGGGTGTACAGGCAAGTTCTTCTTGGGGTAACCATGGTCCCCGCTGCACTAAACACCTGCTCTGATGCCACACTACTGGCCAGGGAGGACAGCTTTTACAGGGCAAACTCTGCTACTTGCGGCCACAAATCCAGTTTGGCTGCCCAGTAGTCCAGCGGATCTTCAATGTGTGGTGGCAGGGTGCTAACAAAGTATGCCACCACCTGCTGGTACAGGTCTTGCTCCAGGTCTAGCTGCTGCTGCTGGTGAGTACTTTATTCACTAGGCGGGTGAAGAAAGCTGCTCATCAGCAACTCTACACTCAAGTTGCTGCTGATGGAGCTGAAATAGCTCCTACCCCCCTATTCTGCCACAGCAGCCATGACAGTGGAAGGTGAGCGCAGAGGCCCCCCGGTCAGACCTGCAAGAGGATGGACAATGGCGCAGATAGGCAGTGGCCAACTGACTACATTGGATGTCTCTATAATAGGTTCAGTTTGTCCTCCCTCTCAGCGGGTGTAAGATAGGCCCCCATTTAGTGAGGGTCCAACAAGGTGGAAAGCCAGAAGTCATCCATTTGCCGAATGGTGACAATTCGGCTGTCACTACGCAAGCAAGTAAGCATGCATCGGGCAATTTGTGCAAGTGACTTAAAGGGACTCCCTGCCTCCATCTTCACTACATACTGCCACGGTATGTCTGGGTCCTCTGCCTCATCTTTCTCATGTAGCTCCTCTGGTTGCTCCTGCTCCTACTCTCCTGTCACCTGTGTGTAAAAACCACCCATTTTGCTACTCATTGTTTGTGCTCTAATATTCTCATCCTTATGTTCAGCCCCCACAAAGCTCATGTGGCCATGAGATCTAGGCTCCATATCTCCAGTCCCCAGACCAGCCAGATTTACCAGCATCTGTTTCAAGACATGAAGCAGTGGAATGACGTTGTTCAACCAGTAGCGACTGACAAATAACTTGGCCTCCTCAAAAGGCCTGAGAAAATGGCAGGTGTCATGTATGAGCTGCCACTTGCTGACATCGAAGTTACATAGGGGAGTACTCCTGTCTACTTGGAACATCAAGAAATTGTTTATGGCCTTTCTCTGTTCGCATAGACAGTCCAACATATGGAGGGTGGAATTCTAACGGGTGGAAATGTTGCATATCAGACTATGTTGGAGGATGCCGTTCAGCCGTTGCAGCTCATGGAGGGTGTGCTTTGCAGTGTACGAGTGGCTCAAGTGCATGCAAAGTTTCCTGGCCATTTTTAGGGTGTCTTGCAGATGACTGGAAGACTTCAGGAACCGCTTGACAACCAGATTAAACACGCATGCCCTCCTTGACGCAGCGCCGACATCATGTTCTTCCCGTTGTTGGTCACCATGGTTCCGATTTTCAGTTGTCGCTGAGAAAACCAGGATTCGATTTCTTGATGAAGGACACAGAGCTGTTTCTCCCCTGTGTGACTCCGTTTACCCAGGCAAACAGTGTGTAGAACACCATGATACTGCAGTGCCCTGCACATGTAGTATGCTGAAGGGGCACTGTAAATTGTCCCTGCAGTGGAGGCTGAGGACACATTTACCCAGTGGGCCGTAAATGACATATATTGTCTTTGACCATAGTTACAGCTATCGACCAATTTTCCCAAAAAAGGCTGCATCGTAAACAAATGTAATCACTGAATGGCTAATCAACATAATTTGGTTCATACAGAAGAAAGTCTACAATCACCCATCAATTTTCCCCTTAAAGGCTGTTTCACAAAAAAATTTCACCAATGAATGGCTAATCGACATAATTTGGTCTTTATAGAAAAAGGAGGTCTACAATCACAAATCAATTTTCACAAAAAAAAAACTATTTCACAAAAAATTTCACCACTGAATGGCTAATCTATGTAATTCGGTTTGTACAGCAAAAGATGGTCTACAATCACCCATCAATTTTCCCAAAAAAGGCTGATTCACAAAAAAATTCACAACTGAATGGCTAATCAACGTAATTTGGTCTGTACAGAAAAAGAAGATCTACAATCACCCATAAATTTTCCCAAAAAAGGCTGTTTCACTAAAAAATTCACAACTGAAAGGGTAATCGGCGTTATTCAGTCTGTACATCAAAATAAGGTCTACAATCACCCATCAATTTTCCCCAAAAAAGTTGTTTCACAAAAAAAGTTCCACTGAATGGATAATTGATGTAATTCGGTCTGTACATCAAAAGGGGGTCTACAATCATCCAGCAATTTCCCCCCAATTTTTTTTATAAAATAAAAGAATAATATTTAAAAATGGTTATGGATGGTCTGTATTGGGGCATCTGCTACTGATGCACTGTTATGGAGGAAATCAGTGAATGATGCACTGTCATGGAGGGTTCTGCAGATGATGCACTATTATTGGGGATCTGCAAATGATGTAATGTTATGGGGGGGCTGTAGATGATGCACTGTGATGGGGAAATCTGTAAATGATGCACTGTTATGTGGGATTTGCATATGACACACTTTTATGGGGGAATTTACAGATGATTCACTGGTATGGGGGGTCTGCAGATGGGGCACTGTTATGGGGGATCTTAGATGATGCAATGTTATGGGGGGATCTGTGGATGATGGACTGTTATGTTATTTGACTATATTTACCCTCATCCTTAAGAATGTGTCCAGGTCCTGCAGTACAGGGATGCATTCTTAAGGATGAGGGGGGTTATAGTCAAATTTAATTTAAAAAAAACACCTACTGTACCAATAAACACCAATTATGGTTCAGTCCCTCAATAGTGTTTATATTAAATATGACTAGAACCCCTCTTATCCTTAAGAATACATCCATGTACTGCAGTACATGGGTTCATTTATATAGATAAGTGGGGTTAAAGTTAAATTTAATACATATTTAATGTCCAGGTCTGCCCCTGAGAGCCCTTTCATATCCTGGCTGTCGCTCACCCAGGAACTAGAGGTGGGGATGTTCCACTGGATAGCATAGAAGACAGTAACGCGGGAGTAAGCTGATTGGTGGATGTGTCGTAGCAGCATTTCCCGCCGGCGATCATCAACAATCGTCTCGCCTCCTCTGGAATGGACCCTGGCTGTGAATCAAGGAAGTGCTCGCTGGCGGCATTCAAATTCACTGAATGCTTCACTGCTGCAGCTGCCCACCCTGCCCGCACTACAGTATGCCTCACTGCTGCCCACCCACACTACAGAATATCTCATTGCCCCAGCCGCCAGCTTGGAACTACAGCTTGTCACTGTGACCCACCCCAAATATCTTCTACAATTAGTCAGCCACCATGATTTTGACACATTTGCTTTATAAGATGCACTGACTTTCTCCCCCCCATTTTTTTGGGTGGGGGAGTGTGTCTTATAAAGTGAAAAGTTAAATAAATAGAAAACTAAATAGAATTTAAATCTCTGTAGTACAAAAATGTATGCTGCAAATACTGCCATCATGTGAAATCGACACTACAATTTTATATCTGTAGTATTTAGTATTTAGAAGTGTAGATTTTATTTTTTAACACCGCATCACAGCAATCTCTCCCTGAGCTGACAAGTGTTTGAAACGTTTCGTTACTATGTGGTGTCAGCCTCAATTAATGGCCTTTAATTTAATGGATGCCTGATTCAAACATGTTTTTTCAAATGATACCACAAACTTGCTGGTTCAGGTCACATATTAACATAGTATTTAAGGCCGAGAAAATACATTTGTCCATCCAGTTCGGCCTGTTATTCTGCAAGTTGATCCAGAGGAAGGCAAAAAAAAAAAAACGGTGAGGTAAGGGCTGTTTCCTGGTGAGGACAACGTTTCAAGGCTTTTTGCTACGGTCTGTTGCTTGCATACTGTTAAAGTGAATTAGGGAACTGAATCTTATAAGAAATAAATGGTGCATTGTTTGAAAAGAGATTTCTGATGGAAAGATGCAGCTCTACAGAAATTATGGAGGGACTTTATCATCAATTGTCACCAAATTTATCAAACAGCACACAGTGTTTTTTTTTTTAAATATGGCTCATCCTTAGGGATGAGCGAACTCGAACTGTATAGTTCGGGTTCGTACCGAATTTTGGGGTGTCCGTGACACGGACCCGAACCCGGACATTTTCGTAAAAGTCCGGGTTCGGGTTCGGTGTTCGTCGCTTTCTTGGCGCTTTTGTGACGCTTTCTTGGCGCTTTTTGAAAGGCTGCAAAGCAGCCAATCAACAAGCGTCATACTACTTGCCCCAAGAGGCCATCACAGCCATGCCTACTATTGGCATGGCTGTGATTGGCCAGAGCACCATGTGACCCAGCCTCTATTTAAGCTGGAGTCACATAGCGCCGCCCGTCACTCTGCTCTGATTAGCGTAGGGAGAGGTTGCGGCTGCGACAGTAGGGCGAGATTAGGCAGATTAACTCCTCCAAAGGACTTGATTAACTGATCGATCTGCAGCTGTGGATCATTGAGCTGCTGATCCTCAATTGCTCACTGTTTTTAGGCTGCACAGACCGTTTGTCAGTCTCATTTTTCTGGGGTGATCGGCGGCCATTTTGTGTCTTGTGGTGCGCCAGCACAAGCTGCGACCAAGTGCATTTAACCCTCAATGGTGTGGTTGTTTTTTGGCTAAAGCCTACATCAGGGTGAAGCTGTCACACCAAGTGCATTTAACCAGCAATAGTCTGTTCATTTTTTGGCCATATACAAAATCAGGGGCAAGCTGCGCCTGTCACCAAGTGCATTTAACCCTCAATGGTGTGGTTGTTTTTTGGCTAAAGCCTACATCAGGGTGAAGCTGTGACACCAAGTGCATTTAACCAGCAATAGTCTGTTCATTTTTTGGCCATATACAAAATCAGGGGCAAGCTGCGCCTGTCACCAAGTGCATTTAACCCTCAATGGTGTGGTTGTTTTTTGGCTAAAGCCTACATCAGGGTGAAGCTGTCACACCAAGTGCATTTAACCAGCAATAGTCTGTTCATTTTTTGGCCATATACAAAATCAGGGGCAAGCTGCGCCTGTCACCAAGTGCATTTAACCCTCAATGGTGTGGTTGTTTTTTGGCTAAAGCCTACATCAGGGTGAAGCTGTCACACCAAGTGCATTTAACCAGCAATAGTCTGTTTATTTTTTGGCCATATCCCAGTCTAATTCTGTCACTAAATCCATACCGGTCACCCAGCGCCTAAATACTAGGCCTCAAATTTATATCCAGCTAAATCTGTCCCTAGTGCTGTAGCTGGGCGAGTTATTTAGTGTCCGTTCAAGCACATTTCTTGTTCTGGGTTGAAATACAATTCCCAATTTAGCAATTTCATAATTTAGTGGTTCCTGCTATATCAGAGCTATTTGAAATCTATCCCAAAAAGGGTATATAATATTGAAGGTGCACATTGGGTCATTCAGAATAACTTCACACACACCCGCTACTGTGTATTTCCAAGTCTAATTCTGTCACTAAACCCATACCTGTCACCCAGCGCCTAAATACTAGGCCTCAAATTTAAATCCCTCTAAATCTCTCGTTACCGCTGTACTGTTGTTGCTGGGCAAGATATTTAGTGTCCGTCAAAGCACATTTTTTGTTCTGGGTTGAAGTACAATTCCCAATTTAGCAATTTCATAATTTAGTGGTTCCTGCTATATCAGAGCTATTTGGAATCTATCCCTAAAAGGGTATATAATATTGAAGGTGCACATTGGGTCATTCAGAATAACTTCACACACACCCGCTACTGTGTATTTCCAAGTCTAATTCTGTCACTAAACCCATACCTGTCACCCAGCGCCTAAATACTAGGCCTCAAATTTAAATCCCTCTAAATCTCTCGTTACCGCTGTACTGTTGTTGCTGGGCAAGATATTTAGTGTCCGTCAAAGCACATTTTTTGTTCTGGGTTGAAGTACAATTCCCAATTTAGCAATTTCATAATTTAGTGGTTTCTGCTATATCAGAGCTATTTGAAATCTATCCCTAAAAGGGTATATAATATTGAAGGTGCACATTGGGTCATTCAGAATAACTTCACACACACGCTTCTGTGCATTTCCAAGTCTAATTCTGTCACTAAATCCATACCGGTGACCCAGCGCCTAAATACTAGGCCTCAAATTTAAATCCCTCTAAATCTCTCGTTACCCACCGCTGTACTGTTGTTGCTGGGCAAGATATTTAGTGTCCGTCAAAGCACATTTTTTGTTCTGGGTTGAAGTACAATTCCCAATTTAGCAATTTCATAATTTAGTGGTTTCTGCTATATCAGAGCTATTTGAAATCTATCCCTAAAAGGGTATATAATATTGAAGGTGCACATAGGGTCATTCAGAATAACTTCACACACACGCTTCTGTGCATTTCCAAGTCTAATTCTGTCACTAAATCCATACCGGTGACCCAGCGCCTAAATACTAGGCCTCAAATTTAAATCCCTCTAAATCTCTCGTTACCCACCGCTGTACTGTTGTTGCTGGGCAAGATATTTAGTGTCCGTCAAAGCACATTTTTTGTTCTGGGTTGAAGTACAATTCCCAATTTAGCAATTTCATAATTTAGTGGTTTCTGCTATATCAGAGCTATTTGAAATCTATCCCTAAAAGGGTATATAATATTGAAGGTGCACATAGGGTCATTCAGAATAACTTCACACACACGCTTCTGTGCATTTCCAAGTCTAATTCTGTCACTAAATCCATACCGGTGACCCAGCGCCTAAATACTAGGCCTCAAATTTATATCCCTCTAAATCTCTCGTTACCCCGCTGTACTGTTGTTGCTGGGCAAGATATTTAGTGTCCGTCAAAGCACATTTTTTGTTCTGGGTTGAAGTACAATTCCCAATTTAGCAATTTCATAATTTAGTGGTTCCTGCTATATCAGAGCTATTTGAAATCTATCCCTAAAAGGGTATATAATATTGAAGGTGCACATTGGGTCATTCAGAATAACTTCACACACACCCGCTACTGTGTATTTCCAAGTCTAATTCTGGCACTAAACCCATACCTGTCACCCAGCGCCTAAATACTAGGCCTCAAATTTAAATCCCTCTAAATCTCTCGTTACCCGCTGTACTGTTGTTGCTGGGCAAGATATTTAGTGTCCGTCAAAGCACATTTTTTGTTCTGGGTTGAAGTACAATTCCCAATTTAGCAATTTCATAATTTAGTGGTTCCTGCTATATCAGAGCTATTTGAAATCTATCCCTAAAAGGGTATATAATATTGAAGGTGCACATTGGGTCATTCAGAATAACTTCACACACACCCGCTACTGTGTATTTCCAAGTCTAATTCTGTCACTAAACCCATACCTGTCACCCAGCGCCTAAATACTAGGCCTCAAATTTAAATCCCTCTAAATCTCTCGTTACCGCTGTACTGTTGTTGCTGGGCAAGATATTTAGTGTCCGTCAAAGCACATTTTTTGTTCTGGGTTGAAGTACAATTCCCAATTTAGCAATTTCATAATTTAGTGGTTCCTGCTATATCAGAGCTATTTGAAATCTATCCCAAAAAGGGTATATAATATTCAAGGTGCACATTGGGTCATTCAGAATAACTTCACACACACGCTTCTGTGCATTTCCAAGTCTAATTCTGTCACTAAATCCATACCGGTCACCCAGCGCCTAAATACTAGGCCTCAAATTTATATCCCGCTGAATTTGAATACAATACATTGGGCCAAATAATATATTTGTTGTTGTGGTGAACCATAACAATGAGAAAAACATCTAGTAAGGGACGCGGACGTGGACATGGTCGTGGTGGTGTTAGTGGACCCTCTGGTGCTGGGAGAGGACGTGGCCGTTCTGCCACATCCACACGTCCTAGTGTACCAACTACCTCAGGTCCCAGTAGCCGCCAGAATTTACAGCGATATATGGTGGGGCCCAATGCCGTTCTAAGGATGGTAAGGCCTGAGCAGGTACAGGCATTAGTCAATTGGGTGGCCGACAGTGGATCCAGCACGTTCACATTATCTCCCACCCAGTCTTCTGCAGAAAGCGCACAGATGGCGCCTGAAAACCAACCCCATCAGTCTGTCACATCACCCCCATGCATACCAGGGAAACTGTCTCAGCCTCAAGTTATGCAGCAGTCTCTTATGCTGTTTGAAGACTCCGCTGGCAGGGTTTCCCAAGGGCATCCACCTAGCCCTTCCCCAGCGGTGAAAGACATAGAATGCACTGACGCACAACCACTTATGTTTCCTGATGATGAGGACATGGGAATACCACCTCAGCATGTCTCTGATGATGACGAAACACAGGTGCCAACTGCTGCGTCTTTCTGCAGTGTGCAGACTGAACAGGAGGTCAGGGATCAAGACTGGGTGGAAGACGATGCAGGGGACGATGAGGTCCTAGACCCCACATGGAATGAAGGTCGTGCCACTGACTTTCACAGTTCGGAGGAAGAGGCAGTGGTGAGACCGAGCCAACAGCGTAGCAAAAGAGGGAGCAGTGGGCAAAAGCAGAACACCCGCCGCCAAGAGACTCCGCCTGCTACTGACCGCCGCCATCTGGGACCGAGCACCCCAAAGGCAGCTTCAAGGAGTTCCCTGGCATGGCACTTCTTCAAACAATGTGCTGACGACAAGACCCGAGTGGTTTGCACGCTGTGCCATCAGAGCCTGAAGCGAGGCATTAACGTTCTGAACCTGAGCACAACCTGCATGACCAGGCACCTGCATGCAAAGCATGAACTGCAGTGGAGTAAACACCTTAAAACCAAGGAAGTCACTCAGGCTCCCCCTGCTACCTCTTCTGCTGCTGCCGCCTCGGCCTATTCTGCTGCTGCCGCCTCGGCCTCTTCCTCCGCCTCTGGAGGAACGTTGGCACCTGCCGCCCAGCAAACAGGGGATGTACCACCAACACCACCACCACCACCTCCGTCACCAAGCGTCTCAACCATGTCACACGCCAGCGTTCAGCTCTCCATCTCACAAACATTTGATAGAAAGCGTAAATTCCCACCTAGCCACCCTCGATCCCTGGCCCTGAATGCCAGCATTTCTAAACTACTGGCCTATGAAATGCTGTCATTTAGGCTGGTGGACACAGACAGCTTCAAACAGCTCATGTCGCTTGCTGTCCCACAGTATGTTGTTCCCAGCCGGCACTACTTCTCCAAGAGAGCCGTGCCTTCCCTGCACAACCAAGTATCCGATAAAATCAAGTGTGCACTGCGCAACGCCATCTGTAGCAAGGTCCACCTAACCACAGATACGTGGACCAGTAAGCACGGCCAGGGACGCTATATCTCCCTAACTGCACACTGGGTAAATGTAGTGGCAGCTGGGCCCCAGGCGGAGAGCTGTTTGGCGCACGTCCTGCCGCCGCCAAGGATCGCAGGGCAACATTCTTTGCCTCCTGTTGCCACCTCCTCCTTCTCGGCTTCCTCCTCCTCTTCTTCCACCTGCTCATCCAGTCAGCCACACACCTTCACCACCAACTTCAGCACAGCCCGGGGTAAACGTCAGCAGGCCATTCTGAAACTCATATGTTTGGGGGACAGGCCCCACACCGCACAGGAGTTGTGGCGGGGTATTGAACAACAGACCGACGAGTGGTTGCTGCCGGTGAGCCTCAAGCCCGGCCTGGTGGTGTGTGATAATGGGCGAAATCTCGTTGCAGCTCTGGGACTAGCCAATTTGACGCACATCCCTTGCTTGGCGCATGTGCTGAATTTGGTGGTGCAGAAGTTCATTCACAACTACCCCGACATGTCAGAGCTGCTGCATAAAGTGCGGGCCGTCTGTTCGCGCTTCCGGCGTTCACATCCTGCCGCTGCTCGCCTGTCTGCGCTACAGCGTAACTTCGGCCTTCCCGCTCACCGCCTCATATGCGACGTGCCCACCAGGTGGAACTCCACCTTGCACATGCTGGACAGACTGTGCGAGCAGCAGCAGGCCATAGTGGAGTTTCAGCTGCAGCACGCACGGGTCAGTCGCACTACAGAACAGCACCACTTCACCACCAATGACTGGGCCTCCATGCGAGACCTGTGTGCCCTGTTGCGCTGTTTCGAGTACTCCACCAACATGGCCAGTGGCGATGACACCGTTATCAGCGTTACAATACCACTTCTATGTCTCCTTGAGAAAACACTTAGGGCGATGATGGAACAGGAGGTGGCCCAGGAGGAGGAGGAGGAGGATGAGGAAGAGGGGTCATTTTTAGCACTTTCAGGCCAGTCTCTTCGAAGTGACTCAGAGGGAGGTTTTTTGCAACAGCAGAGGCCAGGTACAAATGTGGCCAGCCAGGGCCCACTACTGGAGGACGAGGAGGACGAGGATGAGGAGGAGGTGGAGGAGGATGAGGATGAAGCATGGTCACAGCGGGGTGGCACCCAACGCAGCTCGGGTCCATCACTGGTGCGTGGCTGGGGGGAAAGGCAGGACGATGACGATACGCCTCCCACAGAGGACAGCTTGTCCTTACCCCTGGGCAGCCTGGCACACATGAGCGACTACATGCTGCAGTGCCTGCGCAACGACAGCAGAGTTGCCCACATTTTAACCTGTGCGGACTACTGGGTTGCCACCCTGCTGGATCCACGCTACAAAGACAATGTGCCCACCTTACTTCCTGCACTGGAGCGTGATAGGAAGATGCGCGAGTACAAGCGCACGTTGGTAGACGCGCTACTGAGAGCATTCCCAAATGTCACAGGGGAACAAGTGGAAGCCCAAGGCCAAGGCAGAGGAGGAGCAAGAGGTCGCCAAGGCAGCTGTGTCACGGCCAGCTCCTCTGAGGGCAGGGTTAGCATGGCAGAGATGTGGAAAACTTTTGTCAACACGCCACAGCTAACTGCACCACCACCTGATACGCAACGTGTTAGCAGGAGGCAACATTTCACTAACATGGTGGAACAGTACGTGTGCACACCCCTCCACGTACTGACTGATGGTTCGGCCCCATTCAACTTCTGGGTCTCTAAATTGTCCACGTGGCCAGAGCTAGCCTTTTATGCCTTGGAGGTGCTGGCCTGCCCGGCAGCCAGCGTTTTGTCTGAACGTGTATTCAGCACGGCAGGGGGCGTCATTACAGACAAACGCAGCCGCCTGTCTACAGCCAATGTGGACAAGCTGACGTTCATAAAAATGAACCAGGCATGGATCCCACAGGACCTGTCCGTCCCTTGTCCAGATTAGACATTAACTACCTCCCCATAACCATATATTATTGTACTCCAGGGCACTTCCTCATTCAATCCTATTTTTATTTTCATTTTACCATTATATTGCGATGCTACCCAAAGTTGAATGAACCTCTCCTCTGCCTGTGTGCTAGGCCTAAATATATGCCAATGGACTGTTGCAGTGGTGGCTGACATGAAGCCTGATTCTCTGCTATGACATGCAGACTAATTCTCTGCTGACATGAAGCCAGATTGTCTGTTACGGGACCTCTCTCCTCTGCCTGGGTGCTGGGCCTAAATTTATGACAATGGACTGTTGCAGTGGTGGCTGACGTGAAGCCTGATTCTCTGCTATGACATGCAGACTGATTCTCTGCTGTCATGAAGCCAGATTGTCTGTTACGGGACCTTTCTCCTCTACCTGGGTTCTGGGCCTAAATTTATGAAAATTGACTCTTACAGTGGTGGGTGACGTGAAGCCTGATTCTCTGCTATGATATGAAGACTGATTCTCTGCTGACATGAAGCCAGATTGTCTGTTACGGGACCTTTCTCCTCTGCCTGGGTTCTGGGCCTAAATTTATGAAAATTGACTCTTACAGTGGTGGGTGACGTGAAGCCTGATTCTCTGCTATGATATGAAGACTGATTCTCTGCTGACATGAAGCCAGATTGTCTGTTACGGGACCTTTCTCCTCTGCCTGGGTTCTGGGCCTAAATTTATGAAAATTGACTCTTACAGTGGTGGGTGACGTGAAGCCTGATTCTCTGCTATGATATGAAGACTGATTCTCTGCTGACATGAAGCCAGATTGTCTGTTACGGGACCTTTCTCCTCTGCCTGGGTTCTGGGCCTAAATTTATGAAAATTGACTCTTACAGTGGTGGGTGACGTGAAGCCTGATTCTCTGCTATGATATGAAGACTGATTCTCTGCTGACATGAAGCCAGATTGTCTGTTACGGGACCTTTCTCCTCTGCCTGGGTTCTGGGCCTAAATTTATGAAAATTGACTCTTACAGTGGTGGGTGACGTGAAGCCTGATTCTCTGCTATGATATGAAGACTGATTCTCTGCTGACATGAAGCCAGATTGTCTGTTACGGGACCTTTCTCCTCTGCCTGGGTTCTGGGCCTAAATTTATGACAATTGACTGTTGCAGTGGTGGCTGACGTGAAGCCTGATTCTCTGCTATGACATGCAGACTGATTCTCTGCTGACATGAAGCCAGATTCTCTGTTACGGGACCTCTCTCCTCTGCCTGTGTGTGTGCTGGGCCTAAATATATGCCAATGGACTGTTGCAGTGGTGGCTGACGTGAAGCCTCATTCTCTGCTATGACATGCAGACTAATTCTCTGCTGACATGAAGACAGATTCTCTGTTACGGGACCTCTCTCCTCTGCCTGGGTGCCGGGGCCTAAATATCTGAGAATGGACTGTTCCAGTGGTGGGTGACGGGAAGCCAGATTCTCTGCTATGGAACCTCTCTCCAATTGATTTTGGTTAATTTTTATTTATTTAATTTTTATTTTAATTCATTTCCCTATCCACATTTGTTTGCAGGGGATTTACCTACATGTTGCTGCCTTTTGCAGCCCTCTAGCTCTTTCCTGGGCTGTTTTACAGCCTTTTTAGTGCCGAAAAGTTCGGGTCCCCATTGACTTCAATGGGGTTCGGGTTCGGGACGAAGTTCGGATCGGGTTCGGATCCCGAACCCGAACATTTCCGGGATGTTCGGCCGAACTTCTCGAACCCGAACATCCAGGTGTTCGCTCAACTCTACTCATCCTTAAACACATTTGTCTATAAAATGCTACTATATTTGTCCACACCATGTCCGTACTGGAGTGGATTTGAGACTTTTGTTTGCAACTTTTTAAAAAAAGGTCCAGTAATAAATCTGGATTGAAACTCATTAACCCCTTAAGGACCAGGCTCATTTTCACCTTAAGGACCAGGCCATTTTTTGCAAATCTGACCAGTGTCACTTTAAGTGCTGATAACTTTAAAACACTTTGACTTATCCAGGCCATTCTGAGATAGTTTTTTTTGTCACATATTGTACTTCATGACACTGGTAAAATAAAGTAAAACAATAATAATTTTTTCGCATAATAAAATACCTAATTTACCCAAAATTTTGGAAAAATTAGCAAATTTCAAAGTTTCAGTTTCTCTACTTCTGTAATACATAGTAATACCCCCCAAAATTGTGATGACTTAAAATTCTCCATATGTCTACTTCATGTTTGAATTATTTTGGGAATGATATTTTATTTTTTGGGGATGTTACAAGGCTTAGAAGTTTAGAAGCAAATCTTGAAATTTTTCAGAAATTTACAAAAACCCAATTTTTAGGGACCACTACAGCTCTGAAGTCACTTTGCGAGGCTTACGTAATAGAAACAGCCCAAAAATGACCCCATTCCATAAACTACACCCCTCGAGGTATTCAAAACTGATTTTACAAACTTTGTTAACCCTTTAGGTGTTGCACAAGAGTTATTGGCAAATGGGGATGAAATTTGAGAATTTCATTTTTTTGCCTACAGTATTTTTCGCCCTATAAGACGCACCGGCCCATAAGACGCACCTAAGTTTTTGGGGAGGAAAATAAGAAAAAAATATTTTTAACCAAAAGGTGTGCTGTGTGTTTGGTGGGTTTGGAACTAATGGTGGTCTGTGGATGGCACCATTACTGGGGATCTGTGGATGACTGACACTGTTATGGGGGGATCTGTGGATGACAGACACTGTTATGGGGGGGATCTGTGGATGACAGACACTGTTATGGGGGGGATCTGTGGATGACAGACACTGTTATGGGGGGATCTGTGGATGACGGACACTGTTATGGGGGGGATCTGTGGATGACGGACACTGTTATGGGGGGCATCTGTGGATGACGGACACTGTTATGGGGGGCATCTGTGGATGACAGACACTGTTATGGGGGGCATCTGTGGATGACAGACACTGTTATGGGGGGCATCTGTGGCTTGCACTGTTACAGGGGGGGATTCTGTGGCTGGCACTGTTACAGGGGGGATCTGTGGATGGCACTGTTATGGGCTGGGGGGATCTGTGGGTGGCACTGTTATATATGTGCCATTCACAGACCCCCCAGCCCATAACAGTGCCATCCACAGACCCCCCAGCCCATAACAGTGCCATCCACAGACCCCCCAGCCCACCGTAACTGTGCCATCCACAGATCGCGCCCATCACCCAAGCCCCCCACCCCGCCACCACCGCCGCCGCCTGTATACAAATATAAGATGTTATATTCAATTATTGGTTATTAAACATGCCCCCTCAGTCCTATTACTACCTTACATCCTAATCGCTTCTGTAGAATTCAGGCTTGGCCGGGCGGCCGGCGCGTCTCTCACTGACGTCACTTGCCTGCGCCGCCTGCTTCATTCATAAAGTAGGCGGCGCAGGCACGTGACAAGAGTTACGCTGCCGCCCGCCCGGCCTGAATTCTACAGATGCGATTAGGATGTAAAGGTAGTATTGGACTGAGGGGGCATGTTTAATAAGTATTACTTGGATATGACCTCTTATTTTAGTATACCGGAGCGGCGGGGATATTACACTGACTACTACTACACTGACTGCACCGCCCCGCCGCTATTGCCAGCCCCCAGATCCTCCTCCCAGTCCCTCCCCGAGTCCCCTCTCGCTCCTACATTGCTGCCAGCGATGTAAAACGGCAAGCATTCGCCCCATAAGACGCAGGGGCATTTCTCCCCTGTTTTGGGGGAAGAAAAAGTGCGTCTTATGGGGCAAAACATACGGTAATTTTCCATTTTAATCCATTTTTTCCACTAACAAAGCAAGGGTTAACAGCCAAACAAGACTGTATCTTTATTGCCCTGACACTGCTGTTTACAGAAACACCCCATATGTGGCCGTAAACTACTGTACGGCCACACAGCGGGGAGTAGAGTGAAAGGTGCGCCGTATGGTTTTTGGAAGCCAGATTTTGCTGGACAGTTTTTTTGACACCATGTCCCATTTGAAGCCCCCTGATGCACCCGTAGAGTAGAAACTCCATAAAAGTGACCCCATCTAAGAAACTACACCCCTCAAGGTATTCAAAACTGATTTTACAAACTTTGTTAACCCTTTAGGTGTTGCACAAGATTTAATGGAAAATAGAGATACAATTTCAAAATTTCACTTTTTTGGCAGATTTTCCATTTTAATATTTTTTTTCCAGTTACAAAGCAAGGGTTAACAGCCAAACAAAACTCATTATTTATGGCCCTGATTCTGTAGTTTACAGAAACACCCCATATGTGGTCGTAAACTGCTGTACGGGCACACGGCAGGGCACAGAAGGAAAGGAATGCCATACGGTTTTTGGAAGGCAGATTTTGCTGGACAGTTTTTTTGACACCATGTCCCATTTGAAGCCCCCCTGATGCACCCCTAGAGTATAAACTCCAAAAAAGTGACCCCATTTTAGAAAGTACGGAATAGGGTGGCAGTATTGTTGGTACTAGTTTAGGGTACATATGATTTTTGGTTGCTCTATAGTACACTTTTTGTGCGGCAAGGTAACAAGAAATAGCTTTTTTGGCATGTTTTTTTTTGTTATTTACAACATTCATCTGACAGGTTAGATCATGTGGTAATTTTATAGAGCAGGTTGTCACGGACGCGGCGATACCTAATATGTATACAATTTTTTTTTATTTATGTAAGTTTTATACAATAACTTCATTTTTAAAACCAAAACATTGTTTAGTGTCTCTATAGTCTAAGAGCCATAGTTTTTTCAGTTTTGGGGCGATTATCTTGAGTAGGGTATATTTTTTTGCGGGATGAGATGACTGTTTGATTGGCACTATTTTGAATATGACTTTTTGATCGCTTGCTATTACACTTTTTGTGACGTAAGATGGCAAAAAATTGCTTTTTTTACACCGTTTTTTTTTTTTTTTACGGTGGTCATCTGAGGGGTTAGGTCATGTGGTATTTTTATAGAGCCGGTCGATACAGACGCGGCGATACCTAATATGTATACTTAATTTTTATTTATGTAAGTTTTACACAATGATTTTTTTTTTGAAACAAAATAAAATCATGTTTTAGTGTTTCCATAGTCTAAGAACCATAGTTTTTTCAGTTTTTGGGGTGATTATCTTGAGTAGGGTCTCATTTTTTGCGGGATGAGATGACGGTTTGATTGGTACTATTTTGGCGTACATGCAACTTTTTTGATCACTTTTATTACCTTTTTTGTGAAGTAAGGTGGGCAACATTTTCATTTTTTATTTTTATGGCGTTTACCGTGCGGGGAAAGTAACATGACCGTTTTATAGATCAGGTTGTTACGGACGAGGCGATACCTAATATGTGTAGTGTATTTAATTTTTTTAATTTTTATTCAGTGATAAATGTTTTTTTAAATCTTAACTTTTTTTTTTTTTTTTTTGACCCAGACCCACTTGGTTCATGAAGATCCAGTGGGTCTGATGTCTGTAAAATACAGTACAGAACCCTATAGGGTTCTGTACTTTATTTTACTTACATTGAACAGATCTATGCTTTTAGCATAGATCTGTTCAGCACCATGGACAGCAGGACGCCTGAGCAGGCGTCCTGTTGCCATGGGAACCTTCCCCGTCTGCCACAACTTCGCAGACGGGGAAGGGTGAGGACGGGGCTTCGGGGGGCTCTCTGGGGGCTCTCTCCCTCTCCATCGGGGGGGCTGCAAAGGCACAGCAGCCCCCCGATCAGAGAGGGAGGGAGCTCCCTGCGCTGTTAACCTTTTCCATACAGCGGTCTGTACGGACCGCTGTATGGAAAGGGTTAAACGGCTGACATCGCATCAACAATGTCAGCCGTTTATACCAGGGTGCCAGCAATGTGCTGGCACCCTGGTATAACCCACTAGACGCCAACAATTATTCAAGGGGAGGCTAGCGGGGGATCGCAATCCCGCCTGCCGCACCGCCCGCCTCCCGCAACGCCCCCACCGCCTGCGACACCCCCCTGCACCACCTGCCACCATCAAATCGCGCAGGGGTGCAGGGGGGTGAAAATCTCTAATTTAGGCACTCTAAAGTTTCTGATCCTCGCGGTCAGGGACCGCGGGGATCAGAAACTGCAAAAAGCGCAGAAAACCGCAGGTCTGAATTGACCTGCGGTTTGCTGCGATCGCCAACACGGGGGTGTCACATGACCCCCCCTGGCGTTGTGACAGGATGTCGGCTGAATGATTTCAGCCGACATCCTGTTCAGATTAACCCCTGGGGCGCCGGAATCCCGATTTAAAGTTAGGACGTACCGGTACGTCCTGGGTCCTTAAGGACTCGGGAAATAGGGCGTACCGGTACGTCCTATGTCCTTAAGGGGTTAACACAGATAACCATACCCACTGTAGCTGGCCAGCTAAGACCTGTCCTAGGTTGCTCTATAGCTTGTGTGTTTATAAAGCTAGACCTGCCAATAAACTTAATACAGTTCCTATTAGTGTTGATCGAGCACCGTAGTGTTCGGGTGCTCGGGCCGAACACATCCGGATGTTCGGGTGCTCGAGCACCCAAGTATAATGGAAGTCAATAGGAGAACCCGAGCATTAAACCAGGTACCCCTTGCTTTGAAGAGGGGAGGTTGCCTGGTCCATAGGAAAATGTCAGAAATTGATGGAAACACCACCAAAATGGTTCTGGAACAGCATGGGGAGGATGTCTGTATGCATCTCGTCGCTGCTGGGAACGATGTTGCCCGAATAGTACACCAGTTTTACAGACTGACAATAATACACACCTGTCACGGAAGGTGTACAGGAATCAAGACAACACAAAATGAATATACGACTCACTGGATCCAAAACTAAGGAACAAAAAGGGAGACCCCTGCATTAGACCTGGCACTCTCCCTGACTGCTCAGCCTATGCGAAAATCCCAATGGTAGATGATCGCATATCCTCGTACCTCGACTGTATAACACCTGAACACCCTATAATAGTGAGGGGACACGACCACCGGCTCCCTACACTAGATATGGAGGGAGTCAGGGTCACCTGGGATGCAGCAAACAGAAAAACACAAATGAATGCACAACACTTATCTTGTAGAAGACTGGGAAGTAGGATCAGCATGCACACACACTCCAGGAAGTAATATAAACCGAAAACTGATGCACTATGGGGAGGAATTTAAAGGGATGCAATCAGTACAACTACATGACAGCTGAGAGAGGCTAACGAGATGAGGAACTGAAAGCAAAACAAAGGAAGCTCAAGGAGGAGGTTCTGAAAGGCATCTGTTAGAGCTTCTCAGATGTCTGGTGGAGACAGCACCAAACAGAAAAATAGATTTTTTGAGGAAAAATTGTTAAGAAACATTCTTTCCTGTATATTTACTTGTATGTGCAAGTGCTGCAAAAAATTACAAGGAAGAGGTTCTCTGATACAATCTGTTTATCACTTAATGGAGGGCCTGCAGTTAAGTTGACCCCGTAAAACATTATATTCAAGGGCCTGCAGGTGAGCTGACCCTGTACAACATTATAAGTGAGGGCCTGCAGTTGAGCTGACCCCGTAAAACATTATATACGAGGGCCTGCAGTTGAACTGACCCTACAAAACATTATATTTGAGGGCCTGCAGGTGAGCTGACCCTGTAAAATATTATATGCGAGGGCCTACAGGTGAGCTGACCCTGTACAACATTATATGCGAGGGCCTGCAGTTGAGCTGACCCCTTTAAACATTATATGCAAGGGCCTGCAGTTGAGCTGACCCTGTAAAACATTATACGTGAAGGCTGTAGGTGAGCTGACCCTGTAAAAAATTATATGCGAGGGCCTACAGATGAGCTGACCCTGTAAAACATTATATGTGGGGGCCTGCAATTGAGCTGACCCTGTACAACATTATATGCAAGGGCTGTAGGTGAGCTAACCCTGTAAAAAATTATATGCAAGGGCCTATAGGTGAGCTGACCCTGTAAAACCTTATATGTGAGGGCCTGCAGGTGAGCTGACCCCGTAAAACATTATATTCGAGAGCCTGCAAGTGAGCAGACCCTGTAAAACATTATATGCAAGGGCCTGCAGTTGAGCTGACCCCGTAAAACATTATATGCGAGGGCCTCCAGGTGAGCGGACCCTGTAAAACATTATATGCGAGGGCCTGCAGTTGAGCTGACCCTGTAAAACATTATATGCGAGGGCTGTAGATGAGCTGACCCAGTAAAAAATTATATGCGGGGGCCTGCAGTTGAGCTGACCCTGTAAAACATTATATGCGAGTGCTGTAGGCAAGTTGTCCCTGTAAAAAATTATATGCGAGGGCCTGCAGATGAGCTGACCCTGTAAAACATTATATTCGAGGGCATGCAGGTGAGTTAACCCCATAAAACATTATATGCGAGGACCTGCAGATGAGCTGACCCCGTAAAACATTATATTCGAGAGCCTGCAAGTGAGCAGACCCTGTAAAACATTATATGCAAGGGCCTGCAGTTGAGCTGACCCCATAAAACATTATATGCGAGGGCCTCCAGGTGAGCGGACCCTGTAAAACATTATATGCGAGGGCCTGCAGTTGAGCTGACCCTGTAAAACTTTATATGCGAGGGCTGTAGATGAGCTGACCCAGTAAAAAATTATTTGCGGGGGCCTGCAGTTGAGCTGACCCTGTAAAACATTATATGCGAGTGCTGTAGGCAAGCTGACACTGTAAAAAATTATATGCGAGGGCCTGCAGATGAGCTGACCCTGTAAAACATTATATTCAAGGGCATGCAAGTGAGTTAACCCCATAAAACATTATATGCGAGGGCCTGCAGGTGAGCTGATCCTTTAAAACATTATATGCGAGGGCCTGAAGGTGAGCTGATACTGTACAACATTATATGTGACGGCTTGCAGTTGAGCTGACCCCGTAAAACATTATATGTGAGGGCCTGCAGGTGAGCTGACCCTGTAAAACATTATATGCTAGGGCCTGCAGTCGAGATGACCATGCAAAACATTATATGCGAGGGCCTGCAGGTGAGGTGACCCTGTAAAAAAATTATATGTGAGGGCATTATATGCAACAAATAAGAATGTTGATATGATAGAAGAGGAGGAGGTGGATGAGAAAAGGAAGATTTAACCATATCCAATTTTTTGTGGCGGAAGGGGTGTTTATCCACTTTCCTCTGGTGGAGTCGAAAAGTCTGGGGCAATCCAGGCCTTGTTCATTTTTATGAGAGTCAACCTGTCAGCATTTTTAGTTAACAGGCAGATACGCTTATTTGTTATAATGCCACCAGCAGCACTAAATACCCGCTCAGACAAAACGCTGGTGGCAGAGCAGGCCAGCACCTCCAAGGCGTAGAGCACCAGTTCGTGCCACATGTCCAGCTTGGACACCCAGTAGTTGCAAGGCACTGAGGGATCACTGAGGATGCTGACATGGTCTGCTACTTACTCTTTCACCATCTTCCAAAACGTTTGCCTCCTTGTGACACTAGGCTGCGCATCAGCGTGAGGGTGCTGGCGGGGTGTGATGAAACTGTCCAAGGCCTTGGAGAGTGTTGCCCTGCCTCTGTTGGAACTGCTGTCTGTTCCCCTTGTCTCCCCTCCTCGGTTGGCCAAGGAAGTACAGATTCTGCTGCCAGCATTGTCAGATGGAAATCTTTGGAGCAATTTTTTCAACAAGTACCTTCTGGTATTGAACCGTTTTGCTTGTTCTCTCCACCTGAGGAATGAGAGATGAGAAGTTCTTTTTGTAGCGGGGTTCGGGAAGGGTGAACACCCAGTAATCTGTGTTGTCTAAATTGCGTATAACACGTGGGTCGTGGGAAAGACAGCCTAACATAAAGTCAGCCATGTGTGCCAGAGTACAAACAGACAAAACGTCGCTGTCGTCATCAGGAGGATCACTCTCTATCTCCTTATCCTCTTCCTCTTCTTCTGCCCACCCATACTGAACAGATGGAATTAAACTTCCATGGGTACTACCCTATGTAGCGAAGTCAACTGTCCCCTGCTCCTCCTTCTCCTCCTTCTCCTCCTCTTCATCATCCGATCTGCGCTGAGAAGACAGACAGAGTGTGTTCTGTCTATCTCCCTGTGTAATGTCTTCTTCCCCCATTTCCACTTCTTCCACATGCAAAGCGTCATCCTTAATTGTGAGCAGCAAGCGTTTGAATAGACAAAGAAGTTGGATGGTTAAGCTGATAATAGCGTTATCGCCGCTCACCATCTGTGATGATTCCTCAAAGTTTCTTAAAACGTCACAGAGGTAAGATATCCATGCCCACTCCTCGCTTCTGATTAGCGGACGCTGACTAGAAAGGCGAAGACTATGTTGCAGCTGATATTTCACTACTTCCCTCTGCTACTCACAAAGCCTGGCCAACATGTGGAACATGGATTTCCTTTGCGTGCTCACGTCGCACAACAGCCGGTGAGCTGACAAGTTAAAGTGCTGCTGCAGCGTTGATAGACCGGCTGAAGCTGTCGATGACTTGCGGAAATGTACACACAAGCACCATTAGCTCAGGCAAATTGGGGTAGGTTTTGAGAAACCGCTGAACCACTAAGTTGAACACGTGGGCTAGGCATGGGATGTGTGTGAGCTTGCAGAGGTCAAAAGCCGCCACCAAGTTACGGCCATTATCACAAACAACCATGCCTGCTTCTCGGTTGAGTGGCGAGAGCCACAGCTCAGTCCGATCTCTTATCCCCTGCAACAGCTCTGCGGTGATATGCAGTTTGTCTCCTAAGCATATCAGCTTCATCACGGCCTGTTGACACTTCCCCACTGCAGTGCTACACTGCTTCCAGCTACCAGCTGATGGCTGATTGGTGCTGCACGCGCATAATTCGGAGGTGGAAGTGGAGGAGGAGGAGGAGGAGGAGGAGAAGTGGGGGTTGGAGCCACTAACGAAGGTGCTGGCAGAAACCCTAATGGAATTAGGGCCCGCAATCCTAGGCGTCGGTAGCACCTGTGCCATCCCAGGGTACGACCCGCTCTACAATGTTCACCCAGTGTGCTGTCAGAAGAATGTAGCGTCCCTGGCCAAATGCACTTGTAGATGTGTCCGTGGTTAAGTGGACCTTCCCAGTAACTACATTGGTCAGGGCACGTGTTAATGTTTCGGGACACATGTTGGTGTAAGGCGGGCACGACACACCTTGAAAAATAGTGACGGCTGGGGACAGAGCACCACAGGACATCCCTGACATCAGGCTGCGGATGGCCTCAGTGTCCACAAGCCTAAATGGCAACATTTTCAGGGCCAGTAATTTTGAAAGGTGCACATGTAGTGCTGTGGCCTGTGGGTGGGTGGCTGGGTATTTGCACTTGCATTCAAATGCCTGGGGTAATGACATTTGGATGCTGCGCTGGGACAGGGAAGTGGATGCGGTTGCTGATGGTGCTTGCGAAGGTCCAGGTGCAGGGCAGGAAGCATCCTCACCTTCCCCTTCGACAGGCGATTGACCAGCACATACCATATGGGAAGAGGAGGCAGTGGTGTGAGCCACAGACACAGATTGTTGACCCAGGAGTTTTTCCCACTTATTACGGTGCTTGGATGCCATGTGGTGGATCATTCTGGTGGTGGTGAGGTTGCTAGTGTTCCCTGGCTCATTTTGGTGTGGCACAGGTTGCAAACTACTATTCTTTTGTCGTCCTCACTTTTCTAAAAAAAAGCGCCATACTGCTGAACACCTACTCCTTGGCAAGGGAGATTTATGCAAGGGGGTGCTCTGTAGAACAGTTGGTGTGGCCCTCCTTCTTCCGTTTGCCATCCCACTGCCTCTTCCAGTCTGTTGTGGTGCTACAGATACTTCCCCCTCTGTACTGCTGTCCTCACTCGGCTTTCCACCTTCCCAGGTTGTGTCAGTGACCTCATCGTCCACCACCTCCTCTTCCACTTGCTCACTCTGATCATACTCTTGATTTGTTGACCTAACCACAACCTCAGTGATTGACAACTGTGTCTCATCCTCTTCATCAACCTTTTGAGACAGTACCGTATTTTTCGCTGTATAAGACGCACCGGCGTATAAGACGCACCTAGGTTTTTGGGGAGGAAAATAAGAAAAAAAATATTTTTAACCAAAAGGTGTGCTGTGTGTTTGGAACTAATGGTGGTCTGTGGATGGCACTATTACTGGGGATCTGTGGATGACGGACACTGTTATGGGGTGATCTGTGGATGACGGACACTGTTATGGGGGGATCTGTGGATGACGGACACTGTTATGGGGGGGATCTGTGGATGACGGATACTGTTATGGGGGATCTGTGGATGACGGACACTGTTATTGGGGGAACTGTGGATGACGGACACTTATGGGGGGATCTGTGGCATGCACTGTTACAGGGGGATCTGTGGCTGGCACTGTTACAGGGGGGGGGTTCTGTGGAT
Organism: Bufo gargarizans; assembly: GCF_014858855.1. Taxonomy (NCBI): domain Eukaryota; kingdom Metazoa; phylum Chordata; class Amphibia; order Anura; family Bufonidae; genus Bufo; species Bufo gargarizans. The sequence goes on along the minus strand of NC_058084.1, from coordinate 299,499,301 downwards.
GGCACTGTTATACATGCGTCATCCACAGACCCTCCCAGCCCATAACTGTGCCATCCACAGATCCCCCGCCGCTCCAGTATACTAATATAATATGTCTTATTCAATTAATAGTTATTAAATATGCCTCTTTATTCCTAATAGTACCTTAAATCCTAAGCGTTTCAGTACAATGCCGGCAGGCCGGGCGGCCGGCGCGGCGCGTCTCTCACTGACGTCACTTGCCTGCGCCGCCTGCTTCATTCATAAAGTAGGCGGCGCAGGCACGTGACATCAGGGAGTTACGCTGCCGCCCGCCCGGCCTGCATACTACTGAAGCGCTAAGGATTTAAGGTACTATTAGGCATAAAGGGGCATATTTAATAACCATTAATTGAATATGACATATTATATTAGTATAGCGGCGGGGCGGGGCTATAGTACAGTGACTGCACCGCCCCGCCGCTATTGCCGGCCCCAGCTCCTCCTCCCAGTCCCTCCCCGAGTCCCCGCTCGCTTTACATCGCAGCTTGCGATGTAAAATTGACAGCATTCGCCGTATAAGACGCAGGGGCATTTTCCCCCCATTTTGGGGGGAGAAAAAGTGCGTCTTATACGGCGAAAAATACGGTAATTGCGGTTGACTCATTGGCAATTCTCATCATCATCCACCTCATTAAACACTAATTGCCGTTACCCACCGTCATGTTCTAGTGACTGTGGATGCTCAAGAGGTTGGGAATCAGGGCACAACATCTCATGTCCCTCTTACAGCATGCTTGGCGAGAGAGCCAAATTAAGTAATGGCGATGAAAAGAGCTCCTCGGAAATTCCGAATGTAGCATCACTTGTTTGGCCGCACTCTCCATGGTGGGAGGAAGGAGGTTCAGGGAGATGATTCTGTTGACCAGACTCTTGGCTACTGAGACTGGACTTGGCGGAAGACAGAGTGGTGCTTAACTCACTGAAAGCATTATCTGCTGCAATCCAACTGACCACCTGGTCGCACTGGTCTGACTTCAAGAGTTTTGCCCTGCGACGCCCTGCAAACGGGGAACATGAAGCTAGGTATCGTGAATGATTTTTTTTTCTTGTGCTCTGGCAGTAGGTACAGTTTCAACATGCCCAGTGCCACGGCCTCTGCGTGAATCAGTATCACGGCCACTTCCCCATCCCTTAGTGCTCGCCTTCTTCATATTAAATGTTATATGCACGCTTGACACACAAGATGTGGAACGAATGCCACAGTTCACAGCATGCACAGTATATTGAATAAGTACGTAAAAGTATGGAAAAAAGAACATAGATTTCACTTATATTTCTCCAATCCCTAGCCCTGACACACAGAAGGTATTGGACAGATGTCACAAGTCACTGCAGACACCCTCTATACAAAAAGTATTGAAAATGATGGAGAAAATATAGTAATTTTCACTTATATTTTTCCAATTTCTGGCCCTGACACACAGAAGGTATCGGACAGATGTCACAACTCACTGCAGACATCCTCTATATAAAAAGTATTGAAAATAATGGAAAAAATACAGTCATTTTCATTTCTCAAATCTCTGGCCTGTCACACAGAAGGTATTGAACAGATGTCACAAGTCACTGCAGACACCCTCTATATAAAAAGTATTGAAAATGATGGAGAAAATATAGTAATTTTCAGTTATATTTCTCCAATCTTTGGTCCTGATACACAGAAGGTAATGGACAGATGTCACAAGTCACTTCAGACAACCTCTATATAAAAAGTTGTGGTACTGTAGCTATAAAATACTGCTAGCCTGCCACTAAAATGGACTTTTGAGTGTTTGTACTAAATAGATTGCGATTACACTCCCTACACTATCCCTCCTTCTGAAGCGCAGCTTTCCCTGTGTCAGGGATCAAACCAGGAAACTCCAGCATCCTAGGCTGTAGCCTTGCTCACTAGACCACAGAGCTACCTGGACAGCTTTTGTTACTTTTTTGTACCACCTGCTTGACCTGAATGTTCCTGCTTTTAGTTTGACCAATCAGATCTGTGTACGCCCTATTTAAGGAAGACCATGTCACTTCTTCCTCCCTTGCCAGATTATTGAGCTATCTCAGCTGTAGTCTTGCTTCAGCCTCTCAGTATTTGTCTGCTAACCTGCTCGTGTACCGAACTCTGCCTCCATTGAATACTCTCCTGCCTCATCCTGAATCCTTGTACCTGCCATCCCGTGTACCGACCCAGGACTGCCTGACTACTCTCTTGCCTTCCTTGTTCTTCAGCACTCATCTACCACTTGGACCTTATCGGGTCCATTGAGCCACCGCCATTCCTGCATATTTGGATCATTCATTCATATCCGTGCTCCTCTGTTCCTGTGTCGCTGCCATTCGACTCCATCCCCTCTTTGAGTAACCTCTACAAGCAATTGTGCAGGTAACCTTAACACCCTGACTACAAATGAGCCAAATATGCATCATCGGGTGCTATATAGCTGTATATGTTCTGGTCAGCCAATCATTGTAATGCCAGTAGCCAACATGGCTACTGGCATTACAGTGATGGCAGTACTTACCTGCATGTTTATTCGAATGCTGCATAGCAGCCGCAAATCGTGCAGGAAGGAGACTCAAGCATGGCGCTCAAGCACATGCAGTAATCGGCCGAGTACCGCCATGTGCTGAGCATAGCGATGCTCGAGCCGAACAGCAGTTCGGCAGAGCATGCTCGCTCAAGACTAGTTCATATGTTTGTGTATTAAAGATAAAAGCAGAGTTATTTACAGTGACTTCATATTTGGATGCCATATAACTGTGATATATATTGAGTTCACAGAAGCAAAAAAGATAATATGGAATCATCCTACTCAGATGGATATGTCTATGTGATAATATTGAATTCCAACTTTCTATGTTTTTCTGACATCTGTGTATTTATTTTACACGTCCATACTTTGTCATATATTATTGTCTGCCTGTCCCAAAAGCTAAGTCTGTATTTAAAATTCTTTATATGTATTTTTACTTAGCCCGTGAACAAGGTCCTGGTGGACCGAAACGTTGGCCATTATCTAAAAAGATCACTTTGGGATGGACAATTAAATAAATGAATTATCTCTTGATCATCCAAATGAGTGTCGTGGTTACTTCTTAAGTCAAATTGATCATTTCCACTGAGCACCAACATTTGTATAAGGAGTGCCATCCACTATAATCATTGCATGACATGGGAGTCTAACATGGAGGTCTGATGGAGGTCTCATCTGATGTTTGATATGGGGTCTGATATGAAGGTCTGATCTGAGGATATGATATAGGGGTCTGTACTGAGGATATGATCTGAGGTCTGATATGGGGATTTGATCTGAGGGTCGGATATGGGGATCTGATTTGAGGGTCTGATCTGAGGACCCGATTATGGGATCATATCAGAGGATCCAATATAGATGTCTGATCTGAGGATCCAATATGGGGGTCTAATCTGAGGATCTGATTTTGAGGTCTGATTTGAAGTCTAATATTGGGGAGTGGGGTTCTGATCCGAGGTATGATTAAAAATGTTTTAATGTTTTTTCTTATTAAACCTAAGTGTGCCTTATTATCATATGGGTCTTACAAAATGAAAAATACTATATATTCTGGAGCCTTACAGCATTGGCAGTCCTAGGTTGAAATCAGACAAAGGACAACATCCATATTGAGTTTATATATTCTCCCTGTGTTTGCATGGGCTTCCTTCCACAATCCAAAGACTTAGGGCTCATGCACACAACCATATGTATTTTGCAGTCCGCAAAAATGATTCTGCAAAAAATATGGATGACGTCCTTGTGCATTCTGTATTCTGTGAAACGGAACAGCTGGCCCCTAATAGAATAGTCCTATCCTTCTCTGTAATGCGGACAATAATAGGACGTGTTCTATTTTTTGTGGAACAAAAATATGAACATACAGAATGTAGCTTCCGTGTTTTTTTTTTTTTTTTTTTTTTTTTTTTTTTTTTTTTTTGCGGACCCATTGAAATGGCTGGTTCCGCATACGGTCCACCAAAAAACCCGGAACGGACACTGAAAGAAAATAAGTTTGTGTGCATGATAACTTACTGATAGGGAACTTAGATTGTTATCCATTGGGGAGAGTGACTGATATCTGTAAATACTGTGGAATATGTCATCATTGTATTCTTTAATTAAATGCAGGGGCGGTTCCACCCATGATGGCAACCCAGTTTTTCCTGGCACCCCTGGGGCTTAGGGTGCTGGGGTAATGGATGAGTCGTTAATGTCCGCCCTGGGGTGGAAAAACACCCCTGGCTGACACTTAGACCCAGTGATAGGAATAAAGGTGTCTGAAAGATACCTCCATTATTAAAACTGCAATCAATAGTGAAAAAAAAAACACAGAAAAAAATGTAATTTAAATAAATAGTCCACATCTCCAAGTAGTCCAAAAAAATCAGTCGTAGTCCAAATAGCGGATCTGAAAAAAACAAACAGAAAAACATATTACAATAAGGGAGCATTCACACGACCGTGTTGGTTTTGCGGTCCGCAAATAACGGATCTGTGTGTTTCGTATGTCTTCAGTTATCTTTCCGTTCCGTAAGTCCGAATAATACGGACGTGGTGCTTCCGTGTGTTATCCGTTTTTCACGGTCGGCAAAAAACGAAAGGGTTAAAATTGGCATATTTTAAACTCTCATAACAAGGTCACATGATTGCTCAGGCACCATTTCTACTGCTTTTAGAGCGTAGTGTGCTTTGCTAAAATCCTCAGTTTGGCTTGCATAGGTTTCTGGAGATTTTTGTTGGTTCAGCATGCCCAAAACACGTGCGGATACAGTTCTGTACTGGCTTCTCTCTCGGCAATACGGACAGTAGTCACCAATGTTGGACGAGGAACCGAGTAGAAAGCGCCTTTGGGTTCACCCCATTGTCTCACAATGGTGCAGAAAGGGCCACTTTCATACTTTGACTTGAGGCAACACCCGGAGAAATATCATCTATTTTGACAGATGTTGGTGTCCGCCTTTGACTGTCTGCTGGAGTCTCTCTGTCCTGATCTCATCTTCCAGAACACTAATATGAGGCGCAGCATATCACCTGAAGAAAGGCTAATCGTCACCCTGAGGTAAATACCAATATTCTAAAACTAATAAACCTTTCATACTCGCCTATCTTCCTGTTCCTCCTTTCTCTTCCTCCTGACTTTTCCAGAGCTTCTTCAGTGGGCTCTGATGCCATCATACAGTATAATACCCCCTTGGTAGCCTCATTCCACAGTGGAATGACCCTTTAGTACTCCCCTTACAATAGTATTGATAAGCGCCATAGGCATTATTCATTTCGGCGACATTTTGTGAATTTTTTCGCATTATATTCGTAATAAATTAGCGAATTCTAGAATTTGCGATCTCCAGTCATTATTTCGGCACTAATGATGCACATTTATTTTTGGTGAAATACATGCAACTCCACATTTTATCAGGTCTGAGTAGATATTGCTGATTGGTGCACCAAAGGGCTTGTTCACACGACTGTTGCCATATTGCGGACCGCATATGCGGATCCACAATAAATGGACACCGTTCTGTGTGCAATCAACATCACGGATCAAAACGCATTGCACCCGCGTTGAAAAAACTGAACAACTGAATGCAATCGCAGACAAAACTGACTGAACTTGCTTGCAAAATAGTGCGAGTTTCACTGAACTCACCCTGAATGCATCCGGACCTAATCCGTCACGCTCGTGTGAAAGGGGCCTAAATCTTAAGAATTTCTTCTAAAATTCTGAGCCTTCTAACGTTCTAAAAAATAAAATGACATTTACAAAATGATGCCAACATAAAGTAGACATATGGGGAATGTTAAGTAATATTTTTTTTTTTTTTTTTTTTGATGTATCACTTTCTGTTTTCAAAGCAAAGAAATTTAAATTTTGAAAATTTTCAAAACTTTTGGTAAATTTGGGATTTTTCTAAAATAAAGATAAAATATATTGACTCAAATTTATGACTGTCATGAAATACAATGTGTCAAGAGAAAACAAACTCAGAATGGCTTGGATAAGTAAATTTGTTCCAAAGTTATTACCACATAAAGCAGGGATGGCCAACCTGAGGCTCTCCAACTGTTGCAAAACTACAACTTCCAGCATCCCAAGACTGCCTACAGCAGGTCATAGTGGGAATTGTAGTTTTACAACAGCTGGAGAGCCGCAGGTTGGCCAGCTTTGACATAAAGTGACACATGTCAGATTTGCAAGAAATGGCCTGGGTAGGAGATTGAAAACTGGCCTGGGGTAGAAGAGGTAAAATTTAATAGAACAGCAATTGTCACCTACCTTTGTTCCCCAGAAAGCTTCAAAAATAGAAATGCAGTGATTTTATTTTATTTTTTAATCTATTGTTGCAACCACAGGAACCAACCATTTTTTGTTCCTGGTCCCTCTAATAATCAAGCTATTGCTACAGACTCAATCATCATACATCTGGGATTGCACATGACTGAGCGATCCCAACATGAAAACACAACCATCTGCCCATTTACCTATACTGCCTCTATATGTTAGGCAGAGTTAAACAGGTTAAGGGTGGGCTGCTACATATCAGCTAGTGCTGTGTGCTTGCCACTTCCCCCCTCCCCCCAAGCTAAAATTTGCCAGCCAGCCTCTGATTAAATGCTACCATTTTTGCAGAAACTGGACAAGTCCACAGTATATAAAGAGCTGCTGGCAGGAAAAGAGTCAGTGCTTTAGCGGAAAGCAGTTCCTTAGTGTTTAGCGGGCAGGGCTTTCGGATATTGTGTCAGGAATGAGGTATGTTGGGCCATGCAGCTAATTCAAAGGCATTTAGTATATACTACGTATAAAGCAGATTTTAATGTACTTTTTATTCCGGGCTGCTTTTAGACAAAAATGTCTAAATATTATGGACATTTATATTTTAATAGTAGTAGTACAATTGCAAATGCTCAGTGGCCACTTCAAAGTCTAGAGGCCAATTCAATTATGTTTTGTGGGTGGTTGGCCTAGGTTTACTACTGACACCAATCAGATTTTTTTCCCCCACAATTTTGACAATTTTGTCTCACTTAGTTTATTTTTTTGCTGTACTTGACAAGGGGGTGAAGCCTAGTGGGGAATATGGCATTAATAAAATGTGATTATTTTATTTTTGTGCCAAAATTCCTGATGTAAAAGTGAATCAATATACATTTATCATACAACCTGAACCACTGTGATAAATATGGTGCATTCAAACTCTCTCAATGTAGATATCTACAGTATGACAGGGTGAACTTGTGTGCAATAAGCACATGACAATGCACAAGGTTTTAGCTATAACAAAAGACAGGCGATAAGCGTTAAATAAAATGGCTTTCTAAACATCTGACATTCCTACACCTTGTCAAGGGCAATATTTATACAACATACTGAAAAACTTACAGAAGGCAAGGCAGGGGATGGATAGAGATAGGAACGTGCACAGATCTAGAGAAAAAGGGTTGGGAAGAAGTGTTGGTCTATACTACAGTACATACAGAGAATATAGTGTATATAGTATATAGTGGGGATATTCCAGGATAGAAGACAAAAGTACTCGGGCAGGGGACTCCCACATTGATCAATATTTATGTTGGAAGGACAGTTTTTTTTGCACCTTTTAGTCAAAAGGTGAACCCAAAAGTCATTTCCTTATACAGATCTTTCTATCAAGATCCACTGTTGTCTTTGGCTTGTAAATGACATAGAAAATGGATAATGCTGTATTCAAATCAGCATCCAGTCTTTCTGTTCTTGCTTCATTATAGGAACAGAAGAACGTAAAGGATGCATTCAGCACATAACTGAGCCAAATGGAGCCTACAGACCCCATAGACTATAATGGGGTCCATTAAATTTCCGTTATGGGGAAGATTTTTGAAGCAGAGACAAAGGGCCTGTATGCACGATTTTTGACTCAGCTTCAAAAATCTTCCTCTGAGCGGAAACCTAAAAGACCCCATTATAGTCTATGGGGTTCAATGGCTCCGTTTGGCTCAATTATACATCCTTTCAGTTCTCCTGCTCCTATAACAGAGCAGAAGAATGGAAAGGCTGAACGTTGAAGTGAACTCCGCCTAAACTGTGCTATGTGAACTGAAATAACATTGGAAAATTTGTGAGCCAAGAAGAAAAAAAAAAAAACAACAACAAAAGGACATAAGGATATTATGGATATGAAGTATCTCACCTTAACATAGAACAAGACTTAGTTTTACAATATGTGATCTTCCTCTTCCTATAATTTTCTAATCATAAACATTTTAAGTTACTGTGTAATTATCCTTCCAAAGATTTAAAATAGCTTGTATACTTTAACTCAGACTTATTGAGGATGTTTACCTCATAGCGAGATAATTGGGCATTTTAAGTTCACATCTACGGTAACATCTAAAATTATCATCCCATCAAACTTTGACTCATTTATTCTATTTTTAGACCACAGACTTCTGATTTAACTCATTTAAATACTATATATTTAAAATTTTCATTGGAGATAGCCAAACTCCAATGAAGTAACTCACATTGCTGTATTATTGTTGATTTTTGAACAGAGCTGTGATAGAGCTTCCATAGAGGTGAATGCAGTGGGTTGCAGTGGGGTTGGCCATGACTCTCAGACTTTAGGGGTAAAAAGCTTAAATAGTGCTTTATTTTTCATGTAGCACAACACAATGCAGGGTATTCAAGATAAAGAAGTTGGCTCAATGTGTATATACAGTGCTGCCCATAATTATTCATACCCCTGGCAAATTTTGACTTAAAGTTACTTTTATTCAACCAGGAAGTAATTTTTTTGATGGGAAATGACATAGGTATCTCCCAAAAGATAATAAGACAATGTACAAGAGGCATTTCTCAGCTTTTATTTACATTTGAGCAAAAAGTGTCTAGTCCAAAATTATTCATACCCTTCAGAAACTGTCACAGTCTGTGGGAAAATCAAAAGTTCTATACCATTCCAAATAGTCCAAGCTGTTCTAAAGCATCCTAATTACCCTGATTAATTGGGAACAGCTGTTTTAATCAACTCAACGGCTGAAAAACAGCAGCTTTCTGCAGTTGGTTTGTGGAAAGTCATGGCTAAGACAAAGGAGCTCAGTGAGGACCTGCGGCTGTGCATTGTGGCTGCTCACAAGTCAGGAAAAGGCTACAAGGCCATTTCTAAATGTTTTCAAGTTCAAGTGGCTACAGTGCAAAGTATTATTCAAAAATACAAGATGTTCCACACTGTGGAAAATCTCAGAGGACGTGGTCGGAAGCCAAAAGTGACACCTGTGCTGGCCAGGAGGATAGTTAGAAAGGTGAAAAAGAATCCAAGGATCACCACCAAGGCCATCCTGGTGAATCTGGGCTCTGCTGGTGGCAATGTCTCAAGGCAGACAATCCAACGGACACTGCACACTGCTAGGTTCCACGGATGCAGACCAAGGAGGATGCCACTTCTCCAGATAAGGCACACAAAAGCTTGCTTGGCCTTTGCAAAAGCTCATCTGGACAAAGAAGAAGACTTCTGGTCTTCTGTGTTATGGTTAGATGAAACAAACATTGAATTGTTTGGTCACAATGGTGTTTCCTTCATTTGGCGTAAAAAAGGAGAAGCCTTTAACCCAAAGAACACCATCCCCTCTGTCAAACATGGTGGTGGGAACCTAATGCTTTGGGGGTGTTTTTCAGCCAATGGGCCAGGGAACCTAATGACAGTAAAAGGCACCATGAAAAAAGAGCAATACATGAGGATTCTCAACGACAACATCAGACAGTCTGCAGAGAAACTTGGCCTTGGGCACTAGTGAACATTTCAGCCTGACAATGACCCAAAACACACAGCAAAAGTGGTGATGAAATGGTTATCAGACAACATTAACGTTTTGGAGTGGCCCAGCCAGAGTCCAGACTTGAATCCAATTGAGAATCTGTGGAGGGAGCTAATGATCAGGGTGATGGCAAAAAGACCCTCCAACCTGAAAGAATTGGAGCTCATTGAAAAAGATGAATGGGCAAAAATACCTGTGGACACATGCAAAAAGCTGGTCTGCAATTATAGGAAGCGTTTGATTGTCGTAATAGCCAATAAAGGCTTTTCTATTGATTTATTGAGAAGGGTATGAATAATTTTCGAATGGACACTTTTTGCTCAAATGTAAATAAAAGCTGAGAAATGTTTTTTTTTTTTATTTTTTTTTCACAATAATGCCTCTCATACATTGTCTTATTATCTTTTGGAAGATACCTATGTCATTTCCCGTCCAAAAATTACTTGCTGGTTGAATAAAAGTAACTTTAAGTCAAAATTTTCCAGGGGTATGAATAATTATGGGCAGCACTGTAAGATAACTATATAGCACTTAATAATATAGTCTTGTTGATACTTTGCACCTTTTTCTACATTTCAGAAGGTATTTTGCTTTGTTTGCCAAGTTTTTTGTACTATCCACACAGAGGTCCTGTCTATAAAATGGCCGCAGATGGGGGCTCATGTGACCAGGCTAATCACTCCATCTCCTTCATTCAAATGCACTGAACTTGCACTAAACTCTCAACATTACAAGTGCAGATGGCAGATGTAGTGTATGTGAGTAGAGAAGGCTGAGCAATGTGTCTGGAGTTATTTTTGTCTGGTCACATGACCCTCCATCAGAGGCCATTTTATTGACAGAACCTTTCCGTGGACAGCACAAAAGATTGAAAAACAAGGGAAAATACCTTATGAAATATAGAAAATGGTGCAGAATCTCAACAAAGGCTATATTGCTAAGTGTCATGTAGTCATCTTACCTACACATTGGTCAGAAGAAAGTGGCCAACCCCTTTATCACACAAACTTTGATGTGTATAACAATTTTCCATTGCTGTAGTGGTAATGAAGTGGAAAAGCAACCGCCACAAGGTGAACCAGAGGTGCTACTTCATTTAGGTACCCAATCACTATGTTTAAATATCTTGCATTGAAGAATGGCAGAATTTCTTTTATGACCCCTACCAACCAGAGATAAGGTAGAGATTGTGTGTAGCCCGTGCTGTGGACCGCAAATTGCAGTTCACATGGCACGTGCACCGTCCATCGGGCAGGCGCATGGGGATCGCAGACCCATTCACTTGAATAGGTACGCAATCCTTCCGTTCCACAAAAAAGAGAGCTATCTTTTAGCGGTGCAGAAGCACGGAACAGAACTCCAGAAAGCACTCTGCAGTACTTCCATAGTGTTCCATTCCGTTCTTCTGTTCCGCACCGTTCAGCATCTCCAGATATGCGGTCCGCAATATGGCAACGTACTTCACACGGTAGTGTGAATGAGCCCTAAATATGAGCCAAACATCTAAATTAGTGCTGAAAATTTAGGTCTGCTTTATATGAATGAATCCCTAAAATTTTGAATACAATTCCCAGTATGCTGTTTGACCTTTCCTTGGTATTACCAAGTATGGAAAATCATATTTAGGAGAGAAAGTGCTGCAAACTGCACTGCTTATCCAGGCTGCAAAACAAAAAAACTAAACAAAAAAAATGATATTATAACAGAATCCCCCCAAACCTGAGAGTGAAGAGTCCATAGTTGTGGTTCTGCACAGTGATCACTTCCCTGTTATTTCCAGCAGCTGGTCCCATTCACATCCATGAAGCTGTGCTGCAGTTGTCTTGCACAGTGCATGGAAAATCTGTGATGAGGCCACAGCAATGAATCAGTGCTGTAACCTCTTCATTCTCGTACACCCTCCTTTCCCCACTGAATATACCGTGATAGAATATACTAGTGATAGGCCATCACTTTATAAAAACTGAATATCCTATTAACCCAATAAACATGGTAAATATTTCTTAAAACAAAGTATTTATGGCTTATAATACTTGGCTATGCTCCTCTCCTCTGCATGTCTAATGAGATATATGAGGACTCCCGGCTCTTAACAAAGCAGGCTGATCTCCTGGAAACAGTTATGTATACAGTAGAAATAGCCTCATAGCAATAAACAAAATGGACCCCTCATAATGGTGCTCGATTTTCACAGTTAACAAATTAGGGCCTTGTGTTTGCGCAGCCCTCTTCTTTGTTTATCAAGTAGTTATTCTGAAAAGGTGATTTCTGTCTAAGGGCTGTATTAGATCTGGTGATGGTCGGCCAGAGCATCACTTGTAGGAACACTCTTTAGCAATGATCTGCCTTTGTAAAATCGGGCAATCACAATTTTTAGACAGGCTAAAAAATCATTGTTTACTGGCGGCAGATCGTGATCACGCTCTGCTGCCTGCAAATAAGGACTTTGTATGGAAGCGAGCAATGGCAATAGCGATTGTTCCTCACCATACTGTGGAGAAGATTGCTACATGTAATAGAAATGGTCTCTTCCACTGACGAGCAGGAGATTGTCAGGAAGGAACGCTTAATCCCCCTTCTAGTACTGTGGGACAGATATGCAACGTGACCCTTTATGCAATTGTTGCCTATTATACCAATATACACATTTTTCCTTTGTTTTAGTAATATCTGATGGAAGCGCGTTATGCAAATGAAGTTCTTCTTCACTAAGGTATATAGCATATTATGTATTCAATTTTCGACTAGCAAGCAAAAGATTGGAGATGGATGTAACAATTCCGAATCTGTGATTGACATCTACTTTCATATAGTTTGTGGAGAAAAAAATAAAGTTCAAAGCCAGATTCAAACAATCATTTTTAAGCAATATTTTTCAGCAAAGGAAATTGGCCCATAAATTCTCAGATATGTATTCTGTCATGATCAAAGAAGAATCTACATTATACAATTTGTGGAACGTTCAAGCTTTTCTCCAGTTTGCATACGGTAGTTTAGCTTTGCAAGGCTTGTTTTATGGCATATTGGCTAATTCAAACCTAGCAAAGAGAACAAAGAACTATTGTTCCACTAAGATATTGCTAAAAAATCTCTCCATGTATCTTACACATATCTAGAATATAACTGTATTTATCTCAAAATAGTTAAAAAGCAGGAACACGTCTCATTCAAGGGGTTGATTAATGTGTCAATAGAAATCCACATTCTCTGTATTGATTTTTGATTTTGTTTCACACATTTATTGGCGTGTTTTCCTTATTACTTTCCATCTTCTCTGCAGATTCTTGTAATACTTCCTGTAGATTGCATGCTTAGCTAAGGTATTTACTTGCCAGGCGCTACGTATCTGGGCATGCTTACTTGAAATCAAATGAGCAATTACATTTAGGTAGCAAAATAGGGAAACAATAATTAGCAACGTTCCGGATCAATATTACTTGCTGAAATGACATAACTGAACTTACTTGTTACAGAATACAAATATATAGCAAAACTGGTTGGCAAAGTAATGCACTGAGATTTATTAACCCTCTAAAGAATGGGTTGTTTCAAAGTTAGAGTATGGAATGACACGGGCTAATATACTAAGGTATATCTGCAGTTTCTTTACATACACTCTATAACCAAATCACTCTTAGGGCTCATGTACATGACAGTAGCCTGTTTTACGGTCCACAAAACACGGATACGGCTGTCTGTTTGCGTGTTTTGCGCATTTTGCAGAGCAGAACGTCCTGCCCAAAATAGAACAGTCCAATCTTTTTTCCATAATGCGGACAAGAATAGGACATTTTTGCAGTTGCCACAGAACAGACAAACGGATGCGGACCCATTGAAGTGAATGGGTCTGCATCTGACTGCATATATTTGTGTGCATGAGCCCTTACAGGAAGCAAACACAAAGCGAATAAAGGAAAGGTAGAAGTGGGAAATAATATTTCTTCAGATTTTTCAAACAGCTTAACCACTGGATAAGCTAAGAAGAACTTGAGTTCCTCGATTCTTCTCTGCTCTAGCCACGGGCGTAGCGTGGGGGGGGGCCAGGGGGGCCGTTGCCCCGGGCGCCAAATTGCAGGGGGCGCCCGGCAGCAGGCATTTTCTAAAGGAGGAAAGCAGGCATTTCCATTCTGCCTCATAGGTTCAGGACAGGTCTAGAATGTATTGGCTTCTTAGAGGGAATGATGTCATAAGATCATGTGACCGCTTCTTCCCGCCCCTTACAGACTCAGACAGATGCAGGAAAAGGGCTGTAAGGAGAAGCAGAGCAGCGTCCAGAGCAGGGAGAGTGCAGGCACTTACAGTATGCTGTGGTCAGTGGTCTCTTGTGAGGGGTTTGGGGGCTCTATTTCTATGTAGTGTGTAGTGGAGTATATGAGGGGTGTGAGAGCTGCTAGAAGCTTTTATAAAGTCACCCACAGTTACAGTGCTCACCATACAGTACATCCCCTTACATTAGGTATTTTAAAGGGAGTCTGTCATCAAAGTTTCACCTTTTTAACCCTTCCCATAGCTTTCTAGCAGCCTTACAGTTAATAAAAACATTACCCTCGTAGGTGCCCAGCTAACTCAGCCTTATTGTCGCTTCCCCCCACCCATCCTTTCCCTCTGACCGCCCATCTACTTACGTCTTGTTTCGCCGAGATCCCGCGGAAGTTTCCACCCGGCAGTGTGTTATGATAAACAAAAGAGCCCTTGCCCTGCCCAATCTAGCACAGGGCAAGGGAGCCCTGAGGGGGGCTGCCTGGGTGAAAATAAGGGTATGTCCGGGTTCAGCTCTGAACCCGGACAACCCCTTTAAGTGTATTATCTGCAGCATTGATAACCATACAGTGGTGATTAATGTTGGACATACTTTAGATCACAAACTATTTTAAAACATTTTTGACACTAACTACTATAGATTATAGGTAGAGAAAAATTTGATTTGGACAATTTGCCGAATTTCTCAAAGAAATTATTAATTAGTAGCAGGGTTGAGCGAACCCGAACTGTAAAGTTCGGGATCGCACCGAACTTTAGGATTTTTGGACCTCGGAACCGAATCCGAATATTTCAGTAAAAGTTCGGGTGCAGTGTTTGGCGCTTTCTTGGCACTTTTTGAAAGGCGGCAGAGCAGTCAATCAACAAGCGGTTAACTGTCTGACCTTAGAAGCCATCACAACCATGCCTACAAATGGCATGGCTGTGATTGGCCAGTGTAGCATGTGACCCAGCCTCTATATAAGCTGGAGTCACGTAGCGCTGCAAGTCACTCTGCTGTACCTAGTGTAGGGAGAGGATGCTGCTGGTGATTTCAGGAAGAGAATAGGACTGAATCTTTGCTCAAAACCTGAATTTAACTCAGCGATCTACATACATTGTGTTTTGTGGGTGCAGGGCACAATTTTTTATCCTGCCCTGAGCCCAGTGACCGAAAAAAAATAACTTGAATAAGTCAGTTAGGTAGGCGACGGCAGCGGCCATTTTATGCAAGCTCAGCGCACTAGCAATGCATCTGAGCTTTTGGGACATTGAAAATCCAAATTTTTGGGGCAATTTACAACATCTGGATTAGTCAGTGTGCAATTTAAGCTAGAAACACAGCCATTATTTTCTGGGATTTTAAAAACACACTTTTTGCCAAAAAACACTATTTTCCTGATCTGCAAGTGTTAAATTCAAGTTTAATATATACAGCTTTCATATTCTGTTACCAAAAACACACTTTTTTGCCAAAAAACACAATTTTCAGGCCTTGCAGCATCAGCACGTGTGAAATTACAGGCTTATATACTGCTATCAAATTCAGTTATTAAACAAAGACTCGTTTGGGCAAAAAAAAATATTAGTTGGCAGCCTTTGATGCATATGTAATTGTAAGATATACCCTTTATACATTTGGGTTAGATTCAGATATTTGAAATACCGCCATTTGGTACACAAATCTTTAATTGAGGCCTGGTCAGGCCGTGTGAGATACACCCTTTATATACAGGGCTTATATTATTTCATTAATAAAGCACCCTTTTGGGGGAAAAATACACAATATTTCAGGCCTTGCAGCACGTTTGAAATTCCTGGGTTATATACTGCTGCCATATTGAGTTATTAACCCCTTCACGACTGCAATCTGTATATATACGTGATAGCTGCACATGCCCCGTGCAGCTACCACGTATATAAACGTTCTGCCCCTGCCCTGTATGCTGTCACGGACAGCATACAGTGCAGTAATGCCGGCAAGGGACCAATCAGAGTGGCCCCTTGCCAGCAATCGATCAAATTGATTAGTCTGTACAGACTAACCAATTGGATCGCGGCAGTGTTAAAATGCCGGTTTCAGGCTCTGATCTGCGCTCTGCAGATCAGAGCTTGAAATCGGTTATGTGTCCTGAAGCCCCCGATCTGTGCCCCCTTCTTGAAGCCCCTGATCTGTGCCGCCTTCTTGTTCTTGTCCTTCTTATCCTGCCCCCGATGCGGTCCGCCCCCTCCTGCCCCGATCTGTGCCCCCTTCTTGTCCTTCTTCTTATCCTGCCCCCGATGCGGTCCGTCCTCTCCTGCCCCGATCTGTTATTTGTAAAATGCTGCCCCCCTCCACCGTTTCCAGCGCTACCCCCTGCCCCCGATGCGGTCCCCCTTCTGTGTGTGATGGCGGTGGCTCCATTCCTGAGCCGCCGCCATCAGCAGCGTGTGTCAGCTCTATGCTGACACTGCTGTAACCCCATAGATGCCGCAGTAGCGGCATCCATGGAGTTAATAGAGGGAGGGGGCTCCCTCTCTCAACCATCAGGGCTGCTGCGATCGCAGCGCCCGATGGTTGCCATGGCAACCGGACGCTTTGCAAAGGCGTCCGGTTGCCATGGCATAGGCGTCCGATGTCCGATGCTGCCACCTACAGGGCATCTGATTGTATTATACTTTGCAATGCAAGAGCATTGCAAAGTATAGTACAACCATCAGCCCCACTGGATCTTCAAGATCCAAGAGGGAACTGATTAAAAAAAAATTGAAAATAATAAAAGTAAAAATAAATAAATATGTAAAAAATACGTTTTAAACAAACAAAAACCGTAACGACCATCTCTATAAATATATTGCATCATCAACCCCGTCCAATAAACACCATAAAAAATAAAAACGGTGTAAAAAAATAAACCATTTTTGTAACCTTACATCACAAAAAGTGCAACACCAAGCGATCAAAAAAGGCGTATATACCCCAAAATAGTACCAATCAAACCGTTACCTCATCCTGCAAAAAATGAGCCCATATTTAAGACAATCGCCCAAAAAATAAAAAAAAGCTATGGCTCTCAGACTATGGAGACACTAAAACATAATTCTTTTGGTTTCAGAATAATGAATGATCAAAAAATCCTATGTACCCAAAAATGGTACCAATAAAAACCTCAACTCTTTCTGCAAAAAACTAGCCCCTGCACAAGACGATCGGTAGAAAAATAAAAAACATATGGCGTTCAGAAAACCAATCCAGCAAAATCTGCCTTCCAAAAACCATACGGTGTTCCTTTCCTTCTGCGCTCTGCCGTGCGCCCTTACATCAGTTTACAATCACATGTGGGGTGTTTCTGTAAACCGCAGAATCAGAGTAATAAAAATTTAGTTTTGTTTGGCTGTTAACCCTTAGGCCTCTTTCACACGAGGGTCATGTTTTTTTGCCCGGATAAGAGGCAGGTGTGTTGCGGGAAAATGCGCGATTTTTCAGCGAGAGTGCAAAACATTGTCATGCGTTTTGCACTCGCGTGAGAAAAATCGTGCATGTTTGGTACCCAAACCCGAACTTCTTCACAAAAGTTCGGGCTTGGGATTGATGTTCTGAAGATTGTATTATTTTCCCTTATAACATGGTTATAAGGGAAAATAATAGCATTCTGAATACAGAATGCTTAGTATAATAGTGTTGGAAGGGTTAAAAAAATAAAAAAGTTAACTCACCTTATCCTCTTGATCGCGTAGTTCCCGGTCGGTCTCTTCTTTAGCTGTGGGCTAAAGGACCTGTGGTGATGTCAGATCACATGCTCCAATCACCATGGTGATGGACCATGTGATTGGAGCATGTTATCTGACATCACCACAGGTCATTTAGCCCACAGCTAAAGAAGAGACCAACCGGGAACTACGCGATCAAGAGGATAAGATGAGTTAACTTTTTTATTTATTTTTAACCTTTCCAGCACTATTATACTAAGCATACTGTATTCAGAATGCTATTATTTTCCCTTTATAACCATGTTATAAGGGAAAATAATACAGTGAATAGACTGTCACCTAGAACTAATGCGTGAAAATCGCACCGCATCCGCACTTGCTTGCAGATGCTTGCGATTTTCACGCATCCCCATTCATTTCTATGGGGCCTGCGTTACGTGAAAAACGCAGAATATAGAGCATACTGCGATTTTCACGCAACGCATAAGTGATGCGTGAAAATCACCGCTCATGTGAACAGCCCCATAGAAATGAATGGGTCAGGATTCAGTGCGGGTGCAATGCGTTCAACTCAGGCATCGCACCCGCGCGGAATACTCGCCCGTGTGAAAGGGGCCTTAATGTGTTAAAGAAAAAAATGTAATAAAATAGAAAATCTGCTAAAAAAGTGAAATTTAGAAATGTCATCTCCATTTTCTTTTAATTCTTGTGGAACACCTAAAGGGTTAATAACGTTTGTAAAATTGGTTTTAAGTAACTTGAGGGGTGTAGTTTCTACAATGGGGTCATTTATGGGGGGTTTCCACTATGTAAGCCCCACAAAGTGACTTCAGACCTGAACTAGTCCTTAAAAAGTGGGTTTTGGAAATGTTCTTAAAAATTTGCTTCTAAACTTCTAAGCCTTGTAACGTCCTAAAAAAATAAAATAACATTTCCAAAATGATGCCAACATAAAGTAGACATATGGGGAATGTTATGTAATAAATATTTTATGAGGTATCACTTTCTGTTTTAGAAGCAGAGAAATTGAAATTTAGAAAAAAAAATTGGGTAAATTTGGGATTTTTTCATAAATAAAAGTGATATTATATGATACATATAAATATATATATATTGACTCAAATTTATGACTGTCATGAAGTACAATGTGTCACGAGAAAACAATCTCAGAATGGCTTGGATAAGTAAAAGTGTTCCAAAGCTATTACCACTTAAAGTGACGCATGTCAGATTTGTAAATTTTGATCTGGACACTGGGGCATCAATGACATTTGGTCATGAAAGGGTTAAACAAACACTTGTTTGGGCAAAAAAAAGTTTGTTAGCCTTTGCTGCATATGTCATTGTGAGATACACCCTTAATACATTTGGGTTAGATTCCGATTTTTGAAATACCGCCATTTGGTGCACAAATATTTAATTGAGATCTACTGTGGGTGAGGCCATGTGAGATACACCCTGTATATACAGGGCTTATATTCTTTCATTAATAAAACACCCTTTTTGGCGTAAAATAGACAATATTTCAGGCCTTGCAGCGCCTTGACGTTTGAAATTCCTGGGTTATAAACTGCTGCCATATTGAGTTATTAAACAAACACCCGTTTGGGCAAAAAAAAAGCTTATTTGGCAGCCTTTGCTGCATATGTCATTGTGAGATACACCCTTAATACATTTGGGTTAGATTCAGATATTTGAAATACTGCCATTTGGTGCACAAATCTTTAATTCAGGCCTACTGTGGGTCGGGGCGTGTGAGACACACCCTGTATATACAGGGGTTTGATTCAGGAATTTGAAATATAGCCATTTTGGGCAAATTAATCTTTAATTGAGGCCTACTCTGGGTCGGGCTGTGTGAGATACACCCTTTACATACAGATGTTTGATTCAGGCATTTATAATACAGCCATTTTGGGCAAATAAATCTTTAATTGAGGCCTAGTCTGGTTCAGGCCGTGTGAGATACACCATTTACATACTGTTGTCCTATTCTACTATTAATTAAACACCAATTTAGGGCAAGATCCTAAATTCGAGAAATATGAGGAGAGCGTCAAATAAGGGACATGGCCCAGGTCGTGGTGCTGCTGGTGAAGCTCCTGTTGCAGGGAGAGGACGTGGTCCATCTGTGCCAGCTACACGCAAAAGTGAAAACCCTTCCTCAGGTGCGAGTAGGCGACAGAACCTGCAGCGGTATTTGGTCGGGCCTAATGCTGCTCTACGAATGGTGAGGCCTGAACAAGTACAAGCGATAGTAGATTGAGTTGCTGACAGTGAATCCAGTTCATTCACATTGTCTCCCACCCAGTCTCCTGCTGAAAGACCACAGTTGGCACCTGCAGTCGATGTCCATCAGTCTTTCACCTCACCCGCTTGCAAATCAGCCAAGCAGTCTGAGCCCCAAGTCATGCAGCAGTCTCTTCTACTTTTTGATGACTTTATTAGCAGGGTTTCCCAGGGCCATCTACCTAGCTCTGCCCCAGAAGTGGAAGAGATTGAGTGCACCGATGCCCAACCGCTTATCTTTCAAGATGAGTACATGGGAGGACCATCGCAGCACGGATGATGACGAAATACAGGTGCCAAATGCTGGGGCTTTTCAAAGTGTGCAGACCGACAAGGAAGGCAGGGGTGAAGACTGGGTGGAAGATGATGTGGAGGACGATGAGGTTCTCGACTCTACATGGAATCAAGGTCATGCGAGTGACCTATGTAGTTCAGAGGAAGAGGCGGTGGTCGCACAAAACCACCATCACAGCAGAAAAGGGAGCAGGGTGCAAAAGCGGAGCGGCCATCCTCTAGACAGTACGCCTGCTACTGCCCACCTCAGCAAGGGACCGAGCACACCAAAGCCAGCTCCAAGAAGTTCCCATGCATGGCAGTTCTTCAGACGATGTGCTGACGACAAGACATGAGTGGTTTGCACGCTGTGCAATCAGAGCCTGAAGTGAAGCATAAACGTTCTCAACCTGAGCACAACCGGCATGACCAGGCATTTAAGTGCAAAGCACGAATTGCAGTGGAGTAGACACCTCAAAAACCAAGAAAGCTCCCTGGCTCCTCCTGCTTCCTCTTCTGCTGCAGTCTCTGCCTCTTCATCCACCTCTGGAGTGACAGTGCCACCTGCCACCCCGCAAACAGAGGATCTGCCAGCAACACCAACACCTGGGTCACCAAGCATCTCCACAATGTCCCAAAGAAGTGTTCAGCTCTCCATCTCCCTATCTCTAAAGAGGAGGAGGAATTACCCTCCTACCCACCCGCGATCCCTAGCCCTGAATGTCAGCATTTCTAAATTACTGGCCTTTGAAATGCTGTCATTCCATCTGGTGGAAACGTTTTAAAGGCCTTATGGCGGTGGCTGTCCCACAGTACCTCCTGCCCAGCCGCCACTACTTTTCCAGAAGAGCAATCCCTTCTGGGTCTCCAAATTGGGCACATGGCCTGAGCTTGCCCTTGGAGGTGCTGGCCTGCCCTGCAGCCAGTGTATTATCTGAAAGTGTGTTTAGCACAGCAGGGGGCGTCATCACAGACAAGCGCAGCCGCCTGTCCACAGCCAATGTGGACAAGCTCATGTTCATTAAAATGAACCAGGCATTAATGCCTCAGGACTTGTCCGTACCTTGTGCAGAATAGACATGTATACCGGCACTAACCAGCCATTGTTAGGCCTCTTTCACACTACAGTTTTTTGCGTTCCGTATACGGTCCGTTTTTTGCGTTCCGTATACGGTCCGTATACGGAACCATTCATTTCAATGGTTCCGCAAAAAAACGGAATGTGTTCCGTATGCATTCCGTTTCCGTATTTCCGTTTTTCCGTTCCGTTGAAAAGATAGAACATGTCCTATATTTGGCCGAGAATCACAGTCCGTGGCTCCATTCAAGTCAATGGGGCCGCAAAAAAACGGAACACATACGGAAATGCATCCGTATGTCTTCCGTATCCGTTCCGTTTTTTGCGGAACCATCAATTGAAAATGTTATGCCCAGCCCAATTTTTAATATGAAATTACTGTATACTGTATTTGCCATACGGAAAAACGGAACGGAACAACGGAACGGAAACGGAACCACAACGGAAGCAAAAAACGGAACAACGGATCCGTGAAAAACGGAACGCAAAACACTGAATGCAACATACTGTAGTGTGAAAGAGGCCTTATACTGCAGCTCAATTGCTCATTGCTCATTGCAATTGCTTGTATTTTGGATATTTCACACTCTTTTAAAGTGTACCCTTATTTTAACCCTTTAACGACTTAGGACGTACCGGTATGCCATGTTTGCCGAGTCTTTAAGGACCCATGACGTACCGGCAAGTCCTAACTTTAAAACTACATTGCGGCACGGCGGGGGTTAATCGGAACAGGATGCCAGCTGAAATCATTCAGCGGGCATCCTGTCACAACGCCGGGGGGGTGATCGCAGAAAACCGCAGGTCAATTCAGACCTTCGATTTGCGTCTTTACCTGAGGTTTGCGGTGGCGATCGGCGGTGCCATCACGTCCCCATGCGGCTGTAGGGGGGACTCGATGGCATGGAAGGCAGCATGATGCCTTCCTTAGGCATCAGCGCTGCCTTCCTGAAAACTAACTACCCACAAAAAAAAAATCGCCCCAAAAAAGAAAAAAATATGGCTTACAATTTGGAGACTCTAAAACATCATTTTTTTTGTTTTAAAAAAGCTGATATTGTGTAAACGTTACATAAAATAAAAAAAGTATACATATTAGGTAATGCCACGTCCGTATCGACTGGCTCTATAAAAATATCACATGACCTAACCCCTGAGATGAACACTGTAAAAAATAAAAAATAAACTGTGCTAAATAAACAATTTTTTGTCACCTTACATCACAAAAAGTGTAATAGCAAGCAATCAAAAAGTCATATGCACCCCAAAATAGTGCCAATCAAACCGTCAACTCATCCCGCAAAAAATAAGTCCCTACCTAAGATAATCGCCCAAAAACTGAAATAACTATGGTTCTCAGAATATGGAGACACTAAAACATGATTTTTTTTTTGTTCCAAAAATGATATTGTGTAAAACTTACATAAATAAAATAAAAAAGTATACATATTAGGTATCGCCGCGTCCGTATCGACCGGCTCTATAAAAATATCACATGACCTAACCTTTCAGGTGAATACCATAAAAAAAAAAGTGTAAGAAAAGCCATTTTGTGTCACCTTACTTCACAAAAAGTGTAATAGCAAGCAATCAAAAAGTCACACGCACCCCAAATTAGTGCCAATAAAACCGTCATCTCATCTTGCAAAAATAATACCCTACCCAAGGTAATCGCCCAAAAACTGAAAAAATTATGGCTCTCAGACTATGGAAACACTAAAACGTTTTTTTTTTTTGCTTCAAAAATGAAATCATTGTGTAAAACTTACATAAATAAAAAAATAAAAGTATACAAATTAGGTATGCCACGTCCATGACAACCTGGTCTATAAAACTATCACATGATCTAACCTGTCAGAAGAATGTTGCAAATAACAAAAAATAAAAACAGTGCCAAAACAGCTATTTCTTGTTACCTTGTGTCACAAAAAGTGTAATGTAGAGCAACCAAAAATCATATGTACCCTAAACTCGTACCAACAATACTGCCAACCTATCCCGTAGTTTCTAAAATGGGGTAACTTTTTTGGAGTTTCTACTCTAGGGGTGCATCAGAGGGGCTTCAAATGGGACATGGTGTTAAAAAAAAACTGTCCAGCAAAACCTGCCTTCCAAAAAACAAAAAACGTATGGCATTCCTTTCCTTCTGCGCCCTGCCATGTGCCCGTACAGTGGTTTACGACCACATATGGGATGTATATGTAAACTACAGAATCAGGGCCATAAATATAGTTTTGTTTTGCTGTTAACCCTTGCTTTGTAACTGTAAAAAAAATATTAAAATGGAAAATCTGCCCAAAAAGTGAAATTTAAAATTGGATCTCTATTTTCTATTAATTCTTGTGAATCACCTAAAGGGTTAACAACGTTTGTAAAATGAGTTTTGAATACCTTGAGGGGTTTAGTTCCTTAGATGGGGGTCACTTTTATGGAGTTTCTACTCTAGGGGTGCATCAGGGGGGCTTCAAATGGGACATGGTGTAAAAAAAACAGTCCAGCAAAACCTGCCTTCCAAAAACCGTATGGCATTCCTTTCCTTCTGCACCCTGCCATGTGCCCGTAAAGCGGTTTACAACTACATATGGGGTGTTTCTGTAAACTACAGAATCAGGGCCATAAATATTGAGTTTGGTTTGGCTGTTTGTAAAATCAGCTTTGAATACCTTGAGGGGTGTAGTTTATAGAATGGGGTCATTTTTCGTGGTTTCTATTATGTAAGCCTCTCAAAGTGACTTCAGACCTGAACTGGTCCCTAGAAATTGGGTTTTTGAAATTTTCTGAAATTTCAAGACTTGCTTCTAAACTTTTAAGCCTTGTAACATCCCCAAAAAATAAAATATCATTCCCAAAATGATCCAAACATGAAGTCGACATATGGGGAATTTAAGGTAAAGCATTTTTTGGAGGTATTACTATGTATTAGAGAAGTAGAGAAATTGAAACTTGGAAATTTGGTATTTTTTACAAAATTTTGTATTTTTTTTATAAATAAAAATATTTTTTTTTTTACTTCATTTTGCCAGTGTCATGAAGTTCAATATGTGAAGAAAAAACGGTCTCACAATGGCCTGGATATGTCAAAGCTTTTTTAAAGTTATCAGCACTTAAAGTGACACTGGTCAGATTTGCAAAAAATGGCCAAGTCCTTAAGGTGAAATAGGGCTGAGTACTTAAGGGGTTAAAAAAGAAAATTAAAACCAAAAACCTGTGTTGGCTACCTCGTCCTCCTTCCACCTACACCGCTACGTCCACCACCTCCTCAAACTCCTACTCCATATGGAACTCCACCTCATAAATCTCATTTTTTTTTTATTTCTACATATTTTATTTTATATAATTTCACGACTTTGTCAGTTAAATTTTCTGGTGAAATTCACCAATTTTTGGGTGTATAATACCACTGCTATACCTAGTAGACAGGTTTAAAAAAAAAAAAAAATTGTAATTAACATTTTCAGGTAAAATTCACCAATTTTGGGGTGTATAGTATAGTACCACTGCTATACCTAGTAGGCCGGTAAAAAATAAAAATAAATTGTCATTTAAATTTTTGGGTGAAATTCACCAATTTTTGTGTGTGATGTACCACTGCTATACCTAGTAGGCCGGTTTAAAAATAAATAAATAAAAAAAAAATTGTCAGTTACATTTTCAGTTGAAATTCAACAATGTTTGTGTGTGAAGTGCCACTGCTATACCACGTAGACAGGTTAAACAGTAAAAAAAAATGGCAGTTACATTTTCTGGTGAAATTCAGCAATTTTTTGGTGTGATGTTGAAATTCAGCAATTTTTTGGTGTGATGTACCAATGCTATTAGACCGGTAAAAAAAAAAAAAACATTTGTCAGTTACATTTTAGGGTCAAATTCACCAATTTTTGGGTGTAATATACCCCTCCTCTACCAAGTTGACAGCCTAATAAATTTCAATAATTTTTATTTTACATTTTCGGGTGACAATAAACAAGTGTTTTCTGTCATAGACCCCTGCTCTGCCAAGTAGACAGGTTAATAAATTTCTGTAATTTTTCTGTTACATTCTTGGGTTGACATTATGCAATTTTAGACGTGAATAAACCCCGCTCTGCATAGGTGACAGGGAATAAAATTTCTGACATGCTTCTTTAATTGATACGCGGCACCTCCTTTTGATTCTATGCTTAAACTTAAACAAGTTGTACCACATTTGCAATTCAATAATTAGTCCCACATTTCCGCTATACTCTTTTGGCGAACATTTGCGCGTCAATAGCTTTTCCCACATTTCTGCTCGGCCCCCAATTTTTTAAATAAATTTATCTCCCTTAAATGTGGTCTCTTTTTCTCACGCTCCCTCTCTGGCCTGGAACCCTGATTCCCCACCACCAGTTATCACCATGGTAGGCGCATAAAAGAACATCAAAAGTTGATAATGCAGATATCAAATTGGATCATGAACATCACGGGGACGTGTGACATCATGGTGGGGCAGTAAGTATGCACACGCCTACACGAACTAACTGACAGTGATCAGCCCCTGCAACTTCTGGATCTTCAAATTAGGCACATGGCCTGAGCTTGCCCTTTACACCTTGGAGGTGCTGGCCTGCCCTGCAGCCAGTGTATTGTCTGAACGTGTGTTTAGCACGACTGGAGGGTTATATTTCCCAGTGTTTTGGGGTGTACACTAATTTAAATAAAAAATTTAACAAAAAAGCAGTGTAGGCTACCTCCTGCACCACCACTTCCACCTACACTGCCACCTCAACCTCCTAGATCAAGATTATTATTTTTTATTTTTACGTATTTTGTTATTTAAAGTCATTTCCCTATCCACATTTGTTTGCAGAGCACTTGCCATGCTCTTAGCCACATTTTGACGACATTTGCAGCCCTCTAGCCTTTTCCGTTACATTTTTACAGCCATTTTAGTGCTCAAGAATTCGGGTCCCCATTGACTTCAAAGGGGTTCGGGGTCAAGTTCGGGTCCCAAACTCAAACTTTTTTTGCGAAGTTTGTCCGAACCCGAACAACCAGGTGTCCACTTAAATCTAATTAGTAGCAAAACCCATTAAATCAGCTATATCCTGGCCTGAAAGGAGAGTATATCTCGGTGTACATCACTGCACTGCAGAAACATGCTTGGCTAGTCCTTTCTGGTAGTGAAACAGTTACTGTGACAGACAGGTTATTCATCCCAAATTGGGAATCATTCTAATAGAATTGTTTTTTTAATAATCACTGTGGACACTGTTCAGATTACAGTTCCTGCACTGTCCCTGCAGTCTCACTATTCTCTCCCTACTGTATATAAAAAAATCTCCATACCATCTCCCTACACTGTCCCTTTCACACTGGCAATTCAGTATTCTTTTTTTCTACAAATCATCAGCACCACTATCCCTACTTCCACGTCTCTTCATATACTCAGCTCACAATGAAATGGTGGAGACTAGTGATGGATGAACGATCGCGGCGGGTCCCATTCATTTTAATGGCAGGCAAACCTGAAAAACCTTCAGCTCATATTTGCAGCCAAGAAATAATTACTAGAAGTGCACAAATAGTCCCACATGGACAGTGACATACCAGATGTATTATTCAAATTTGCATCTCCATTCATAATTTTTTTCCATGCAAAATATCGGCAATATAATTTTTGCGGATGCGCATTGCGCAAATGCACTATACAGTACCCAAATGCAGTATAAAGAAAGTATATTAGTATATAACACCCTGCTTCAATCAGTTTTTTTTGGGTGGCGACTGGTATATCACACCAGTAGAAATTATTTGTTCCAATAACGCTTGTCCCTCTATATACCTGCAGTATCGCAGCAGAACCGCACACAACTGCCACACAATACAAATGCACTATAATATACTTTCTAACATAGAAAGTATATTATAACAATGTTAACAATGTACAAGGAAGGCAATCCATTAGAATATACATGAAGATAAAGCGTAACCTTTAATAATGTTACTATAAGGGTCCATTCACACGTCCGTAAGTGTTTTGCGGAACCTCAAAACACGGAAACCGGCAATGTGCATTCTGCAATTTGCGGACCGCACACCGCTGACACTATAATAGAAAATGCCTAATCTTGTCTGCAATTGCGGATAAGAATAGGAGATGTTCTATTTTTTTGCGGAAACGGAAACACGGATGCGAAAGTGCGGATCCGCAAATGCGGATGCGGACAGCACATTCCGGCCCCATTGAAAATGAATGGGTCTGCACCCATTCCGCGAAATTGCGGAATGGATGCGGACCCATTTTGCAGACTTGTGAATGGAAAAGATATCCCTCAAAATGAAAATAAATTTAATTATTAAAGTTAAGCAAAAAGCATAGATGTGATAGGCAATAACAAGTGCTCGGCAGCACCAAATCAGGTGCTCGTCAGCACCAAATCAGAAACCATATGTCCTACCACAATCCGGAGGGCTCCAGTGCACATCCATGAATCCCAGAGGGAAAGCAAAAAAACATCTATCTCTGGGCTAGATGATGATGTGGTATTGAAGGACAGGGTGGGCAAAGAACTGTCCCTGATATTGCCCTACAGGGGGGTGCTATTCTGGGCCTGATAGCTTAACCACAGACCACCCGCCCTGATAAGAGCGACTCCGTCCGGAACCTTACCCTATATAAAAATGGCCCTAGTAAGCCCCTAGCCCCTAGGCCCCTGACTTCCAGGTGATCACTATATAGATCTATGTGTTTTTGACTCATTATAAAGTATATTATAAGTATATCGCACCCCTCTGTGTATCACACATATCGATAGCACACCTATACTAGTGCTTAAAATGACTTTTGTGGCCCTATTAGCTAGCATTTGGTGCCCCTAACAGCCTGTCCCTGCTCCACACTGCAACCTCTCCCTACACTGGCAAAACACTGAATGTAAAATGGCGGCCAGATAAGGTTTTTTTATAAGGTAGTGGGTATGTCCATGTGCTGAAAGGTCTCAATTGGCTGTCCTGTACCACCTGATGGATGTGTCATGGGTCAAAGTTCTTCACAATGTAAAAGAATATGGCGGGCATGAATATCTCCACGCACACGCAGAGTTCGCCGTGAAACGACCGCTGGGCGAACCGCAAGGCCAACTCTAGTGGAGACCACAGGGGATGAGGCTTTTAAACAGCTGTGACATCGCAGGCGATGGTTATCTGCGGATTGCACAATAACAGAACATAATGCACTATAATAATAGATGCAAGCATAACATATGGACTAAGCCCTCACTCTATTGATAAAATCTGAGACACTTGGTCAATGCATTTTGATCAAAACACATCTAAGCCCACTTACCAAGCGACAAGGTGGTCTCTAAATATTTTTTACTTGGTGGTGTTGTTGTGCCTCTGTTACCCCCCCCCCCCCCCCCAACCTTCCCCCTCAGCACATTAAATAATTCACTTTTTTATGACATCTTCCAACTGCTCTATACAGAAAGAAATGTCTGAAAAGAAATCCTGTCATCCATGCATTTGTTTAAAAAAGTACCTAAAAATGCTATAAGAATGCATGTCAGAAATGTAATTTATGTGAAATGTGTGTGAAAGAAGACATTAGGTTGTTCATAAAAAGAAAAACAAACAAAAAAAAATTAACCCCTTCAAGACCAAGCCAGTTTTCACTATAAGGACCAAGCCACATTTTTAAAATCTGACATATTTCATTTTACAGTATGTGGTAATAACTCTGGAATGCTTTTACTTGTGATGATTTAATGATTGTACTTCATGTTAGTGATAAATTTGAGTCAATATGTTTTACCTTTATAACAAAAAATCCCAAATTTTCTGCTTTCAAGATAGATAGTGATAACTCTTAAAATAGTTATTACTTAACATTCCCCATATGTATACTTTAAGTTGGCATCATTTTGTAAATGTCATTTTATTTTTTAGAACGTTAGAAGGCTTTGCATTTTAAAAGTATTTATTTTTTATTTTTTAAAGAAAATTTCCAAACCCAGATGCTATGTGTACTATTCTAACAAAATTACACACAGCACAGGTATGCTACAATATTGTCTCTCTCAAACTCTGTCTGCTCTTCTCATCACTATGGCTGTCTACTTTCAAATTCAATCACACCTTCCACCCTCTGTCCCTTCTCTCCACATCAGTCCCTCCCTCCTTCCCTCACCATTGTTTAGTTCCCATACATCCCCCAGGCTTCCCCCACCAATTTCTGGATCACTTTGCAGCTTGGCTTCCTCACTTCCTATCTTCTGAATCACCAACTCTTATTATTGGTGATTTTAATATCCCCATTAATGATCCTATCTCCCCATCAGACGCTTGCTTTCTTTCTTTAACCTCCTTTCTTGGCCTAGCACAACTTACTTCCTCTGCCATGCATGAACAGGGCAATATACTTGATTTAGTCTTCTTCCGTCAATGCTCAGTCTCAAACTTTAGTAACTTATCCTTACCACTTTCTGACCATAATCTTCTTTCATTTACCATAAAGACCTCTCACTTTTCTCATGGCAATCCTACGTTTCACAATTACAGAAACCTACATACCATTAATTGCCAGAAACTTATTAACACCCTACAACTAGCTCTTACCCCCAATCACTTCCCTTCCCTGTCCAGACTTGACTGTCAATAATTACAACCAGACCCTCAAAACCACCCTAGATGAAGTTGCTCCAATATCAATCCGTCCCTCTCGACACAGAACACGGCAACCCTGGCACACACCTGAAACATGTTTTCTACAGCGCTGCTCCAGATGTGCAGAACGTTTATGGAGAAAATCATGAATATCAGCAGACTTCCTCCAATATAAATTTATGCTCAAAACATATAATTTGGCTCTCAACATTGCCAAACAAAAGTACTTCATCTCTCTCATCTCCTCACTCTCAAATAACCCTCCTCTTTCAAACACTCCACTACTAAAGAAACCATCTCTTGACCCGACCTGTGCTGCTAACTACAGACCTGTTTCTAACCTCTCCTTCATCTCTAAACTCCTTGAACGTCATGTCTACTCTCGCTTGATAAGCTATCTCTCTGCAAACTTTCTTCTTGACCCCTTACAATCTGCCTTTCGTCCTCTTCACTCTACAGAAACTGCCCTTACTAAAGTGTCTAATGATCTCCTAACAGCAAAAAGAAATGGTGACAATTCGCTATTGATTCTGCTGGATCTTTCTGCAGCATTTGATACCATAGACCATAAACTCCTCCTCACCATGCGCCACTCAATTGGCCCTAAGGACACTGCTCTCTCTTGGTTCTCTTCATATCTCTCTGGTCGCTCCTTTATTGTATCATTCGCTGGCTCTTCTTCTCCTCTTCCTCTTCATGATGGCGTTCCTCAGGGCTCGGCACTAGGTCCTCTACTCTTTTCCCTCTATCAGTAGATTTGGCTTTCGATACTATCTCTATGCTGATGACACCCCGACACCCAACTATACACTTTATCCCCTGCTGACATCACCCCTGCTTTACTCCAAAACACCAGTAATTGTCTGGCAGCTGTCTCTAACATCATGTCCTCTCTGTATCTAAAACTGAACTTCTCAAAAACTGAACTTATTGTCTTTCCCCAATCTACTAACTCACCTAAACTTGATATTTAAATTGTAGTCTGCAGCACCATTATAACTCCTGTGCAACAGGCCCGCTGTTTTGGGGCCACATTTTACTCTGATCTTTCCTTTGTTTCCCATATTCAATCACTTACACACTCTTGTCATCCGCACCTCAAGAATATCGCCAGAATCCGTCCTTTACCTACAGCGGAAACGGCAAAAACTCTTGTTGCCTTGATTCATTCTTGTCTTGACTTCTGCAACGTATTACTAATCGGTCTTCCTCTCACTAAACTCTCCCCCCTTCAGTCTGTCCTAAATGCTGCAGCCAGGCTCATCTATTCATCCAACCGCTACACAGATGCTACTAGTCTGTGCCAGTCACTTCACTGGTTGCCCATTCACCACAGAATACAGTTCAAACTTATCACCCTCACCCACAAAGCTCTCCACAGTGCTGCACCTCCCTACATCTCCTCCCTCATCTCCATCTACCACCCTACTCGTGCTCTCCGTTCTGTTAGCGACCTAAGATTAATAACCTCCATAATTCGTACCTCTCAAGATTTTTCTCGAGCTGCACCTACTCTCTGAAATACTCTGCCCCGGAATACTAAGTCAATTCACAACTTCCCCACCTTCAAACGTGCCTTAAAAACAAATCTTTTCAGGCAGGCTTATCAAGCTACCTAAACTGACTATTACCCGACTAAACCTCCCCACACCAAGTCCTCTGGCCTGAACTTGATCCTCTAGTAGTCCCAAACCCGAAGCAGATCGTCCGGCACCACTCCTGTCAGTTCAATAATGGCTCAAATCCTACTTATCACAATCAACTACCTTATGTGTCACCCCGAATTCCTCATAAATTTTAAGCTCTTGTGAGCAGGGCCCTGACTCCTAGTGTTTCAATTGCATATTAGTCAGTTAGTTTTGTTTAGCACAAGAACCCTATGAATTTGTAAAGCACTGTGGAATATGGTGGCGCTATATAAATACATTTTATTATTATTATAATATTAAACCCACTTTTTTAAGGACTAATTCAGTTATGAAGTCATTTTGTGAAGCAGAAATCATCTACAACCCAAAAAAACTCTGACACTTTCCAATCCCTCCTCAGTCCTAAAGTTCAGCCACCCACCACAGACCTCTCTGCTGAAGACTTAGCCGCCTACTTCATAGAAAAAAATTGAACATATCCGTCATGAAATCAGCTCCCAGCCACTAAGTCCTATTCATCCCCCTCCCCCCCCCCCCCCCGCATCTCCTCTAGCTCACTGTCCACATTTGACCCAGTCACGGAAGAAGAAGTCTCCAGGCTCCTCTCTTCTTCTTGTCCTACCACTTGCGCCTCTGATCCCATTCCCTTACACCTACTCCAGTCTCTCTCTCCGGCTGTCACCACTCACCTAACAAAAATCTTCAACCTTTCCCTCTCTTCTGATATCTTCCCCTCTTCCTTCAAACACTCTATAATTACTCCATTAATAAAACAAAAATCTCTCGACCCATCCTGCATCCTGAAAAAGGAAGGGTTAACAGCCAAAAAAACCTCTATATTTATTACCATGATTCTGCAGTTTACAGAAACTCCCTATTAGTGGTCTAAAACTGCAGTATGGGCACATGTAAGGGCGCACAGGTAAGAGTGCCACATGGATTTTGGACTGCCGATTTCACTAGGATAATTTTAAGATGCCTTGTCACATTTGAATACCCTCCGATTCACCACTGGAGTGGAAACTAGAGATGAGCGACTTTCTAAAAAGTTCTATTTGCCCGGTTTGCCAAATTTTACAAAAAGATTTGATTCAATCTGAATTTATTTGTGGCGAATCACATTTAAAAACAGCTATTTCCAGGCTGCAGAGAGCCTGTATAGTGGTGTAGAACACACTGCCTTGCAGTAACACGCATAGGGAGTCTGCTGTGGTAATGAAATAATATTGTGAGTCAGTATGGCATGCAGATAACAGGCGCCGTTCTTAGAATCACTGCACACTTCACTTATTTGAGCAGTTACGGGACCAAAACTGACCAAATATCTCAAGGTCGATTTTAGCGGCAAGAAGAAGTGCGCTCCTTTTACACCGTTGTCAGCTGATTCCACATAGATGTCTACAGAACCTGTTCTACTAAATGCTTATACAAGTAGAGCCCCACAACAGAGTGGAGAGGGTGTCAGCAATAAGTTTGTGCTGAGGTAACTGATTATTTTGCCCTCTGATCCGTCAGAACAATAACCCCCAAAAAATAGATCCTGTCTGTTAACCATCCGCCTTCCCTCGGTCAGCATTTGGTCAGTAATTATCAGTATTGCTAAAGCCCCCCAAAAAAGGAGTGGATCCAAAACAGATGACACGTGAATTGAATATTTTCATGTCTTCTGTGTTTTGTACCCACTCTTGCTTTTGGCTACCAAATCATAAGCCAATTCTGATGCAAAATAGGGACCATGTCATAAAGGCCTTACAGCTGCTACATAGACAGGATCCGTTGTGTGTCTCATTTTCTTCCTTTTGACAGATCAGACAAAGGGTCAAATAAACGATGTCAACCAGGTCAAAATAATGGCCCAGTCATGGAGTGGGGAGGGTGGGAAAAGCATGAGAAGTCCACAGAGTGGCCCAGTGTTGAGATGACAGCAGCATAAGGAGGCCACAGAGTAGTTATGAGGCATCAGCATGAGGAGACCACAGAGAGGTTAAGTGGTAGCAGCATGTGTAGACCATAAAGTGGCAAGATGACATAGTGTGGAGGTGTAGCTCCAAGATGGGACAAACCCAGACACTCAGCATATACACAGATATAATACAAAAATGTGTATCCAAAAATGTATCTTTATTGAAATTGATAAAGCAAATAAATAGATGCATAAATTGGCAAAAAAAGACATAACCACATGGAGAGTGCACACAATACGTTGGGAGATTAAGTCATAGTATTGAAGTAATGGAAAAGATTAGATGTAAAAACAAGTATAAATAAATTTAAAATCAAACCATGTGGCTCCCACTGAGGAAGCTGACGCAAAACACTTGTTGGGGTCTCTAGGAGTTGCCACTAGCCGGGTCTGTATTCTGTAGGTGGGGGAGCCACATAGTTTAATTTTGTATTTATTATAGTTGTTTTTCCATCCCACCTTTTCCATTACTTGCAATTAGAGATAAGCACATTTTTCAAAAATTTAATTCACTGGTTCGATGAATTCTTTGGGAAAAATTTGGTTTGATCCAAATCTATTTGCTGCAAATTACAAAAAAAAATGGCTATTTGCCTAGCATGATGATGAGAGATTGTGGAGGTGGCAGCAGCATGAGTAGGTCACAGAGTGGCACGACAATGAGAGATTTGGGACGTGTCAGCAGCATGAGGAGGCCAGATTAGAACGACAATGAGAGAATGTGGAGGTGTCAGCAGCATGAGGAGGCCAGAGTAGCACAACGACAATAGATTGTGGAAGTGGCAGCAGCATGAGGAGGCCACAGAGTAGCACAATGACGAAAGATTGTGGAGGTGGCAGCAGCATGAGGAGGCTACAGAGTGGCACAACAATGAGAAATTGTGGAGGTCTCAGCAGCATGAGATAAGCGATAAGATTAGAGATAAGCAAATCAAACCTGACAAAGTGGATTTCGATCTGAATTTCAGGAAAAATTAGATTCGCTACTAATGCGAATTTCCTCGAACTTCGTGGTACCAAATCACAATTTTTCCTAAAATGGCGGCTAAAATGGTGTCTACACGTGTGAGGACATGGGGCAAGGAGCTCTGGTAAGATGGGATGACCCATAATGTCATGAATGCAGCCAATCAGCAGTGAGCCCTGTGATGTCACAGCCCTATAAATACGGTGGCATCTTGTATTCAGACATTTTCCAGCGTTCGAAGTGCAGGGACAGACGTGAGAAAGCGCTAGGGATAGCAATAGGAAAAACCTCATTGTGACAAAAAAAAATAATGAAAAAATTATTTATAAGTGCAGGGAAAGGATAGGGAGGAATCATTTCACAGCATCTTAGTGCAGGGGGAGACAACAGAAGGCGCTAGGGAAATTGCTAGAAAAGCGATTTACAAGAAAGATATATATGCAGTTCACTTCTGCAGTTAAATGTGGTGAAAGCGTTTAGTGCTATATTTTTGTACAAAAATAAAAATATATACGCATTTCACTGATACAGCTATTTGTGGTGAAAGCGTTTAGTGGCCTATTTCAGTACAAAAGTAAAAATATATTCTCAGTTCATTTCTGCAGCTATATGTGTTGAAAGCGTATAGTGCCGTATTTCATTACAAAAAGAAAAAAAATATTCTCAGTTCACTTCTACAGCTATATGTGGTGAAAGTGATTAGTGACGGGGCGGAGCCTGCACTTGAGCCGGATGGACGTGTGAAGAGCTGCTCTCCTGCCTGCATAACTCTCACAGCACCTTATCATAAGCTTACTGGACTCTGCTATGGTTAAAATCCCAGAAGCCCACAGAACAGCTGGGAAACAATCGCTCCCAGAACCAAGCTGGTGAGATGGAGAAATTTATTAGAAAGTAAGCTGCTGCGGCAGTGAACCGCGAATCCAAGATAGCGCCCGGCACACCACGCTCAGGACACAAGCTGTCAGCAGCTACCGGCGGCGATAAGGTGGGGGATGATCCCAGTGATGCGGACTGTCTGCCCATATCCAGAGCTTTCCTGAAGGAGGCTCTTGCAGAAGCCCTGGGCCCCCTTAGTCTGGACATTTCCTCAATAAAATAGGATGTTAAGCAGATAGGCCGGAGGGTGGAGGCTTTAGAGGAAACCCAGGCCGCAATCCTGCAACACCAGAGCGAGGTGTCATCTAGCCTGTCGCTAGCTCAAACCCACATTAACTCCTTATACACAGCCATGGAGGACCAAGAGAATAGAAGCAGATGCAACAATTTGCGTTTTAGAGGGATTCCTGAAACTGTCTCAACCGTGGACATTCCAGAAACGGTAATCCTACTCTGTGGATTGGGAGGAAAACAGCATCACTATTTTCCAGGATTTGGCGCAATCAACTCTCAAAAAAGTAAAGCTTTGAAACCTCTCACAGATTGGCTACGACAGCACAGAATAATTTATAGGCGGACATTCCCTTTCGGTCTATCTTTCCTGCAAGAGGGACGATGCATCCACATTTCCTCTTTTACAGATCTGGATAAAGCATATGATCTCCTCCAGCTTTCCCCGTTGCCCATTGAAAACTGGGACATGATCCAGAACCTGAGCTCCTTACCTGTCCTCCAGATGGTGACCCCCTGGGAGCCTCTATGCACCCCAAAGCCCAAAAGAAGCAGAAGGGGAAATTCCTTCTCCACTCTCAAACATCTGTCCATGGTGGATAAGTAGTCTGCTCTGCTTTCTCCCCCCTAGGTGTAGGAATCCAAGGAAAATCAACATACGGGACTTACTAACTTCAAGTTACTATTACACGTCTTACCGTGTGACTATATCCTATATACTGAGTGGAGAGCTTAGCTTGTATTTTCTCGTTCTCTTTGCCCGCGCTTTACTCTCCACCCAGTATTAGACGTCGAGACAGTAGGGATTTCTCATCTGAGTTTTCCCATCTGTTTTAAGGTTAGGCTAGTCACGTTGCAAATTAATAATTCATGTGACGCTCAAGTTACCTCCCGTACATTTGTGCTCTTCTATATCTCAGGTGCCAAGTGAGTTACCCTCACTCACTCTCCCATATCTTTAAGCACTCTGCACTATCCTCTCCACAAGTTGGTTTAAATGAGATCTCCCCCCCATCATCTGCCCCTTACCTGTTTTATACAGTAGTGGGCAAGAATATTAAGGCTCTTCTTATCGCCCTGCTGACTCCCCGGTTATCCCACTACTACTACATCACTTTATTCCAGTAAAAATGTCATTGAAGAGGGAAATGCTTCTGGGTATTATACACTCTCCCCCCCCCCCCCCCCCCTACATGCTGCCTAATCAGATAGGCACAATTGATATACCCTATCTTGTTTGGATGATATTCACTCGTCTTTTGTCTTTATTTACTGTTTTACTTGGTGTTCTATATTGTTTTTATTTTGACAGGTACTCTGAT
Organism: Bufo gargarizans; assembly: GCF_014858855.1. Classification (NCBI taxonomy): domain Eukaryota; kingdom Metazoa; phylum Chordata; class Amphibia; order Anura; family Bufonidae; genus Bufo; species Bufo gargarizans. The sequence goes on along the minus strand of NC_058084.1, from coordinate 299,462,278 downwards.
TCCGCTCTAATACTCTTTCAAACGGGTAAGCAGATGTCCTCACATATCCAGAATACGCTGGTTGGGGCTCCTCCGGGTGACTGGATGCTCCTTGGCTCCCCTTGTTGCCACACTCTCCCCCACATTGTTGCTGGTTGGTCAATTTTCCTTTGCTACATCACTTAGATTTTTTCCAACTTCCCTTCTCTCTAAAAACTTTTAGACTTTTTTTATTAGCTTGCAAATCTTTTAAATCTCTCCTGCATAGGGAGAAATCTTCAGTGAGACACATTTCAAACATGGGAATTATCCCAACCTTTCTCATTCTAAGTTCCCTGCCTGGTATCATTGTGGTGTTAGGGGTGCGGCCTCGAGGGGAGTCAGCATTGGCTTTTATAAAAGGGCTCCCTTTTCAATATAAATCTCATGTTCAGGACCCGGATGGTCAATACCTAATCCTAATAGGTCAAATAGGACAATCCATGTTTACTTTTGCGAACATATACGCCCCAAATGTAGATAGAAACATAGAAACATAGAATGTGTCGGCAGATAAGAACCATTTGGCCCATCTAGTCTGCCCAATATATCTGAATCCTATGAATAGTCCCTGGCCCTATCTTATATGAAGGATAGCCTTATGCCTATCCCATGCATGCTTAAACTCCTTCACTGTATTTGCAGCTACCACTTCTGCAGGAAGGCTATTCCATGCATCCACTACTCTCTCAGTAAAGTAATACTTCCTTATATTACTTTTAAACCTTTGCCCCTCTAATTTAAAACTGTGTCCTCTTGTGGTAGTTTTTCTTCTTTTAAATATGCTCTCCTCCTTTACCGAGTTGATTCCCTTTATGTATTTAAAAGTTTCTATCATATCCCCTCTGTCTCTTCTTTCTTCCAAGCTATACATATTAAGGTCCTTTAACCTTTCCTGGTAAGTTTTATCCTGCAATCCATGTACTAGTTTAGTAGCTCTTCTCTGAACTCTCTCTAGAGTAGCTATATCCTTGTGGAGATATGGCCTCCAGTACTGCGCACAATACTCCGAGTGAGGTCTCACCAGTGTTCTGTACAGCGGCATAAGCACTTCACTCTTTCTACTGCTTATACCTCTCCCTATACATCCAAGCATTCTGCTGGCATTTCGTGCTGCTTTATTACATTGTCTTCCCACCTTTAAGTCTTCTGAAATAATTACTCCTAAATCCCTTTCCTCAGATACTGAGGTCAGGACTGTGTCAAATATTCTACCCTTGGGTTTTTACGCCCCAGGTACATTATCTTGCACTTATCCACATTAAATTTCAGTTGCCAGAGTTCTGACCATTCTTCTAGTTTTCCTAAATCCTTTTCCATTTGGCCTTTCCCTCCAGGAACATCAACCCTGTTACATATCTTTGTGTCATCAGCAAAAAGACAAACCTTACCATCGAGGCCTTTTGCAATATCACTTATGAAGATATTAAACAAAATTGGTCCCAGTACAGATCCCTGTGGAATCCCACTGGTAACATGACCTTGTTTTGAATGTTCTCCATTGACTACAACCCTCTGTTGTCTGTCACTCAGCCACTGCCTAATCCACTCAACAATATGGGAGTCCATGCCCAATGACTGCAGTTTATTGATAAGTCTTCTATGTGGGACAGTGTCAAAAGCCTTACTAAAATCTAGATATGCGATGTCTACTGCACCTCCACCATCTATTATTTTAGTCACCCAGTCAAAAAATCTATAAGATTTGTTTGACATGATCTCCCTGAAGTAAACCCATGTTGTTTTTCATCTTGCAATCCATGGGATTTTAGATGTTCCACAATCCTATCCTTTAGTAGGGTTTCCATTAATTTGCCTACTATTGATGTCAGACTCACTGGTCTATAGTTGCTCGATTCCTCCCTACTACCTTTCTTGTGAATGGGCACGACATTTGCCAATTTCCAATCTTCCGGGACGACTCCTGTTACTAATGATTGGTTAAATAAATCTGTTAACGGTTTTGCCAGCTCACCACTAAGCTCTTTTAATAATTTTGGGTGTATCTCATCAGGCCCCTGTGACTTATTTGTCTTCACTTTAGACAGCAAACTTAGAACATCTTCCTCTGTAAAGACACATGCATCAAACGATTTAATAGTCATCCTTTCTAGTGGAGGTCCTTCTCCTTCTTTTTCTTTTGTAAAAACTGAACCGAAGTATTCATTAAGGCAGTCGGCTAGCCCTTTATTCTCTTCTACATACCTTCCGTCCTTTGTTTTTAATTTAGTTATTCCTTGTTTTAATTTCCTTTTTTCATTTATATATCTGAAGAATGTCTTATCCCCTTTTTTCATAGACTGAGCTAGTTTTTCTTCTGCCTGAGCTTTAGAAGTTCTTATAACTTGCTTGGCCTCTTTCTGCCTAATCTTGTAGATTTCCTTATCTTCATTGCTCTGTTTTTTTTTATAATTACAAAATGCTAGCTTTTAATTTTTAATGATTTGGGCCACTTCTGCTGAGTACCACAGTGGTCTCTTCCTTTTTTTGCTTTTACTGACAAGTCTAATGCAATTTTCTGTTGCCTTCAATAATGCACCTTTTAAGTAGTCCCATTTCTCCTGGACTCCATGTAATCCGTTCCAGTCTTATAAGGACTCATTTATGACTAATTTCATTTTTGAAAAGTCTGTTTTTCTAAAATCTAAAACTTTAGTTTTTGTGTGGTGGGACTCTTTCACAGTTCTTATATTAAACCACACTGACTGGTGATCACTAGATCCCAAGATTTCGCCTACAATGACATCATATACCGAATCCCCATTTGTGAATATCAAATCCAAAATGGCCTCCCTCCGGGTTGGCTCCTCAACCATTTGTTGTAGGGATAACCCCAGTAGGGAATTTAGAATATCTGTACTCCTGGTAGAACTTGCTATTTTGGTTTTCCAGTTTATATCTGGAAGATTGAAATCTCCCATAATGATAACTTCTCCTTTCATTGTCATTTTAGCTATTTCTTCAACTAGTAGATCATCTAGTTCTTTAACTTGATCAGGTGGTCTATATATCACACCTACACGAGTTACTGCATGATTAGCAAACTGCAACGTAACCCAAACTGACTCTATGTTGGCCTCACCAACTTGTATTAGGTTAGATTTAATGCTATCTTTCACATACAGGGCCACTCCTCCTTTCTTGCCTTCTCTGTCTCTTCTGTATAAAGAGTACCCTGGTATGGTTATGTCCCAGTCATTTCTTTCATTAAACCATGTCTCCGTAACAGCCACTAAATCTACATTCTCAGATGCCATTATTGACCCAAGTTCATTGATTTTTTTACCTAAACTGCGAGCATTTGTAGACAGGACTCTGAGCTTATCATTTCTTAACCTCTGTGCTTCTGACCTGTTCTGGCATTGTTTCGGGGGGCAATTGGACTATTTTATTTTCACTCTTTTGCCCCCCCCCCCCTTCCTAGTTTAAATACTCTTTTGCAAATTCTTGGAGTTGTTCACTAAGTACATTTGTTCCTTTGAGAGAAAGATGCAAACCATCTTTTTTGTACAGTTCCTTTCTATTCCAAGTAGAGCTATCATGAGAAACAAAGCCAAATCCTTGCTCTTGACACCATTTACCAAGCCATATGTTGAACTCCTTTATGCGCCTCTGCCTATCATTCTGAACATTATGCACAGGCAGAACTTCAGAAAATGAAATGGTGGATGCAAAATCCTGTACGTCATTACCAAGTGTGATAAAAGATTTTTTCACCTCTGACACTTCATTGCAAGCCAGGTCATTTGTCCCTAGATGGACAAGAACATCCACGTCCCCTTCCTGCTTTGCTTGCTTAACAATATTAATAATACGTCTTCTATCTCTTCTAGCAGTAGCCCCAGGGAGACATCTCACAAAACCATTTTCTTTAAGCTCCACACTTCTTATGATTGAATCACCCAGCAACAGCTGCTTCCTTTGAGACTTCACTTTATCTTTTTTGTCCTTGGCTGCAGTCTTGCATACATCAGACATAGGAGTCGATGGTTTCTCACCCTCTGTGCTTGAGTCCATATCCATGTTGTCCTTACATTCTGAGAGTGCTGCAAATGAATTTTGGAGAACCACCGACTGTGGGACATGTCTTCTATCCACCACTCTAAGTCTTCCAGAACCTACAGTAACCCATCTGCCATTTCTAGGGGTCCTCTGTGGCAGTGGCATTGCAGCAGTCCTAGCTGGAGTTTGTTTAACAGATAATTTAAATATCTCAGATTTCAAAAATGCAATTTCCTGCTGCAGTAAGGAGAACTGTCTACAGATCTGACAGCATCCGAATCTCCAAAGAGTGGAACATGAAATAAATGCACAACAATTCCTGCACTGAACCAAGTCTGCCATTTTAAAGAGGAGGAAAAAAAATAAAAATAAAAAATAAATAAAAATTTGTCAATTTAAATCAAACAAATCTTACCTTTTTTTTGTATTGTTTCCACCTTCCAGCCTACCTCCTGACTATCTCCTGCAATATCTCTTCACTGTACTTAATGTAGTACTTGAAGGTAGAACTTGCAGCTAATGATTAGTCTATTAATTGGCTAGTAGTCAAATTAATTGGCTCACCCCAGTCTTTTCTCTGATAGAGAAACATAGAGAAGGCTTTTTGATTGTGGCAGGTGACTTCAATATAGCCTTGAACCCTTCAATTGATACCTCCTCAAAAAAATCCCCAGCCTCGGGGAAAACTCTTAGGTTATTACATACGAAAATGCATAACCTGGGAGTTTTGGATATTTGGCGCTGCTATAATCCTGACACAATTGATTACTCCTTTTATTCCCCTGCTAATAATTCATATAGCAGAATTGACTACATTTTAGTTCTGAAAGATAAACTGCAATTCTGTTCATTCCCAAAAATTGGAAATATTACCCTATCTGACCACGTCCCGATTTTCTGTGAAATAAGCTCAGACCAAAAAACCAATAGACTATCCAACTGGAGATTTAATGAATCTTTACTAAACAACACCAAACATATTGCCCTCATATCCTCTTATCTTGAGGAATATTTCTTAATAAATAATACCTCTGAGATATCCACCCAAGTCCTCTGGGATGCTCATAAAGCCTATATCAGAGGCAGGCTGATTAGTCTCTGCTCCTTTCTGAAGAGAGAATCAGAGAAAAAACTCAGCAACCTGTTGTCAAAAATCCACCTGGCTGAAAAAGCGCATAAGCAATCCCTGACAGACCAACAACTAGCGGAACTTTCTTCCCTCAGGGCTCAGTTAAAAAACCTCTTAAATGAGCGCTCAGCCAAGTTTTTCTTGTCTGCTCAACAGAAAATTTTGGTTCATGGCAATAAAGCCTCTAAATATGTGATGAATCGGATCAAACAGAGAAGGAACTCCCACTACGTTCAATCCCTTAGATCTCCAGGGGTACCCAACTGTTTAAGGCTGAGGAGATTGCTTAGCAGTTTACAATCTCCCAGTCCCTGACCTCCCCAATCCTTCTTTATGCAGGGAATCCAACATTAACTCCTTCCTGGACACTCTCGACCTCCCAGTCTTAACTCTATCACAATGGGAATCCCTAGCCAAACCATTCACTGTTTCGGAACTAAATGCTGCCATTAAATCTACCCCCAGAGGTAAATGCCCTGGACCAGATGCTCTCCCTATATATTACTTCTCAACCTTCAAAAACATCTTGTAATCCCATTTGCTCCCTGTCTGTAATCTTGCAATGTCCAATTTCCCAATTTCCTCCGATATGACTAAGGCTACTATAACAATAATACCCAAAGAAGGCAAAGATCCTACATTATGCTCCAACTATCGCCCAATTTCCCTACTTAATGTAGATCTTAAGCTTATAGCCAAGATGTTAGCTACTAGGTTGCAGGGCTTCCTACCTGAACTAATCCACCCGGACCAAGTAGGATTTGTAAAGGGAAGGGAGGGGAAAGATAATACCACCAAAATATTAGATGCCTTGTACTATGCCTCGCAAAAACACACCCCCTTGGTCCTGATTGGCACGGACACCGAGAAAGCATTTGACAGAGTTGACTGGACGTATATCAGATTGATTCTGTCAAAATGTCAAGTACAAGAACAATATATTAATGCAGTGTTTGCTATGTACACCTGCTCCTCGGCGTCCGTGTCAGTTAATGGTATACTCTCCTCCCGTTTCTCTATTAGAAATGGGACGATACAAGGATGCCCCCTCTCACCCCTCTTATTCGTCCTGGTGATGGAATCCCTCCTGCAAGCCCTTAGACAAAATGGAGAAATTAGTGGTGTGAAGGTTGGGACGCAAGAATTTAAACTAGCTGCATTTGCTGATGACTTGTTAATTATCACCACCAATCCACATAAATCCATGCCCAAGATCCTAACAACACTTAGTCTTTTCAGATCCCTCTCTAATTTCAAGATTAACCCCTCCAACTCCCAAGTGCTTCATAAAGGCCTCTCCCCTGCTAACCTTTCCTCTCTTCAAGCAAATTCCCCATTTAATTGGCAAACTCAGCAACTGACCTATTTAGGGGTCAAATTATCCCCTCATCTACCTGACCTATTCTGACTAAATTACAAACCCCTCCTAGCATCCATTCAGGCCCAGATGGATTCCCTAGACTCTCAATATATCTTGTGGTTTGGCAAGAAGATTATCTTTATGTGTCAGGGATCGAACCGGGAGACTCCGGCGTCCTAGGCTGTAGCCTTGCTCACTAGACCACAGAGCTTCCTGGACAGTGTCTGTTACTTTTTTGAACCACCTCCTTGACCTGAATGTTCCTGCTTTTGGTTTGACCAATCAGATCTGTGTACGCCCTATTTAAGGAAGACCATGTCACTTCCTCCCTTGCCAGATTATTGAGCTATCTCAGCCGTAGTCTTGCTTCAGCCTCTCAGTATTTTGTCTGCTAACCTGCTCGTGTACCGAACTCTGCCTCCATCGACTACTCTCCTGCCTCATCCTGAATCCTTGTACCTGCCATCCCGTGTACCGACCCAGGACTGCCTGACTACTCTCTTGCCTTCCTCGTTCTTCGGCACTCATCTACCACGTGCACCTTATCGGGTCCATTGAGCCACCGCCATTCCTGCATATCGGGATCATTCATCCATTCCGTTTCCGTGCTACTCTGTTCCTGTGTCGCTGCCATTGGACTCCTTCCCCTCTTCGAGTAACCTCTACAAGCAATTGTGCAGGTAACCTTAACAGAATAATCTGGCCTCAAAAATGGAGTCCGCGGTGACGCTCCTGAAAAAACAAGTTATAGAGCTACAAGAATTCGGAACCACTTATCAGGAAAAGTTTTCCCAGTTACAAAGTGTGGTACAAGATCAACAAGGGGAAATAATCGCCCTACAGAGACAACTCCTGGAGGGGCAGGCCCCAGCTGGAGATACTCGCATGCCGCTCCCAGCAAGGTTTAATGGAGATCGACGCCAATTCCGAGGTTTTTTGAACCAATGTCGAATCTATTTTGAAATGAATCCAGCCCGGTTTACTACTGGAAAGATGAAGGTATTGTTCATCATCAATCTTTTGTCTGATGAGACTCTCGCATGGGCATCTCCTTACGTGGAGACCGACAGCAGCCTTCTGCGGGATCTGGAGACCTTCATCTCTGCCATAAGTCAGATGTTTGATGATCCTAATCGTTGTGCTACTGCGGAACTAAAACTACATAATCTACGCCAAGGAAACCGTTCAGTGGCCGTTTACACAGCCGAATTCCGCCGCTGGGTGACCGACACCACCTGGAATCATGCCGCCCAAAAGAGTCAGTTCCGGCGGGGGTTGTCTGAGCAAATGAAAGATGAACTTGCTAGGACAGATATTCCAGAAGACTTTGAAGACTTCATTAAACTTTGTATCAGAGTCGATCAGAGACTTACTGAAAGGAGAAGGGAGAAAGCATGGGCGCAGGAAAACCGACCCACCTATTTTTTCAGACCATCAGCTCCCCGTAATCCTGAACCTGCACTGGAACCTATGCAAATCGATGCATTACGGAGATCCATAACTGTAGCGGAAAAGGAAAGACGCATCTCAGAAGATCTTTGTCTCTACTGCGGAAAACCGGGACATTATGCTATCGACTGCCCTAGAAGGGTCCGTAGAATAAACGCGGTCAGAGAGATAGAAGAACAATTGGAATCAGAAATTCCATACTCCATACACTCTGAAATAAACTCTATTTCCCCTATTGCTTGGAAGAAAGACCAAACTACTATCCCCGAGTCTCATTTCATGGTACCCATTCAGATCTTCACCTCTGAACTGGAAATCTCCTGCTCTGCAATGCTGGACTCTGGGGCCGGGGGCAATTTTATGGACTTAACATTTGCACAAAAAAACCATATCCCACTATTAAAGAGAACAACACCATTAGATATGGAGACTGTGGACGGCTCACCTCTTTCTTCAGGTCCAGTTACGCAAGAAACGGTAAAGCTCCAAATGCGCATCAACACGGATCACCTTGAGGACATCCATTTTTCTTTGATCTCTTCACCAAAATTTCCCATAATCTTGGGGATCCCATGGTTGGCGATTCATAATCCATCCATTGACTGGGAAAATCATGTACTACACTTCCCGTCGGAATTCTGTCAGTGTAATTGCCTGCAAGACACTCAGTCTTCGACTCCAGCGATCCCTCTGGTTCCGGAACAGTCTACAAGTGAGTTATTACCTCTGCCGTACAAGGATTTTCAGGATGTTGGCGACAAGAAAAATGCAGATAAGCTTCCTCCTCACCGTTCTTACGACTGTCCGATTGAACTATTACCGGGAGCGGAAATACCGTTTGGCTGCATTTATCCGCTTTCTGATCCTGAATTGAAGGCTTTGAAAAAATATCTAGATGAAGATCTAAAAAAGGGATTTATCCGACCCTCTACCTCTCCAGCTGGTGCTCCTTTTTTCTTTGTAGAAAAGAAAGATTCCTCTTTACGCCCCTGTATAGACTACCGGAAACTTAATAGTATCACTGTAAAAAATCGTTATCCCCTTCCTTTAATATCTGAACTTCTCGAAAGAATATTTACGAAACTCAATCTCAGAGGAGCATATAACCTGGTCCGTATTCGTCCAGTGACGAATGGAAGACTGCTTTCCGAACTAGGTATGGACATTTCGAATACCTCGTTATGCCTTTCGGACTGTGTAATGCGCCAGCTACATTTCAACACTTTGTTAACGATGTGTTCCGGGACATGTTGGATCAGTTCGTAATAATATACTTGGACGACATTCAAATTTTTTCTGAAAGTCTGGAGCAACATCGTATGGATGTCTGCAAGGTTCTACAGAGACTTCGAGAACACCAACTCTACATTAAACTTGAGAAATGCGAATTTGAAAAAACAACTGTTCAGTTTTTGGGATACATAATTTCTCCGAAGGGTCTAGAGATGGACCCCAGCAAGATTAGAGCTGTAACGGAGTGGCCTACTCCCAGAAATGTAAAAGACATACAAAGATTCATCGGTTTTGCCAATTTCTCCAGGAGATTCATCCGGAATTTCTCCAGGATCATCAAACCAATCACACAACTCACAAAGAAAACCGTACACGTTACCTGGACTCCCGAGGCACAAGACGCATTTAGTCAACTAAAGACTCTGTTCACAGGCACACCAATACTAATCCATCCAGATCCAGAACTACCATTCACGGTAGAAGTGGATGCATCTGATTCAGCAATGGGGGCGGTTTTGTCACAACGTACAGGAGATAAAGAGTTGCTTCACCCTTGTGCCTATTTTTCTCGCCAAATGTTCCCAGCTGAGAAAAATTACGACATCGGGAATAAGGAACTACTTGCAATCAAGGAAGCTTTCTCGGAGTGGAGACACCTTTTGGAGGGGGCCACCATTCCCGTAACCGTCTTGACTGATCACAAGAACCTTGTGTTTCTGCATAACGCCAAAAGATTATCCTCCAGACAGGCCAGATGGAGCCTGTTCTTTTCTTGTTTTAACTTTATTATTACCTACCGTCCAGGTTCTAAGAACGGCAAAGCAGACGCGCTGTCCAGAATGTTCTCTGACTCCTCCCAAGAAAATAAGAATCAGACCACGATCCTGCCTGAAAGAAACTTCTTGGGGGCCACCCATTCGGGGGATTTATGGAAACTAATTAAAGACGGATATCAGAGTGACTCTTTCCTTAGCCACCCCACTAGTTAGGTTAACCTTCACTTCCAGGATGGTTATTGGATCAAACCGGATCATCAACTATATGTTCCCGAAATAGCTCGACTTGAAGTCCTTAAACTGGCTCATGATTCCAAGTTGGCCGGTCACTTGGGCATAATAAAAAACTCAAGAACTGTTATCTCGTTCCTTCTGGTGGCCCAATTGTAAAGGGGATGAGAAAAGGTATGTTTCTTCATGTTTGACCTGTGCGCACTACAAGACACCACGTTCTTCCCCTCTGGGATTATTACAACCACTTCCGGTTCCATCTCGCCCTTGGGGCTCAGTCTCTATGGACTTCGTGGTCGATTTACCTCCTTCTCAAGGAATGAACACTATCCTTGTTGTCATAGACCGTCTTACCAAGATGGCACACTTCATACCTTTCAAAGGAATACCATCTGCAAAACAGACAGCAGAACTCATGATCTGTGAAGTGTTCCGGCTACACGGGATTCCAGACAACGTGGTCTCTGATCGTGGGGTACAGTTCACGTCCAAATTCTGGAAAAACTTCTGTTCTGCCCTTGGAATCAAAGTAAATTTGTCATCAGCTTTTCACCCACAATCTAATGGTCAGACTGAAAGAACTAATCAAACCCTAAAACAGTATCTATGCTGTTTTATTACCCATTTACAAGATGACTGGATGGAACATCTCTCCACTACAGAATTTGCGTATAATAATTTGGAACACAGTTCGACTTCTTTCAGCCCGTTCTATGCAAACACAGGCCTCCATCCAGTCTTCAATCCCGTTCTGCCAATCACCACGGCCCTCCCAGCAGTAACCGAACGGTTAACTAACCTGTTAGAGGTACGGGGAAAAATCATGGAGAATTTACACGAGGCCCAAAGTCACTCCAAACAAGTTGCGGGCAAACACTGTAGACCAGCACCAGTTTTTCATATTGGGGACAAAGTGTGGCTGTCTACAAAAAATATTAAGCTGAGAGTCCCTTCTCAAAAACTGGGTCAAAGATACCATATCAGATTTTGGCTCAAATTAATGATGTCACATTTAAACTCAAACTCCCGGATTCGCTCAAGATACATCCGGTGTTCCATTGTTCACTCTTCAAACCATTTGTCGAGAATACTTTCCCTGATCGCTTTTTGATGCCACCCCCACCAGTCAGGGTGCATGGAGAAGAGGAGTTTGTTGTAGAAAAGATCCTGGACTCTAGAATTTGTCGAAGAAAACTGCAGTATTTGATCCGTTGGAAGGGTTATGGTCCTGATGAGGACTCGTGGGAACCCAAGGAGAATGTACACACTCCTTGGGAACCCAAGGAGAATGTACACACTCCCAGACTGGTCAGTGAGTTTCATCGGCAATACCCCGACAGGTCTATCTTGGAGATGCCCGGAGGTCATCGTGGAGGAGAGGGAGTACTGTCAGGGATCGAACCGGGAGACTCCAGCGTCTTAGGCTGTAGCCTTGCTCACTAGACCACAGAGCTTCCTGGACAGTGTCTGTTACTTTTTTGAACCACCTCCTTGACCTGAATGTTCCTGCTTTTGGTTTGACCAATCAGATCTGTGTACGCCCTATTTAAGGAAGACCATGTCACTTCCTCCCTTGCCAGATTATTGAGCTATCTCAGCCGTAGTCTTGCTTCAGCCTCTCAGTATTTTGTCTGCTAACCTGCTCGTGTACCGAACTCTGCCTCCATCGACTACTCTCCTGCCTCATCCTGAATCCTTGCACCTGCCATCTCGTGTACCGAACTCTGCCTCCATTGACTACTCTCCTGCCTCATCCTGAATCCTTGTACCTGCCATCCCGTGTACCGACCCAGGACTGCCTGACTACTCTCTTGCCTTCCTCGTTCTTCGGCACTCATCTACCACGTGCACCTTATCGGGTCCATTGAGCCACCGCCATTCCTGCATATCGGGATCATTCATCCATTCCGTTTCCGCGCTACTCTGTTCCTGTGTCGCTGCCATTGGACTCCTTCCCCTCTTCGAGTAACCTCTACAAGCAATTGTGCAGGTAACCTTAACATTATGTCCCTGATCATGCCGAAACTCACCTATCTCATGCAAGTTCTCCCTGTTGCAATACCTAGATCATTTTTTGCCTTTCTGAATAAAATTATTCGCAAGTTTATTTGGCAAGGTAAAAGCCCTCGTATCTCCTTTGATACTCTGACCAAACCTAGATCTAAAGGTGGTATTGGTCTGCCAGACCCTGAAGCCTACATGGATGCTATCCAACTTTCCAGAGCTTTAGATATGATCAGAGAACCGACTCATAAGTTCTGGCTCAAATTAGAGAACGCTTTACTCCCCTCCTCCACTCGGGCTCTTCTGCTGACTGATAGGCCGCTCCAATCACATAGCTCAGCAACCAACCCTCTCACTCGCAACACCCTACAGGTCTGGAGGCGGTTCACTTCCAGCTCTGAAGGTCCTACACTTCCTTCCCCTCTGATTTGGCGCCCAAGGAACTGAAGGAGAGCTGCCCAACTGCCATAAGAACTTCAGAGATTCCTGCCTCGCAATTACTTGACCAGGAGGGTTGTGTTCTCTCTGAACCTGTCACGGAAGGTGTACAGAAAACTAGAAGACACAAAATGAAGATCCGACTGACTGGATCCAAAACTAAGTAACCAAAGGGTAAGCCCTGCAACAGACCTGTCTCTCTCCCTAACTGCTCAGCCTATGCAAAAATCTCAATGGTAGATGATTGCATATCCTCGTTCCTCGACTGTATAACACCTGAACACCCTATAATAGTGAGGGGACACGACCACCGGCTCCCTACACTTGATACGGAGGGAGTCAGGGTCATCTGGGATCCAGCAAACAGGAAAACATAAATGAATGAACAAAACTTATCTGTAGAAGACTCAGTAGTAGCAGCATGCACACACTCCAGGAAGTTGTATAAGCCGCAAAGTGATGCAGTATGGGAAGGGATTTAAAGGGATGCAATCAGTGCAACTACATGACAGCTGAGAGAGGCTAACGAGATGAGAAAACGAAAGCAAAACAAAAGGAACCTCAAGCAGGAGGTTCTGAAGAACGTCTGACAGAGCTTCTCAGATGTCTGGTGGTGACAGTACCCCTCCTTCTACGAGTGGACTCCGGACACTCAGAGCCCACCTTCTCAGGATGGGACCTATGGAAAGCCCTGATGAGACGAGTGGCCTTAATGTCCGTCACTGGGACCCACATCCTCTCCTCAGGACCATAACCCTCCCAATGAACGAGGTACTGGAGAGAACCGCGGACAACACGAGAATCCACAATCCTAGAGACCTGAAATTCAAGATTACCATCAACCACAATCGGAGGAGGAGGCAAAGACGAGGGTACAATGGGTTGGACATAAGGTTTTAATAAGGACTTATGAAAAACATTATGGATCTTCCAAGTCTGAGGAAGATCAAGACGGTAGGCAACAGGATTGATGACGGACAAGATTTTGTAAGGCCCAATAAACTTAGGACCCAACTTCCAGGAGGGAACCTTCAATTTGATATTCTTAGTAGACAACCACACCAGATCACCAACATTCAGGTCCGGACCAGGCACACGTCTCTTATCCGCCACACGCTTATATCTCTCACTCATGCTCTTTAGATTATCCTGAATCTTTTGCCAAATAGATGACAAAGACGAGGAGAATCTGTCCTCATCAGGTAAACCAGAAGACCCCTCTCCAGAGAATGTCCCAAACTGCGGATGAAACCCATATGCACCAAAAAATGGTGACTTATCAGAGGACTCCTGACGACGGTTATTTAAAGCAAACTCAGCAAGGGACAAAAAAGAACACCAATCCTCCTGATTCTCCGCCACAAAACAGCGCAGATATGTCTCCAGATTCTGATTGACGCGCTCTATCTGGCCATTCGACTGCGGGTGGAAAGCAGAAGAGAATGACAACCGAACCCCCAAGCGAGAACAGAAAGCCTTCCAGAATCTGGAAACAAACTGCGTGCCCCTATCAGAGACTATGTCTGAAGGAATACCATGCAATTTGACAATGTGATCAACAAATGCCTGTGCCAGCGTCTTAGCATTGGGCAAGCCAGGAAAAGGAATGAAATGCACCATTTTGCTAAAACGGTCCACCACCACCATAATCACAGTCTTCCCCGAGGAACGAGGCAGGTCCGTAATGAAGTCCATGGACAGATGTGTCCAAGGACGGGAAGGAATGGGTAACGGAAGGAGAGGACCTGATGGCCGTGAATGAGGGACCTTGGCACGAGAGCAGGTCTCGCAGGCTGCCACAAAACCCTCAAATGACTTATGAAGCGCTGGCCACCAGAATCTCCGAGCGATGAGATCCACTGTGGCTCTTGCCCCCGGGTGCCCAGCAAGGACAGTATCGTGGTGCTCCTTAAAAATCTTGTGTCTTAAAGCGAGAGGCACAAATAACCTCCCAGGAGGACAAAGATCAGGAGCCTCTGACTGGGCTACCTGAACCTCTGCCTCCAATTCAGGATAAAGAGCAGAGACCACCACACCTTCAGCCAAAATGGGACCCGGGTCTTCAAAATTCCCACCTCCCGGAAAACAACGTGACAGGGCATCCGCCTTCACATTCTTAACCCCAGGGCGGAACGTAACAACAAAATTAAACCTTGAAAAGAACTAAGACCATCTGGCCTGTCTCGGGTTCAGACGCTTGGCTGACTCCAAGTAGGCCAGAGTCTTATGGTCAGTAAACACGGTAATAGGGTGTCTGGCTCCCTCTAGCCAATGGTGCCATTCCTCAAAAGCTAACTTGATGGCCAACAACTCCCTATCTCCCACATCGTAATTTCTCTCTGCGGAGGAGACTTTCTTCGAGAAAAAGGAACACGGTCGCCATTTGGCAGGAGAGGGACCCTGAGACAAGACCGCACCAACACCCACCTTAGAAGCGTCCACCTGAACTATGAAGAATAGAGAAATATCAGGTTGTACCAAGATGGGAGCGGAAGCAAAACTTTCCTTGATACTAGAAAAGGCCTTACGCGCCTCTACCGACCAGGAGGAAAAATCTACCCCCTTTCTAGTCATATCAGTGAGTGGTTTAACAACAGAGGAATAATTCAAAATAAACTTCCTGTAATAATTGGCAAAACCCAAAAAACACATCAGCGCCTTCTGATTCTC
Organism: Bufo gargarizans; assembly: GCF_014858855.1. NCBI lineage: Eukaryota > Metazoa > Chordata > Amphibia > Anura > Bufonidae > Bufo > Bufo gargarizans. The sequence goes on along the minus strand of NC_058084.1, from coordinate 299,446,968 downwards.
AGGAAGCTTCCACTCAAGCAAAGCGCGGACCTTCTCGGGGTCCATGCGAATTCCAGAAGCGGAGAGAATAAACCCCAGAAATTGAATTTCTGGAACTGCAAACACACATTTTTCCAGTTTAGCGTACAATTTATTCTCCCGCAGGATGAGCAAGACCTGACGTAGGTGGTCCTTATGAGTTTTGAAATCAGGAGAAAAAATCAAAATGTCATCTAGATACACTAATACAAATTTCCCCATTAAATGATAAAAAATGCTGTTCACAAAATGCTGAAAGACAGCTGGAGCATTCATCAAACCAAAAGGCATAACCAAATTCTCAAAATGGCCCTCAGGGGTATTGAAGGCCGTCTTCCTTTCGTCTCCTTCTCTGACCCTGACCAGGTGGTATGCCCCTCTTAGATCCAACTTGGAAAAATCTTTAGCCCCAACAATCTGGTTAAACAGGTCCGGGATCAGAGGAAGCAGATAAGGGTCACAAATTGTGATACTGTTCAGCTCCCTGAAATCCAGACATGGTCTTAAAGAACCATCTTTTTTCTTAACAAAAAAAAAAAACAGCGGCAACAGGTGACTTCGAGGGTCGTATGTGTCCCTTTCTCAGACTCTCAGAGATATAAGCACGCATAGCTACCCTTTCAGGTTGGGAGAGATTGTATAAACGAGATTTAGGCAGCTTGGCGCCTGGGGTGAGATTAATAGGGCAATCATACTCCCTGTGAGGGGGCAAGTCCTGAACACCACTCTCAGAAAACACATCCAAAAATTCAGAGAGAAAAGATGGTACAGTCTTAGTAGAAACCTCAGAAACAGATGTTGTGAGGCAATTCTCTCTGCAAAAGTCACTCCAACCATTTATTTGCCTTGCTTGCCAATCAATGGTGGGGTTATATTTAGTGAGCCAGGGTAGTCCCAACACTAGAGGAGTAGGCAACCCGCTTAGGACAAAACATGACACATCCTCAACATGAGTATCACTCACAATCAAACGGATATTGTGAACTATGCCCTTTAACGATTTCTGAGAAAGTGGAACCGAATCAATAGCAAAAACAGGTATATCCTTTCCCAAAGTGCATACCTGGAAACCATGAGTTATAGCAAATTGATTATTAATAGGATTGACAACTGCTCCGCTATCTACAAAAAAAGTTCTTGCTCTTTAGCGCCACCCTGGCAGGTAGGACAAAACGGGAACTACAAGCAAACGGAAAACCTTCAATTTCCGCATCAACCTTGCCAATAGTAACAGATGGAACATTTTTAGAGGATTTTTTTCTTTTTGTTTCTTTATTACTCTCAAAAAACTGCCTGAATCTCCTAGAGGGACAAACATTTGCCAAATGATTTATACCTCCGCAACAGAAACAAACCTTCCTATGAGAGCTGAATCCTCTATTGTCAGAGGCAAGCAAACCCAGCTGCATGGGCTCCTGCTCAAAAGGTATTGAGAGCGACTGAGACCCCTGTGCACTGAATGAGACCGCCGCACTGTCCTTGGACTGAGTATGACAGGAAGGAGTCACCTCTCCTCTCTCTCTAAGACGCCTGTCAATATGAACGGCCCGAGACATGGCAGTGTCCAAGGAGGTAGGTCTCTCATGAAAGGCAAATGCATCTTTCAATCCCTCTGAAAGACCATGGCAAAATTGACTTCGGAGTGCAGCATCATTCCAACCAGTATCAGCTGCCCATTTCCGAAATTCTGAACAGTATATCTCTGCGGACTGTTTACCCTGGCATAAAAGACGGAGTCTAGACTCAGCCAGAGCAATACGATACGTATCATCATATATCTGACCCAGGGCTAAAAAAAAATCATCCACTGAACAGAGGGGCCGTGCCCCCACTGGCAGCTAAAAGGCCCAGGACTGAGCGTTATCCCTGAGCAGCGAGATGATGATCCCCACCCTCCGCTCCTTATCACCAGAGGAATGGGGAAGTAGGCGAAAATGGAGTTTGCAAGCCTCTCTAAAATGAACAAAATTCTCACTACCCCCGGAGAACGTATCTGGAAGCCAGATTTTAGGCTCAGAACAAATTCCATGAACGGAAACGGTCACCTCAAACTGAGAGACAGTTTTCCGGAGATCTGCTAACTCCAGTGAAAGACCCTGCATGCGGTCAATCAAGGTTGAAACCGGATTCATGCTTAAGATGGTTTTGGCGGTTTATAATGTCACAGAAGGTGTACAGAAAACTAGAAGACACAAAATGAAGATCCGACTGACTGGATCCAAAACTAAGGAACCAAAGGGTAAGCCCTGCAACAGACCTGTCTCTCTCCCTAACTGCTCAGCCTATGCAAAAATCTCAATGGTAGATGATTGCATATCCTCGTTCCTCGACTGTATAACACCTGAACACCCTATAATAGTGAGGGGACACGACCACCGGCTCCCTACACTTGATACGGAGGGAATCAGGGTCACCTGGGATCCAGCAAACAGGAAAACACAAATGAATGAACAAAACTTATCTGTAGAAGACTCAGTAGTAGCATCCAGCATGCACACACTCCAGGAAGTTTTATAAACCGCAAAGTGATGCAGTATGGGAAGGGATTTAAAGGGATGCAATCAGTGCAACTACATGACAGTTGAGAGAGGCTAACGAGATGAGAAAAAGAAAGCAAAACTAAAGGAACCTCAAGCAGGAGGTTCTGAAGAACGTCTGGCAGAGCTTCTCAGATGTCTGGTGGTGACAGAACCTGAAATATGCATGTTATTAGATACTCAGATCCACAACGCCACCCTACTGCATTTCCTCAGGACAGAAGCACTTCTCTGGGCAAAAAATGCCTCCCAAACAAGGGAATCAAGCTGGTTTGAGGAAATGCTGTGCAGTAAGGTATACCCTTCCAAAACTATTTCTAAAATATATAGACACCTAAAGTCATCCTCCTCCCTTCCTAAACCTGCAATTGTGGGCCTTTGGGAAAGGGACTTACAACAAAATCTGTCATCCCAAGAGATCACCAAACTCTTAATTTCCCCCCACAAGATATCCAGGTGTATACGCATCCAAGAGAACAACTACAAAATTCTTATGAGATGGTACAAGACCCCAGATAAAACGTATATGTACAGCTCAACAGCCTCTAATATCCGCTGGAGGTTTCACGTATCTAAAGGTACTTTTATACACATCTGGTGGTCTTGTGACCTAATTAATCCCTGGTGGCATAAGATCATTCAACTGTGCAATCAGATATGCCAGTCATCCCTCCCATGCACACCTAAGCTAGCCCTGATATCCCTGGGGATGGGTAATATAGGTATACATAAATCATCTCTCTTTTTGCTCATGCTGGCAGCTGCTAGACTACTCCTACCTATGCACTGGCTGTCCTCTGATATCCCCTGTATTGACCATTGGATCAATAAAGTAGACCAGATTTATAGGTTGGAGGAAATCTCCCATTGGGAATTACATTCTAGATCCTCTTTCCTAAAGGTATGGTCGCCATGGAAAATATATAGAAAATTTGTATAACAAGCTTTTTCAGCATGTACTTATTCTGAAGTTGACCACCCGTCCATGTCCTGCTATAAAGATCCTTCTGCCCCGCTGGGCCCCTTCCTTACACCACAGGAAGCATACTCTAGGATCCCTGTTATCTTGTTTAGGGTCCATTCACACGTCCGCAAAATGGATCCGCATCCGTTCCACAATTTTGCGGAACAGGTGCAGACCCATTCATTTTCAATGGGGCCGGAATGTGCTGTCCGCATCCACATTTGCGGATCCGCACTTCCGCATCTGTGTTTCCGTTTCCGCAAAAAAATAGAACATGTCCTATTCTTGTCCACAATTGCGGACAAGAACAGGCATATTCTATTAGTGCCGGCAATGCACATTGCCGCTTTCCTTGTTTTGCAGTTCCGTGGCTCCGTGTATCCGCAAAACACGTTGCGGACGTGTGAATGGAGCCTTACCCTGATTTGTTCTAATTGTACTAATTGTACTTCTGTCTGATAACAGATGAAACCTGTCAAGGTTGGGCTTAATCGCCCGCTAGTTACTTGAACATGTGATAATTTTGCGAATGTAAATTCTGCCTTCTTTTATGTCACTTGTAATGTTTTCTAAATTTTGACCTAAAGCATGTACTTTGCTATGAAAAATAGAAAACAATAAAAATTGTCAATAAAAAAAAGAAAGTGATTAGTGACGTATTTCAGTACAAAAAGAAAAATATATATGCAGTTCACTTTTACAGTTATTTGTGATAAAAGTGTTTAGTGACGTATTTCAGTAGTAAAAGAAAAATATATATGCAGTTCACTGTTGCAGTTATTTGCGGTAAAAGCGTTTAGTGGCCTATTTCAGTACAAAAAGAAAACTATATTCTCAGTTCACTGTTAGTTATTTGTGGTGAAAGCGTTTAGTGGCCTAGTTCATTACAAAAATAAAAATATATTCTCAGTTCACTTCTGCAGTTATGTATTGAAACCGTTTAGTACCCTATTTCAGTACAAAAAAATAAATACGCATTTCACTATTGCAGTTATTTGTGGTGAAAGCGGTTAGTGGCCTATTTCATTATAAAAATAAAAATATATTCTCAGTTCACTTATGTAGTTATATGTGTTAAAAGCGTTTAGTGGCCAATTTCATTACAAAAAGAAAAATATATATGCACTTTACTGTTGCAGTAAATTGTTGTGAAAGCGTTTAGTGGCCTATTTCATTAAAAAAGAAAAATATATACGCACTTCACTGTTGCAGTTATTTGTGGTGAAAGCATTTAGTGACTTTTTTTGTATAAAAAGAAAAATATATTCTCAGTTCACTTCTGCAGCTATATGTGGTGAAAGCATTTAGTAGAGTATTTCATTGCAAAAAGAAAAATATTTTCTCAGTTCACTTCTGCAGATATATGTGGGGAAAGCATTTAGTGGCGTATTTCAGTAGAAAAAGAAAACTATATACGCAGTTCACTTCTGCATAAAAATATACAGTACAGACCAAAAGTTTGGACACACCTTCTCATTCAAAGAGTTTTCTTTATTTTCATGACTATGAAAATTGTAGATTTACACTGAAGGCATCAAAACTATGAATGAACACGTGGAATTATATACATAACAAAAAAGTGTGAAATAAATGATGGTCCAACTAAGCGCAAACCGGATGGAATAGCATGCCGCTGCAAGATGCTGTGGTAGCCATGCTGGTTCAGTATGCCTTCAATTTTGAATAAATCCCCAACAGTGTCACCAGCAAAGCACCCCCACACCATCACACCTCCTCCTCCATGCTTCACGGTGGGAACCAGGCATGTAGAGTCCATCTGTTCACCTTTTCTACGTCGCAAAAAGACATGGTGGTTGGAACCAAAGATCTAAAATTTGGACTCATCAGACCAAAGCACAGATTTCCACTGGCCTAATGTCCATTCCTTGTGTTCTTTAGTCCAAACAAGTCTCTTCTGCTTGTTGCCTGTCCTTAGCAGTGGTTTCCTAGCAGATATTCTACCATGAAGACCTGATTCACACAGTCTCCTCTTAACAGTTGTTCTAGAGATGTGTCTGCTGCTAGAACTCTGTGTGGCATTGACTTGGTCTCTAATCTGAGCTGCTGTTAACCTGCGATTTCTGAGGCTGGTGACTCGGATGAAATTATCCTCTGCAGCAGAGGTGACTCTTAGTCTTCCTTTCCTGGGGCGGTCCGCATGTGAGCCAGTTTCTTTGTAGCGCTTGATGGTTTTTGTGACTGCACTTGGGGGCACCTTCAAAGTTTTCCCGAATTTTTTTTTCGGACTGACTGACCTTCATTTCTTAAAGTAATGATGGCCACTCGTTCTTCTTTACTTAGCTGCTTTTTTCTTGCCATAATACAAATTCTAACAGTCTATTCAGTAGGACTATCAGCTGTGTATCCACCTGACTTCTCCACAACGCAACTGATGGTTCCAACCCCATTTATAAGGCAAGAAATCCCACTTATTAAACCTGACAGGGCACGCCTGTGAAGTGAAAACCATTTCAGATGACTACCTCTTGAAGCTCATCAAGAGAATGCCAAGAGTATGCAAAGCAGTAATCAGAGCAAAAGGTGGCTACTTTGAAGAACCTAGAATCTGACAATTTTCAGTTGTTTCACACTTTTTTGTTATGAATATAATTCCACATGTGTTAATTCATAGTTTTGATGCCTTCAGTGTGAATGTACAATTTCCATAGTCATGAAAATAAAGAAAACTCTTTAAATGAGAAGGTGTGTCCAAACTTTTGGTCTGTACATAATTTGCAGTTCACTTTTAGAGTTATATATGTTAAAAGCGTTTAGTGGCCTATTTCAGTACAAAAAGAAATATATATGCACACTCCACTGTTGCAGTTATTTGTGGTTAACACGTTTAGTGGCCTATTTCAGTACAGAAAGAAAAATGTTTGCTCAGTTCATTTCTGCAGTTATATATGTTGAAAGCGTTTAGTGGCTCAGGTAGAGGTCACAGGAGAGTAAGGGGGCGTGGCAGCAGGAGTCTCAGTGAGAGGCCTGAGCTCCCGGTGTCATCTAGTGGTCGTGTCTTGACCAGCAACCCAGTGGTTCTTGATTGGTTAACTCGGTCATCCACTTCATCCCAAGTGACATCACACCCCCCAAGCCAACAGTCGGAGGGGTCGTCAGACACAACCCTTATTTTTTATGGCCCCAGAGCAGGTCCTGTGCCCTCACCTGTCCTCAACCTGCCTCTGTCCTTTCCTCAACTATGCGGGCTAGTAGTGATGAGGATAGTGGCGTGGGAGCTGGTGTTGCGAGCGGTCAGGCTCCTGAGCCAGAGACAGTTGAGGAGGACATTAGTGACGTGCAGACTACTGTAGGCTGATAGCTATAGGCAGTCTGGGCATGCTGTGAGTTGTAGTTTTGAAACAGCTGGAGAGCCTCAGGTTGGCCATCCCTGATGTAGATGGTAGAGCAAGACCGCAGTACGGTGCAGATGATGCAGTGGGTCAGGATATGTGTGTGTATGTGTGTATGTGTGTGTATATATATATATATATATATATATATATATATATAATGTTGTTCGTGACACCAATTGCAGCTTGCACAGGTACTGTTGCAGGGCCCTTTAAGATGTTATAGCTCACATACCAGGTGGGGAATGCCAGAGGGGGAAAATGTCTCTGTATAGCAGATAGATATGGTAGTGTCAACGGTGTCTCCTACCTTGGTACGGCTGGACTCCTGGATCCTGGCTCACTTGCAATAAAATGAGTGTTGTTAATAGGAGTAACTGAGGAACTTTGTCCAACTTGTCTTCACTGAATGGCAGCTTTACATCCATACAAGTTACAGCAATAGTCTTGGGTCCCAGCAGGTATAGGCAATGTGTGGCAGGGATCAGTATCTCTTCTGCTTCTATACTATGTGCCTGGAGAATCCAGCAGGTATATATCTTCTGCTCTGTCTGTCTTCTGCTTGGTATGGACCTGACTATCTGAGGAGGAATTTGGCTTCTCCTGGACTCTGGATATGTACTCACAGCTTGGCTCACAGGGAATGCTTCTTCCTGGATGCTGGAGATGCTTTCTTGTCAACCACCTGAGGCTGATGGCTCAGGCTGGGAAGGTGATATTTGGTCTCAACCGAGATAAGATCCTGACTTGGGATCCCTATTTTCTGGGAGCTCCTACTAACACAGCCTACCCATGAGACAGGACATGGGACCAGCCCACTTCTGTTCACAGAGGAGGGGGAGCTAAAACTGGAATGAACTATTCCAGTCTAGCAATACTAAACTGGCTATGTTCCTGATCACACATTGCTGCCACCTGCTGGTGTACAGGGAAATTACAGCATAATATATGAAACAGGCCTAGAAATACATTAAATGACATTAATGACAGCATCATTTACATAGACGGACAATAAAATTACACTTAACATGTTGTAGCTGGGAGAAAGAGTTTAGTAACATACTTCGGGATGTTACAATAGCACTTGGGAGTCGGGTGACAAAGGGGCTTCATTTTTTCTTTTTTTTCTTTATATAATAATGTAATATTATAAAATCCAGTGTCTCCATGATAAATCTGCAGCGTGGGGGCCCCTTGTGGCTTCTACATATTTTCAAAATAATCCTTCAGTGGGGTGAATAAATGCCGGATGATGCTTCATGACTTTCCCAGGAGCTTCTGTCGAGAGCAGCGGTTCATTTCTGAGATGTCCTTATAGTGTGGGGGGAATCTGAAGACCCCCTCTATCTCCGGGCACCACAGGATGTCCTCCTTCTCATTCATGATGACTGGGAACTTGTGATGTTTTCCCTGACAAAGAGACCAGGGGCTGGTAGTTATGGTTTGAATCTTGATGAAATTTGCGACTATTCCAGGCTCCAAGTAATCTTGAAGCTTTGTCTCCTCATTGTGTGTAGCTACTAAAGGCCTGTTCATGCCAGGCAGGTTACCCCAGAAGTATCTGGCTGGATTAGCAGCCTATACTGCACTTGCATCAATCTTGACAGGATTCGTCTCCAGGTGGAGAGATATTGTTTTATGGAATGTTTTCTCCACCGCAACCACGCCATCGAATAGCCAGAAAACTGTCCGATTCTCTCCTGTATGGTCCCATAAGAATTGGCTTATGATTTTGTAGCCAAAAGCAGGAGTGGGTACAAAACACAGAAGATATACAAATATTCTATTCACCTGTCATCTCAGTTTTAGATCCACTCCTGCTTTTTTGGCATTAGCAATACTGATGGATTATTGAGAAAATGCTGACCGAGTGAAGGCAGATGCTCTACAGACAGGATTTTGTGGGTTATTGTTCTGATGGATCAGAGGAAGGGCAAATTAATCAGTGACGTCAACACAAACTTACTGCTGACACCCTCTCCACTCTGTCACGTGGCTCTACTTGTATAAGCGTTTAATACAGGTTCTGTAGACATCTATGTGCAATCAGCTGACGAGGGTGTAAAAGGACTGCACTTCTTCTTGACGCTAACATTGACCTGTAAGGCTAAGTTGAAACTTCAGTTATTTGGTCAGTTTTGGCCCAGTGACTGAACAAATAAGGGAAGTATGCAGTGATTCTAAAAGCGACCCCTGTCATCTGCATGTCATACTGACTCAAAGTATTATTTCACTACCATAGCAGACTTCCTATGCATGTTACTGCAAGGCACAGTGTTTTAGACCCCTATAAAGGCTCTCTTCAGCTTGCAAATAGCCATTTTTATGGAATTTCACCACAAATAAATATGGATCAAACCAAATTTTTCCCCAAAAATGAGGCCAACTGGTGAATCGGTTTTTTAAAGGTGAATCGGTTTTTAAAAAAATTTGCATATATCTAGTCCCGACATATTATATGCACTCTCCATGTGGTTGTGTCTGAATTGGCAGCAGCATGAGTATATCAAAGAATGGCACACTGACCGTATGTGGAGGTGGCAGCAGCAGCATGATGAGGCCACAGACTGGCATGGTAAAAGTGTGGAGGTGACAGCAGCATCAGCATAAGAAGTCCACAGATTGGCAAGGTGGCATAGTGTGGAGGTGGCAGCAGTAGCATGAGCAGACCACAGAGTGGCCCAGAGACAGTTCTGAGTTGGCATCAGCATGGGGATACCACAGAGAGGCAAAGTGACATAGTGTGGAGCTGGCAGCAGCATAAGGAGACCAAAGAGTGGTGATGTGGAAGCAGCATGAGGAGAGCACAGATGGACACAATGACAGACTGTGAAGGTGGCAGCATCATCATGAGGAGACCACAGAATGGCCCAGTGGCATAGTGTTGAGGTAGCAGTAGCATGAGGAGACCACAAAGTGGTGATTTTTCAGCAGCATAAGCTGACCACAGAGTGGTAAAGGTGCAGCAGTATGAGGAGATCACTGAGTGGCGCAATGACAGAGTTTGGAGGTTGGAGCAACAGCATGAGGAGGCCACAGACTGGCAACGTGACATAGTGTGGAGGTTACAGCAGCATAAGGAGGCCACAGAGTAGCACAATGACAGAGTGTGGAGTTGGCAGCAGCAGCATGAGGAGACCTCAAATTGGCAAGGTGACATAGTGTGAAGGTGGCAGCAGCATGAGAAGACCACTGAGTAGCAAGGTGACATAGTGTGGAGGTGGAAGCAGCAGCATGAGGAGACCACAGAGTGGCACAATGACAGAGTGTGGAGGTGGCAGCAGCATGAGGAGACCACAAAGTGGCATAATGATAGTATGGATGTGGCAACAGCAGCATGAGGAGACCTTAGTGGTGAGGTGGCAGCAGCATCAGGAAACCACAGAGTAACCCGGTGACAGAGTGGCAAGGTGGGTGGCAATAACAGTACCTACTGACAATGGTGGGTGTAAGAAGGAGCACTTGGCATCAGATGTGCGGCATCAGGCGGGTGGCAGCAGTAGTAGCTGAGGCAGGTAGACAGAAGATCTTTTATCAAGGTTTGTTTGAGGAAGCATGATCTAATCTATTGCATCAGGCATTGGTGGGTGAAATTCCTGGCTGATCAACGCCTGATTTATCTTGACAAAGGTTCGTCTCTCCACATTTTGGGTGGACAGGTGAGTTCTCCTTCTGGTAACAATAGCCCCCGTCTCACGAAACACCCATTCTGATGCCACACTAGCTTTTCCAGGGCAAACTCTGCTAGTTGCGGCCACAAAGCCAGTTTGGCTGCCCAGTAGATCAGTGGATCTTCAATGACGGCTGGCAGGGTGCACTTCAAGTATGCCACCACCTGCTGGTTCAGGTTCTGCTCCAGGTCTAGCTGCTGCTGGTGAGTAGTTTCTTCACTAGGTGGGTGAAGAAAGCTGCTCATCAGCAACTCTAGACTCAAGCTGCTGTTGATGGATCTGGTACTACCCCCGCCGCCACAGCAGCCAAGGCAGCGGCACAAGAGTGCAGAAGGCCCCCCTGGTCAGACCTGCGAGAGGATGGATGATGGCGCAGATAGGCAGCCGTCAAATGACTTCATAGGGTGTCTCAGTCGTAGTTCATTTTGTCCTCCCTCTCAGCGGGTGTAAAAAAGACCCCCATTTTGGACTGGTAGTGAGGGTCCAACAAGGTGGAGGGCTAGAAGTCATACCTCTGGAGAATGGTGACAATTAAGCTGTCACTACCCAATCAAGTGAGCAGGTAGTGGGCCATTTCTGCAAGTGACTCGGATTTACTCCCTTCCTCCATCAACACTGCATACTGCCACGGTGTGCCTGGGAGACAGAGGCAGACATTGTCGCAGGACCAACAGCGTGAGAACATGGAGGTGGAAGCGGCGTCATCTGGCCATCCTGGAGTAAACATATGGTAGAGTACCAGAAGAGAGTCAGAAAGCAAGCAAAAGTCAAGATGTTTAAGGATTGGAAGTAACTACACTACTTGCACTTCAAGTAGAAAAGGTTGAGACGGATAAAAGTGGGAGATTTGTCATTGTGATAGGCCTTATTAACAATGTTCAATATACAATTGTCTCTTTATATGCGCCTAATCAACGCCCTTCTGCCTTTTGTACCTCTCTTCTGTGTAAAGTGTCCAAAATTCAGAAGGGACGTCTCATTGTGTTGGGGGACTTTAATACGGTGATGTGGCCTTCTATGGACTCTACCTCCTCAACTGGAGCTAGGGAACCATCGGCAATGGCTAAACTTACGCAATCACATGATCTGTATGATGCCTGGCGGATCCAACACCCCACTGAGCGTGATTTCACCTTTTTTTCTGCTGCCCATAAGGTGTACACTAAGATCTACTACTTTTTGGTCAACAGACAATTACTGCCCTGCGTAGTCTCCTCAAATGTCTATACCATTACTTGGTCAGATAATGCGCCCATTGCAATTGAAATAGCAGAACAGTACTCCTCTGCACATCACTCCATATGGAGGCTGAATAATGTTATCCTGCAGAGTCCACGTTACTCACCACAGACCATTGAGTGTTTGCACAATTATTTTAGGGAAAACGATACTGGTGAAATCTCTGAAGGTATTCTGTGGTGTGCTATGAAGGCGACTCTCAGGTCATTTTATTAAGCAATCTTCCTATGATAAAAAATGCAGAACTCAGTTGTCACTTCAATTACAATCTAGGCTAGCTGAACTGCACCGCTTAAATAAGTCTTCCTACCTGTCTCAAAGAGCAGCTGAAATGACGGTAATTCAATCCCGTCTGCATGAACTAAATTCTTATCAGTACGACTTGATGCTAAGGAAGCTTAAGCTTCAACATTACTGGCAGGGAAATAAAGGAGGGGCATTACTTTCTAAACAATTGAAGTCGCGCAGTGCCAAAAACAGAATCTCTTACTTATCCTACTCTGATGGGTCTATGGTGTTTGATCTGCAGGGCATTGCTGATGAGTTTGCTAAGTACTATGCATCATTGTACAACCTTTCAACTGACACGTCCACGCCTCAACCTTCTTTGCCCTCTATACAAACATTTCTAGACCATCTAAATTTACCCTCATTGACAGACAGTCAAAAGCTAGACACATCCTATATTTTTTCTCCGGAGGAAATCTCTGTAGCAATTAAAACCCTGAAAACTGGCAAGTCACCTGGACCGGATGGTCTCACCAATGAATTTTTTTAAGGCTCATAGAGACCTACTAGTTCCTTACCTAACAAGGCTATTTAATGATGCTGCATCCTCAGGCTCTCTACCTGAAGAAATGCTAAACGCATTGATAGTCACCCTGCCGAAGCCTGGGAAATCTCCAGATGTTCCCTCTAACTTTAGGCCAATATCACTTCTTAACGTGGACCTAAAAATCTACGCTAAGGTGATCGCGACCCGTTTGACAAATATTCTCCCAACATTAATTGACGCTGATCAAGTCGGGTTTGTCAAGGACCGACAGACAGTGGATGGCACCCGCAGGTTTTTGAATATTATGTCGGTGGTGGCTGAACGCCGGGCGCCTTCTCTGCTCCTATCATTGGATGCCGAGAAAGCGTTCGACCGGATCCACTGGGGCTACCTTGAAGCGGTACTGGGCAAATTTGGTTTTCCACCAAGGCTTCTATCCTCCATCTTAGTGTTATATTCCAAACCCAGAGTATATTCCTCGGGAGCCCTCTCCTCGCCCTTTGGGATCACTAATGGCACAAGATAGGGGTGCCCCCTTTCTCCCCTCCTATTTGCACTAATGATGGAACCTCTAGCTCACCAAATCAGGTTATCCCCGAACATTAAAGGTATTACTATTGGTGAAACAAAACACAAAATAGGCCTTTTCACGGACGATGTCATTATTTCAGTTAAAGACCCCTTAACCTCTTTAACAGCTGTCTCAGATATCATTGATCAGTTTAGTCGGGTGAGTTACTATAAAATTAATTCTCATAAATCGCTTATACTGGGAATGTGGCTCTCGCTAGATACCAAAAGTGCCATCTCAGCCAAATTCCCCTTCAAATGGGCCGAAGGAAGTATTCCTTACTTAGGTATATCCCTCACATTCCCCCTAAGTAACCTCCAGTCTGTTAACTACAACGCTATAATTGCACAAATTAAAAATGACATAGTGGCCTATTCGCAATACCCTCTCTCCTGGTTGGGCCGAATTGCTGCATCCAAAATGTTTCTTTTGCCAAAGATTTTGTACTTATTTAGGAACTTGCCTGTCATTGTGCCCCGCAGATATATTGCCTCGCTCCAAGCCCTTATATCACAATTTATATGGAAAAAACAGAGGGCGAGAGTAGCGGCTGATATTCTATACAAGCCTGTTAAACTGGGGGGACTGGGATGTCCGTGCCTTCTTACCTATTACCAAGCTACTGTGCTCGACCAACTCAAAAGCTGGTGGATTAATGACACCGTGGAAAAATGGGTACAAATGGAAACTAGCTTAACTCGTGCACCCTCATTGCAACACTTACTTTGGCAGGGATTACTTTCCAAAACGTCCCCTCGATCTCCATCTATCACTAGTCAAGCTGGAATGTCGTTATGGACCAAGTGTCCCCTTATCCCGAAAATCCTTCCACTCAGGATTATGGATGCTCCGTTGTCAGCTTTCAGTGCCTGCTTGCCAGATACTGATTTCTCACAATGGGAATCTAAAGGAATCTTTTCAGTGTCCCGAATTTTAACCAATGGGGCCCTTATATCATTCACAGACTTAAGAGAACGGTATCAAATCCAGTGGTCTGATTTTTATAAGTACCTTCAATTACGCCACCTCCTAGCATCCAAGAACATTACACACTCTACACACTCCTCTATGTATGCTGCATATTTCCAGAACCCCAGGATACGGAAGGGAGATATTTCTGAGGCCTATAGGGGGTTGCAGCTCTCAGTTACTATATCAAAATTCCCGTTCCAGACTAAATGGGAGAAAGATTTAAATAAAACTTTTGCGCCAGCACACTGGGCCTTTGTTTTTTCCCTGAGCTCTAGAACCTTGAAGTGTGTCGACCACCTGGAGGCCTCAAGAAAACTCCTTTATAGGTGGTATTATACCCCTTATCGCCTATCCATTATATAGCCAACCACCTCAAATGATTGCTGGCGATGCCTATCAGCAGTTGGCAACTTAATGCATATCTGGTGGACCTGCCCTGTTGTCAACTGTTTCTGGTCCAACATATTATCACTTATAGGTGCTGTTATAGGGAAGGCACTCCCCATGTCCCCGGAAATAGCATTGCTCTCCTTTGAGTTTGAATGTTTAGATTTAGCAGACCTCACTATTGCTTTTCATATACTAACAGTAACGAGAGTTGCAATCGCTAAAAGGTGAAAGAGTAGGGACATCCCAACCATACCAGAAATCATTGCTAAAGCCAACTATAATTATGGCATGGAACTACTGATTGCTAAACAGCTGTGCCGGATATCAAGTGTCAGCGCCAGGTGGCGAAAATGGGCGTCTTATATATCCAAACACTATCCATCTTTGCCAGATCTACAAGTGTAGAAGATTCATACCTCAATTCTAATGCTTGATTTTAAATGTGGCGCAGTGTTTATCATTGTTTGTTTGTTGGTCGTCCTTTCATGGCCTTGTTTCTTTCTCTGATATAAATGAAAACTTTTCATCCGATGTCTTCTATCCTGAATACTTGTAATGTGATGAGCAAATTATACTGTACTGTAAGGAAGATGTTGTATGCTATAATTTTCTAATAAAAAATTTGTTAAATATAAATTGACAGGGTTCAAGTTTTGTGACCTCACCAAGCCATCCTCAAGCATGTTAATGTAAGGGTAGATTTCAAATTAAAAGAAAATCTTACTGTAGTAAAACAGCCATTCTCTCTCATTGAATACTTTAGTCAATAACTGTATGGTGATGTTTGGCTTTATTTTTATTAAACAAAAAAGAAAGAAAACAAATGATTTATTAATGTGTTATTTTGTACAGTTTTTATATAGTTTGCCAAATTCAGAAAATAAATCCCATTAGAGGATTAAATTTGCTCTAATTTGAAAGAAGTGAATGTAGCAGAAGAAATAAATTAGAGTTATTTTGTTTACATTTTTCATACAGCACACAAGTACGAGTATAAAATATTAAGGTTTATAAACAAACCATAGAAATACTGGTCCTCTGAACCAGCTGCTTACAAAACACTGAATATTGCTTATTATTATAGCTTGAATGAGTACTTTTCATTCAATTATAATGGGACAGGTTTACTAATACTGTCTGATAGTAAGAAAGTATAAATGTATCAAGCATTCTGCTCCAGAATAGTGGAGCGATTTTGCCTTTTTTTTTTTTTCAGTGGAATAAGTATTTGTGCCAAATTCATGATGTATCTGTGCCATTTTGATTGTGGTTTGCATCATGTCTGGCAGTCTGCATTCACTAAGGGCAGCTAGATATTTTGTGTGTAGGGCTAAATTTTTTGCCAGATGTATCATTGCAACTTTTTGCAACAAAGTATACACTAGATCCCTGGTGGCGTTGAGAATGACAAATTTTAACAAATGCCTTCTGAAATTTTGTAAATTTGTTGCAAAAGAACCATGCAAGTTTCAAGTTATTTCCTTAGGGTACTTTCACACTAGCGTTTTTCTTTTCCGACATAGAGTTCTGTCACAGGTGCTTTCTACCAGAAAATAACTGATCACGCATATCCCCATACATTCTGAATGGAGAGTAATCCGTTCAGGATGCATCAGGATGTCTTCAGTTCAGTCATTTTGACTGATCAGGCAAAAGAGAAAACCATAGCATGCTACGGTTTTCTCTCCGGCGAAAAAAACTGAAGACTTGCCTGAATGCCGGATCTGGCATTTTTCCCCATAGGAATGTATTAGTGCCTGAATGCTGGATCCGTCCTTCCGGTCTGAGCATGCGCAGACTGGTAAAAATGTGAAAAAAGATACAAGACGGATCTGTCTGTCCGCATGACAAGCGGAGAGACTGATCTGTTCTCGCAATGCATTTGTGAGACTGATCCGCTCCCGGATGCGTCTCACAAATGCTTTCAGTCACATCCAGATCGGCAGATCCAGCAGGATTGTTCGTGTCACAGATGTCCTTACTGGCAAAACGGATTCAGCACCTGACAGGGGTCTTGGATAAGCTGTCTAACCTCTTTATGGCTCCAATTCCCACTGAGACCATTGTGTGTTGTGGCCAGTGCCACTTTCATGGTCATCATCGTCCTCCACTTCTGACTCCTCCTCCTCGTAGTGAGGCTGGTGCATGACAAAATCATGTGCAGCTTTCCACTGCTCGTACAGATGCTCTAGCATGTGTAATGTTGAATTCCAGTGAGTTGGAACTTTTCGGATTAAGCAGCATAGCAACAGACTGCTCTGTTACTGCAAGAATAGGAGAACATTTCTCACCACATGTCCCTGCCCATAACAGATGCTCCAGGTATCCGACATGGCGTTCACTTTGCTGCACCATGAAAATCGCAAGGAGCAGCCCACATTTCCCACCATGTGAGAGTACAAGGCAGGAATTGCTTTTTTTTTTTTTAATAATGACAGCTAGGTATTCTCTAGCGAGGCTGGGCCGGTAAAGGCAGCAAACTCTACTAAATGATATAGCAAAGTGACTTCACCGCTAACAGCTTTGTTAGGTTGGAATTAAGCTTGCACGCCATCAGATTGCTGGACGTGTAAAATTGTTTTCAGGCCCGCATTCTATTATCAATGGCTGACAGCGGAGCTGAAGAGGAGGAGTCCAAGTGGGAGAAGCTGAATGTGATGATGACGATGTGAACTACATCGTACTGCCAGTGGATGAAGCTTGGCTGCCGCAAGGGAAATAAGGCGAAGGAGGAAACTATTTATGCAATAGCTGGCCACCACCTTTGTTTGCCCATGGGATGGGGTGATGACACTCCATGTGGTTAAATACAGCAGTGATGCCTATATAGTGCTGGAATTGTGTGCTGGAAGAAATAAAACCAGACACAGACAAATGGCTCACCAGAGCATATAAAGCAAGGCACAATGCACAACTCAGGGTCATGTGAGCATCCTTCTTCTTCCTACCTCACTTTTTTTCCCCACCAACATGTGCAGTAAAATGGCCCTGTGCAAAGTATTACTGGATTCATCTGAAGCGAACCTGAAAAGCTACAGGTTTGTCTTGTGGACAAATTTTCGGGAAATTCGCAACAAATCTGGTTTGTTATACTGTACATTGACATTGATTTTCAGTGCAGGATCTGGACCAAAAATCAACACTCATTGTTAGTTAGATTAATCACCAGCTGAAAAGGCTTCTCTAAATCGCTCTTTCTGAAAGACATTTGGGATGGTGCCCAGGGTTGGGTGATCACATGGCATGTTGCTGGTTTTATAAGTGCTTGTGTTCACTATGTTGTGAGTATAATAAATTAAAACTTTCTCTGAGAAGTCTAATGATCTTTACACTATTCTTGTCCCCTTCTTGTGTCTGTGGTATAATTCAGAAGAAAGAGTGGCCGGTTCTGAATGAGTCTAAAATGTTTTCCCTTTTAATCTGGAGCAGCAGGAGTATAGTGTGGATATGGAAAGGATAGTGTAATCTTGGCATGTGGCTGCAACAGTAATGGCAGAAATAGCAGCATAGCATGGAACAGACTAGGCAGTATATCGTCTGTTTAGAGGTAGTAGTAGTGGTGCCTGTGTAGCGGTGGTGATAGTGGTGGCTGTAGGGGATTAACAGTGAAGAGTAGAGGTTGCAGAAGTGGAGTCAGAAACAGTCACCTGGTGATGAACGTGTTGGCAGGCAGACAGCAGCAGTGGAATGATGGTGGCAGTGGCATGATGACAGTAGTGGCAGTAGTAGCCACACGTTATGGATCATTAAGTAGAAAGGCAGACAGCGGCAGTGGCACCATGGTAGCAGCAGCAGCCATACAGTACAGAATATTATGATAGGCAGGCAACAGACAGTCGCAAGATGGTGCACAATCAGCAAGAGCAGATTTATTCATGGACCTCAGCCGTAGAAGGGTGGAAATACTCCCAGATCTATACCTCATCCATTTTGACAACTGATGTTTTGGACACTGGCGGAGGACAACTTGATCAATTTCAGTGTCACCACACAACCTGTGGCACCAAAAACCATATGTGGGATGACTCTGAAGGCTGGGAAAGAGAGAGGAGAGACAGCATACTGGGCTAGTTTGGGCCACTGTTCCAGTCTGCCTGTCCAAAAGTCCATGGGGTCAGGGAACATGTTATTATGAGCCAAGTTATTATGAGCCACAGTCAATTAGAAGACGAGGCAATAAAAAAAAAAAAATAAAATGGACAGTCAGAAGTATGAATATCATACAAGAGAAATAAATTTTGATGAAAACGACCATTAAAGAGACAAACGTAGGCATGTAACGAGGAAGTGGAAAAAGCCGCTACATGTGCTGCAATAGAGCTCTGGCACCAGAGTGGCTGTGGGCAAGCCCTCCTCCCTCCCAGGATCATGTGATTCCCCATCTTCATCCTCCCTGAACTGATTCCCTCTAGTTTTCACAGTAAAATTGTGAGCACTGTTTTGCACCATTCATCTGAACTGAATCGCCAAAACTCTGGATTAGTTTGGCACAATTTTTTTGGGTGAAATTCATAACAAATCAGATTTGTTTAGAATTGATTTGCTCATCTCTAGTCTAAATTGTTCATAGAAATACCAATGTTTGTAAATGGTATAGGATATAATTAGAGATGAGCGAATTGAAGTTGCCGAAGTGGAATTTGATCCGAATTTCTGCCAAAATTCGGTTTGCACCGAATCTGAATTTCCTCACGCTTCGTGGTAACAAATCAAATTTTTCCTAAAATGGCTGCTGCACGTGTTAGGACATGGAGCAAGTAACTGTGGGAATGAGGGATCACCCACAATGCCAAGTATGCAGCCAATCAGCAGCCAGCCAGCCCTGTGATGTCACAGCCCTATAAATAGCCTCAGCCATCTTAGATTCAGCCATTTTCCAGTGTAGAGAGACATCAGCAGGTGCTAGGGACAGTGGTAGAAAAGACTTTAAAACTTTTATTTTGCTGTATAGAAGTTTAGGGAAAGGGAGGAATCATTTCACAGTATTGAAGCAGAACAGGGTTCAGTAGCGGAATTTAGAGCCTGTGTAATAGGAACAATCCTATTAAACCTTGCTGCACTGACTGTGGATCCAAATTGCCATTATACAGCTCTGTAATTCCAGCAAACCATTCTTGTTATTAGGGTGCAAGTGCTGTTTGATACAGCCAATAACAGGGCTCATAACAAGGAAATATTTCTATGTCTTATTTGCCATGTGTGGTGCAGTTATATGTTCTAAAGCATTTTTTTGGCTTGTATGAGCGGGAAAAAGGGGCTTATTAGCCGTTGTGTGGTGAAGTGAAAAAATTACAGCCCTTTTGAAGAGTGTATCAGTGGCAATAAAATATATATTATTTGCCGTTCAGAAGTGCAGTTATATGCTCTAAAGCCTTTTGTGGTGTGTATAAGTGGAAAAAAATAAGGGCCTATTTGCCATTCAGCGATGCAGTTATATGTTCTAAAGCCCTTTTTGGCATGTATTAGTGGCACAAAAATATATATTTTCCGTTCAGCAGTGCTGTTATATGTTATAAAGCCCTTTTTGGTGTGTATTAGTGGCAAAAAAAAGTATTTGCCATTGTGTGGTGAAGTGAGAAAATGACAGCCCTTTTTAACGTGTATTAGTGGCAAATAAAAATATTTTTGTCATTTAGCGGTGCAGTTATATGTTCTAAAGCACTTTTTTATGTGTATTAGTGGCACAAAAAAAGGTATTCGCCTTTCGGCGGTAAAGTGAGAACATTTCAGCCCTTTTTGGCATGTATTATTGTCAAATAAATATATATATTATTTGCTATTCAGTAGTGTAGTTATATGTTCTAAAGCTCTTTTTGGCGTCTATTAGTGGCAAATAAATATATATATATTATTTGCTGTTCAGCAGTGTAGTTATATGTTCTAAATCCTTTTGTGGCATGTATAAGTGGAAAAAGGTACGGGCCTATTTGCCGTTCTGCGGTGCAGTTGTATGTTCTAAGGCCCCTTGTGGGTGTATTAGTGGCAAAAAATATATATATTATTTTCCGTTCTGCGGTGCAGTTATATGTTCTAAAGCCTTTTGTGGCGTGTATAAGCGGAAAAAAGTAAGGGCCTATTTGCCATTCTGCGGTGCAGTTATATGCTCTAAGGCCCCTTATGGGTTGTAATAATGGCAAAATATATATATCATTTGCCGTTCTGCGGTGCAGTTATATGTTCTAAAGCCTTTTTGGTGTGTATAAGTGGAAAAAAGTAACGGCCTATTTGCCATTCAGCGGTGCAGTTATATGTCCTAAAGCCTTTTTTGGTGTGTACTAGTGGAAAAAAGGGCTTATTAGCCAGTGTGTGGTGAAGTGAGAAAATTGCTGACTTTTTTGGGGTGTTTTTTTAATTTCCTTTTTATTTATTTATTTATTTATTTATTTGATCTAACAGTATGTCAGACAGAGAGGTGCCAGGCCCTGCACAGGGTAATGGCAGAGGCCTAAATGTTTCTGGAGCAGGCACAGGTCGCAGCAGAGTAAGGGGCATGGCAGCAGGAGTCGCAGCGAGATGCCTGATCTCCCGGTGTCATCCAGTGGCTGTGTCTTGAATTGTTGACTCGGTCATGCACTTCGTCCCAAGTGACATCAGACACCTCCAGCCAAGAGTGGGTTCCTCAGACACAACATTTGTTTGGCATGGCCCGGGAGCAGGCCCTGTGCCCTCACCTGTCCTCAACCTGACTCTGTCCTTTTCTGTTCCCTCAGCCAGAGAAGTATTTTATGCTGTGGGCTCATCTCCACTATACAACGAGGACAAGCTACTAGAGGATAGTCAGCAGCTACTGGACAGCCAAGAGGTGGAGGAGACATCTGCGGCTTCCTCTGCTAGTTGGGCAAGTAGTGATGAGGAGAGTAACGTGGAAGCTGGTGTTGCAAGGAACCATTGATGAGGACAGTTCTCAATGATGTTGTAGCATTTGGGAGCTGGGTAAATTAGGAGCTTCATCATCATCGGGAGAAGAGAGTGGCAGCTTGCCTGTAAGGCATCTGCGGCACCAGCAAGTTTCTAGCATGAAGTGGAAATAAAACGATATAAGACTGGCACTCAGATTATGTGTATCACATGGAAAAATCACAATTTATTAAAAAATATACTTCTAAAACTGAAACAATAAAAATACAAATACCATGTTAATAATATAGCATTAGATCACTATATATGACACTAAAAGGTTCCAAAGGCATCTCCACTAGTAGAAGGTAAAAAGGCAAGACATCTACATAGGCATAAATGAATCACAAAAGATCTTCCAAAGACCATATCTAGTCCCTTTGTTAATTATGCAGCAGAGAGAGTCCAACGGCTGTAATACAAAAATACTCCTCTGGATTCTAAGGGTATCTGATTGTGGGCAACAAATGTCCAAGTCTGAACCTGAGGAGGGAGATGTCTCCACAGAGATAAACACAGAGGAGACCTAAGTTAGTCCAATCCTGCCAGGAGTCAATTCAA
Organism: Bufo gargarizans; assembly: GCF_014858855.1. Lineage (NCBI taxonomy): Eukaryota > Metazoa > Chordata > Amphibia > Anura > Bufonidae > Bufo > Bufo gargarizans. The sequence goes on along the minus strand of NC_058084.1, from coordinate 299,425,023 downwards.
TAGACATAGTGCAGATTTTATCAACATAACTGTTTTAGCCAGGTATGTTGATGGCAGTTGGGTAACGGTGGTAAAGTACGTGGTGTTAAATGTCTTACCGGTGACGTCTCAAGGCCGGGGGCACTTGATTCCGTACCATAAGCTGCTACTCAGCGCACCACGCGTCCCTCTGTTTCCCCGTCGGCGTCCTCACTTACCACTGGTTATCACGTGGTTTCCGTCAGGGATCGCGAGAGCAGCCTTTCAGTTTGCGTATTCGGGTTGTTGACTTACACGATCCTAGGAATGTAGGACTTGTTGGAGCGCTCCAATTTTTTATGTAATCAGTCCATCCAAGGATATTGATGTATCCAAGTAATAAAAGTTTAGGGGTGAGTTACGCCAGCGCACCTCCTCCGTACTAAAAGGGGAGTGAGCTATTCACGCAAACTACATCCAATTGAAGTTTCTAGCATGGCCAGGAGTCAGCAGAGTGGCAGCAGTAGGAGGTCGGGAGCCAAACGTGCCCAGGGTAGGTAAAATCACCTACTCTGTGGCAGTTTTTTGTTAAGTCACAGGAGGAGGTGAACATGGCCATTTTTAGAATCTGTCAGCAGAAGGTGAAGCGTGGCTAGGGTGCCAATGTTGGCACCACGGCCCTGCGTCAATATATGCAGCATCACCATAAAGTGCCCTGGGAGAACCGAGGCTCCGATGTGGTGGTCCAGCCTGCCGCAGCAACTGCTGCATCACCCAGTGGCACACACCAGATTTCAGATAGTCATGGCTATACCACCTCAGCCGAAGAGAGCTGTCTGTCCTTCCCATCATCTGCTGGTCCTCACCCTCCTCCTCCTTGTCAAGTGATTGCCAAGAAACAGTATGCGTGCACTCATCCAATGGAGCAGAAGTTTAATGTGCTCCTGGCCAAGTTGCTGGTGGTGCAGTCCCTCCCTTTCCAAGTGGTGGACTCTGCTCTAGTGATGAGCAAGCATGCTCGGCCGAATATTTGCAGGTAAGTACTGCCATCACTGTAATGCCAGTAGCCATGTTGGCTGCTGGCATTACAGTGATTGGCTGTCCGGAACGCGTCATCGGGTGCTATATATCAGTGTTCCTCAACTCCAGTCTTAAGGGCCCACCTATCGATCATGATTTGAGAATATCCCACAGAATGAATACCTGTGGTAAGTCCTGATGCATTGACCTTAATTATATCACATGTTCAATACTAAGAAAATCCTGACAACATGACCAACAGATGGGCCCTGAGGACTGGAGTTGAGGAACCCTGCTATGTAGCAACTGCTCATTGCTAGTCAGGGAGAGCAGCGCTTAGGAAAGGACAGATAGTGTAGGGAGATTGTGATCGCAATATACACTCACCTAAAGAATTATTAGGAACACCTGTTCTATTTCTCATTAATGCGATTATCTAGTCAACCAATCACATGGCAGTTGCTTCAATGCATTTAGGGTTGTTGTCCTTGTCAAGACAATCTCCTGAACTACAAACTGAATGTCAGAATGGGAAAGACAGGTGATTTAAGCAATTTTGAGCGTGGCATGGTTGTTGGTGCCAGACAGGCCGGTCTGAGTATTTCACAATCTGCTCAGTTACTGGGATTTTCACGCACAACCATTTCTAGGGTTTACAAAGAATGGTGTGAAAAGGGAAAAACATCCAGTTTGCGGCAGTCCTGTGGGCGAAAATGCCTTGTCGATGCTAGAGGTCAGAGGAGAATGGGCCGACTGATTCAAGTTAATAGAAGAGCAACGTTGACTGAAATAACCACTCGTTACAACCAAGGTATGCAGCAAAGCATTTGTGAAGCCACAACACGCACAACCTTAAGGCGGATGGGCTACAACAGCAGAAGACCCCACCGGGTACCACTCATCTCCACTACAAATAGGAAAAAGAGGCTACAATTTGCACGAGCTCACCAAAATTGGACTGTTGAAGACTGGAAAAATGTTGCCTGGTCTGATGAGTCTCGATTTCTGTTGAGACATTCAAATGGTAGAGTCTGAATTTGGCATAAACAGAATGAGATGATGTATCCATCATGCCTTGTTACCACTGTGCAGGCTGGTGGTGGTGGTGTAATGGTGTAGGGGATGTTTTCTGGGCACACTTTAGGCCCCTTAGTGCCAATTGGCCATCGTTTAAATGCCACGGGCTACCTGAGCATTGTTTCTGACCATTTCCATCCCTTCATGACCACCATGTACCCATCCTCTGATGGCTACTTTCAGCAGGATAATGCACCATGTCACAAAGTTTGAATCATTCCAAATTGGTTTCTTGAACATGGCAATGAGTTCACTGTACTAAAATGGCCCCCACAGTCACCAGTTCTCAACCCAATAGAGCATCTTTGAGATGTGGTGGAACGGGAGCTTCGTGCCCTGGATGTGCATCCCTCAAATCTCCATCAACTGCAAGATGCTATCCTATCAATATGGGCCAACATTTCTAAAGAATGCTATCAGCACCTTGTTGAATCAATGCCACATAGAATTAAGGCAGTTCTGAAGGCAAAAGGGGGTCCAACACTGTATTATTATGGTGTTCCTAATAATTCTTTAGGTGAGTGTATTTCAGTGAATAACGTTTCAAAAACCCAAAAGTCTTTTTAGACTATTGTTTGTGGTGGCAGCAATTTAATTGTGCAAAGTTGTACTCCAATTATTATTTTTTTTATACTTTTTGAAATAGCAATTATTTTGCTATGTAGAAGGTGTCTGCAGTGACTTGTGACATCTGTGCAGCAATTCCTTCTGTGTGTCAGGGGCGATAGGAAGAATATTAGTGAAAATAATAAAAAAAATTCTCATAATCCACATTTTTCGCTCAACGATGTAATCCGTTAATTGTGTGATCTGCGCTTCAATACCTTGTGTGGTTATCAGGCCCAGATATAAGGAAAAATAATAATACAGAAAACAATTTTTTTTTCCCATAATCTATCTGCATTTTTTGTGTCAACGGTGTAATCCGTGAATTGTGTGATCTGCACTTCAATACCTTGTGTGGTTGTCAGGCCTATATATAGGGGAAAACATTAAAAAACAGAAAAAAAAAATTTCTCCCATAATCTATACACATTTTTCCTGTCAACTGTGTAATCCGTGAATTGTGTGATTGGCACATCAACACCTTGAGTGGTTGTCAGGCCCAGATATTGGGAAAAAATGTAAGTCCTAGTGACAAGGGACAACTGGTCGACAAACCCTTAGCTAGGATAGTGCAGGGAAGACAAACAACACATAAACAGAATGGTCAAACAAGCCGCTTCAAAACCAAGAGAGCTATATATCAATTGACCTCACAGTACATGTCAACGTTTACTATTTTAGCAAGCTAATTGATAGTCCAACTGGACATAAATACATCTTTGGATCATGTACTGTTTATCTTGACTAAAGCTTTACTTTTATTTATTTACTTTTAAAATCTTTCTTATCGTAACACTATCCATACAAAGACAATACATAGACAGATTACTATCAGTGGTGCGGGCAGCTATGGCTTATTGATCAGCATTATCACTGTTATTTCGCAGCTCCTGTTCGTTGCCACTATGTCACGACCCTCGGTCTTGGTCGTGACTCCTTGGGAGCCGCATGCGGTTGCCCGCGTTTTGGAGTTCGTCAACCGCAGCTGGGGGCACTTAGTGGTTGCCTCAGGTGCGGTTGTCGCGGACAACAGTCATGCGTGCGGTTGCCCTTGGCAACGTGTTTTATATGTGTGCACATTCCCTGTTTGCTGTCCACAGGGTTTGAGTTGTATGCACTTCCCCTTTTAGTTGCTGTCCTCCCTTCCATTGGTGTTGGAAGGGTTAATCCCCTTCTGTGTGTTGTGAACATTGGGTGTGTCTCTGTGTGGGTGTGACCTCAGGCCTCCTTATATGTTGGTGTGTTGGAGTCTGAGGGTTCAGTTTGGATTTGGCTCACCTTGGTGTGGAGCTCTGCTCCTGGGCTGTTTGTAATCCTGTCTGTGTGAGCCACCCTTATTTATTATTCTGTTTCCCTTGCTGTGTCTGTTGTCCCCTCCGGTGTGTTTGTCATTCCTCTCCCCACCTGGTGTATGTAGTTGTGGTGTGGGTTTTGTCTGAGAGGTTTGATTATGGTGTGTGATGGCTCTGAAAAGGGCGTGCTTACCCGGAGGGGTTAAGCGAAGGCAAGACCGTGGGTTTCCAAGCCCGGAGCCTCTTTCCATCTTGGCTGCGGCAGGTAAGAGTAGATAACATTGTTATTGTGCTTTGTGTCTTACCTGCCGTACGGCTTCCCCCATTGCCTTGCACCCTGTCAGCTACTGGGCCTCTGGAGACGCCAGTCATCCGTGTCGAGGATGCACAGGCATTCTCTGCCCTGTCATCAGGCCTAGGGTGTAGCAGGGATAGCAGGGTCCTAGGTTGGAGAGTATGAGCCCCCTTACCTTATGAGGCGGCTCATACGCTAGGAGTCCAGGGAGAGCGCTTAGGGTTGCGTGAGGAGGTGACCAGCTCCCTGTTCCCTGCTATCTGGCGTTGCAACAGCAGCTATTGCACGGTGGGGGGTTTTCCCCACTCACCACCGTGACACACTACTATTTATGCTTTGAATTTGCTTTTAGCAGTAATATCTTGTTGCCTTTATATCTATACATTATCTCCTATTGTTGAGCTCCCTCACCGCCTCTGAGTTAAAATTGACACTTATATACACTGCATCCCGACATGTTTCGCTGGACACCAAGAGAGCGGATAAGGTACCGAAGGAGCAAGCAGAGAATCGTCAGGACCAGCCAAAGTCAAATCAGGAAAGCACGCCAAGACCGGAGGATGAGACGGATTGAGACGGGAAATGGGAAGCCAAGCAGGAACAAACAGACCAGGTGAGTATCACGCCTGCGCGATCATCAACCTCCTGAGGGCAACAGCCTCAAAAGTCTCACTGGGCATGCGCCGAGCCCAGTGATGTGACCTGAGAGCTGTTACCCTCAGGACGTTGATGATCGCGCAGGCGGGTACTGCTCCTGCACAAGTTTTCTGGCCACAGACAGGAAGAAGGACGGGGCATTTCTATAAGGTAGACTATGACGTGGGGAGGGGGCGGAACCATTTACCGGGCTGTGGGAGGTTATTTGATGATCAGGAGGCGTTCTTGGACTTGCACTGCAGGGGGGCGCGTCACTGGGCACCGGAGAGTGAAAAAAACGCCCCTCTGGGCACCTTGGACCCTAATTAGCATAACATAAAAATCGCTTTTATATCAAAACTAGTAAACAAAATAAAGTAAAAAGAAGACTCCTGGAAATAAGGTACTTTAGTCAACATAGCGATGGTGCCAGCTTAAAATGGTAAAATGAGGTGACAGATTCCCTTTAAGGACAACACTCTGAATGTGGCTGACGAGGAAATGGGGAAGGACATTACACAGGGTGATAGCCAGCCCACCCTCAGTTCGTCTTCTCAGCTCGAATTGGACCATGAAGAGGAGGAGCTGGAGACAGTTGCCTTACAGAGGGTTGTACCCATGGAACTTTAAATCCATCTGTTCAGCGTGGATGGGCAGAAGATGAGGAGGAAGAGATGGAGATTCATCCTGATGTCGACATCGATGTCTTGCCTGTTGGTACTCTGGCACATATGCGTTTTACGCATTTTATATAACATGGATTACTGGGTGTTCACCCTTCTCAACCCCCGCTACAAAGAGAACTTCTCATCTCTCATTCCTGTGATGGAGAGGACGAGCAAAATTGTGCAATACCAAGAAGATCCTTGTTGGAAAATTGCTCCAAAATTTTCCATCTGACAACGCTGATGGCAGAGTCCGTACTTCATTAGGCAACTGAGGAAGGGAGACAAGGGGAACACACAGCAGTTCCAACAACGGTAGGGCATCACTCTCCAAGGCATGGGACACTTTCATGAGACCCGACCAGCAACCTCATCCAGAAGCGCAGCCTAGTGGTACAAGGAGGAAAAAGTTTTAAAAGATGGTGAAGGAATACATAGCAGACTGTGTCAGTGTCCTAAATGATCACTCTGTGCCTTACAACTACTGGGTGTCCAAGCTGGACACGTGGCACAAACTTGCACTCTACGCCTTGGAGGTGCTGGCCTGCCCTGCCGCCAGCATTTTGTCTGGGCGTGTATTTAGTGCTGCTGGTGGCATTATAACAGATAAGCGTATCCGCTTGTTCACTGGCAATGCTGACAGGTTAACAGATAAAAATTAACAAGGCCTGGATTGCCCCTGACTTCTCAACTCCACCAGAGCACAGCAGAGCTAATGAGGAACATAAAGGAAATATCAATCTATCATTTATAATGTACTCAATCTACTGTAGTGTATTCTCATGCACCTTTTCCACCACAAAAAAGAGTATGTGGTTGAATCTTGTTCTCTCCTTCTCCTCCTCACCCAGATTGTATATATTCCCTCCACTCTAATTTTTTTAATTGGGTCAGCTCAACTGCAGGCCCTCAACTCAATTTTTTTATAGGATCAGCTTACCGGCAGGCCCTCGCCCCTAATGTTTTAGAGGGTCAGCTCAGCAGCAGGCCCTCGTCCCTAATGTTTTATAGGGTCAGTTTAGCAGCAGGCCCTCACCCCTAATGTTTTAGAGCAGGGATGTCAAACTCGTGGCCCTCCAGCTGTTGCAAAACTACAACTCCCATCATGCCTGGGCATACTACAGCTATCAGGGAATGATGGGAGTTGTAGTTTTGCAACATCTGGAGGGCCATGAGTTTGACATCCATGTTTTAGAGTGTCAGTTCAGCAGCAGGACCTCGCCCCTAATGTTTTAGAGGGTCAGTTTAGCAGCAGGCCCTCGCCCATAATGTTTTAGAGGGTCAGCTCAGCAGCAGGCCCTCTCCCCTAATGTTTTAGAGGGTCAGCTCAGCAGCATACCGTTGCATATAATGCTTTAAACCTGTCACATTGCTGCGTCCCATAATGCTCAAACTATTAAAATATAATTATATAATGTGTGTTTAACAGCGTACCGGATTTTTTTTTTTAAATGGCCAATTCACAAAAATAAATAAAAAATAATTGAATAAAAAATAATCAAAAAGTCACTGAATGGTATCACTGAAAACTACAGATTGCCCCACAGAAAATTAGCCCTTAGCCCTCAGCTCACCAGCAGGCCCTCGCATATAATGTTTTAGAGCATCAGCTCACCAGCAGGCACTTGCATATAATGTTTTAGAGCATCAGCTCAGCAGCAGGCCCTCGCCCATAATGGTTTAGAGGGTCAGTTCAGTAGCAGGCCTTCGCCCCTAATGTTTTAGATGGTCAGCTCAGCAGCAGGCCATCGCATATAATGTTTTACAGGGTCAGCTCACCAGCAGGCCCTCGTACCTAATGTTTTAGAGCGTCAGCTCAGCAGCAGGCCCTCGCAAATAATGTTTTAGAGCGTCAGCTCACCAGCAGGCCCTCACATATAATGTTTTAGAGTGTAAGCTCACCAGCAGGCACTCACATATAATGTTTTAGAGTGTCAGCTCACCAGCAGGCACTCGCATATAATGTTTTAGAGCATCAGCTCACAAGCAGGCACTTGCATATAATGTTTTAGAGCGTCAGCTCAGCAGCAGGCCCTCGCCCCTAATGTTTTAGAGGGTCAACTCAGCAACAGGCCCTCACATATATTGTTTTAGAGCATCAGCTCACCAGCAGGCCCTCGCATATGTTTTACAGGGTCAGCTCACCAGCACGGCCATACCTAAAATCTTTTACTTGGTCAGCTCACCTGCAGGCCTGCAACTGAAATCTTTTACAATGTCAGTTCACCTGCAGGCCCAAACCTAAAATCTTTTACAGGTTCAGCTTACCTGCAGGCCCCCAACTCAATGTGAATGAGGTCCTCCTTTATGTGATATACAGGTTGTATCAGAGTGCCTCTTCCTTGTAATTTGTGGCAGAACTTGCACTTTTTATACAAGTTTTCAATCATTTTTTTTTTTATACAATGTTTTCAATCATTTTTTCCTATAAAATCGATTTTTTTACTTTGGTTTTGGACGTAAAACCTTAATTAGATTGCGGGCCTGGTGATCACTTTAAGCCATTTTAAGCTGCAGCAGCATGGTGATAAAAAATGAGTGGCAAGGTGACATGGTGTTGAGATGGCAGCATGAGGAGGCCACATAGTGGCACAATGACTGAGTCTGGATAAAAGACTAAGGCCACAGATTGTTTAGAATGATGCAGATTAAAACAATCTGTGGAGCTGTATCGTGGTCACCTGCAGATTAATGCAGACCATGGCTGTAGCTATAGGGGAAGCTGCAGCTTTGGGGCCCTGACCTCGAAAGGTCCCATCCAAGAGGAGGAGGACTAAAGGATTTGGTCAGGGCCCCATAGCAGTATTACACAATGAAATTATATACAGTGACAGTATAGACAGTGTATAAAACTGATGAAACAGCTGCCGGCCCTGGTCTGAGAGAGCGATCTTTACTCGCCACAGTGTGGGGCCCAGTCAATTCTAGCTAAGCCACTGATGCAGCTGACAAAAGCAAGTTGTGTTTTTATCGATTATAAAACCTTAATTACATTGTGGGCCTGGTGATCAGTTTAGGGCCTTTTAAGCAGCATCAGCTGCAGCATGGTGATAAAAATGAGTGACAGGTTGACATGGTATGGAGATGGCAGCATGATGAGGCCAAATAGTGGCACAATGACTGAGTCTGGAAAAAAAAATTAAGGCCACAGATGACTTAGAAAGATGCAGATAGAAACAATCTATGTAGCTGTATCACAATCACCTGCAGATTAATGCAGCCAGCAAATTCAAGTTAGGTTTGTCGGTTCCACCTCAGCTCACCAGCAGGCCTGCACCTAAAATCTTTTGCTGGTTCAGCTCACATGCAGGCCCGCAAATTAAATATTTTACAGGGTCAGCTCACATGCAGGCTCTCGCATAGAACTTTTTAGAGAGTCAGCTCAGCTTCAGGCCATCGCATAAAATGTTTTACAGGGTCAGCTTACCCACAGGCACTAGCATATAATGTTTTACAAGGTCAGCTCACCAGCAGGCCCGAACCTAAAATCTTTTACAGGGTCGGATCACCTTCAGGCCCGCAACTCAAATCTATTACAGGGTCAGCTCACCTGCAGGCCGGCAACTCATGCTGCCTTGCTCTGAAGTAGTAGCCATAGCCGTTTATCAGGCTCCCTCTCCGAAATTGAACAATGATTCCCCGTTACCGGCGGTCACCATGTTAGGCGCATAAAATAACATTGAAAGTTGATAAAGAAGATATCCAAATGGATCATGGACGTCACTTGGACGTGCGATCAGGCAGAAGTTATCTAGAGTCAACAAAGCGGCAGCAGGGCCTCTCCTGTATAACGTTTCCTCATCCAAAATATTGCAGTGACATTTATTGTAATTATGTATTACTCATTCCAATAACAGGGCATCTTAAGAGTCCTGTATTGTTATTTATCGTCACTACCTCCCCGAGTCGGGAGTGGGTAATTGCCACGCACCTCCTGCCTTTCTTCGATTTTTCTGCTTTAATAACTTGACCCACCCACTCTACCCAATCAGATTTCAGCCATTGCCCTCCCTTGGATGTGGTATCCCTTTCATAAGCTCCCTCTCTGGCATTGAACCCTAATTCCCCGTTACCCGTGATCACCATGGTTGGCGCAGAAAAGAACATCGAAAGTTGATAGGGCAGACATCCGAATGGATCGTCGCCGTCACGAGGACGTGCAATCGCCCAGAGGTTATCTAGAGTCACTAATGCTTCAGCAGGCCCTCGCCCCTAATGTTTTATATAGTCAGATCAGCAGGCCCTTGCTTCAAATGTTTTGGAGGGTCACCAGCAGGCCATCAATCATAATTTTTCAAGGGTGTGTATGATGCCCTCCTTTATGTGTAACAAAGGGTGTTTTGGAGTGCCGGTTCCTTGTAATTTTTGGCAGCCCTTTTACTTAGTGCATAGGCTTTATGAATGTAGGCATAGGCGTGCGCACGGGTGTGCCGGGTGTGCCTGGGCACACCCTAATAGTCACCTCCGTGCTCATTGCCCGCTGCTGATTCCCCTGTCTGTTATGCTGCTGCCGCCCACCGCACTGTAAATTAATTTACAATACCTTGCTGTGGGCGGGCGGTGGCTAGAATTCACGTAGGGGGTGGAGTCCTGGACCCAGCGGAGGCAGAGAGGGAGCCGTACAGTGCGTGCTGTGCGGCGCAGGCTGAGTTGACGTGACGTATCTGTGTGTACCTAGCGCGCCTGCAAGGAGGTGAGGGCTGAGGGCTGATAAAAAAAGAAGTATGTACCTTTGTAACCCCCTGTCCCACAGTGCTACGCCTCCTCTGTTGTCCCATGTATTACCCTGATACCCCTCAGTTATATAATATATCTGAGGGGTATCAGGGTACATGAGGGGTAATATAACTGAGGAGGGCTAGGCTACTAACAGACATTATACAGGGGTAATATAACTTTTCTTACCCCTCACCCCTGTATTATGTCCCTGATAGCCCTCCTCAGTTATATTACCCCTGTATAATGTACCCTGATACCCCTCAGTTATATAATATAACTGAGGGGTATCAGGTTAAATTATACAGGGCAGGGTTATATGACTAAGGGGTATCAGTGTACATTATTATACAGGGTAATATAACTAAGGGGTATCAGGGGACATTATTATACAGGGGTAACATAACTGAGGAGGGCTATCAGGGGACATTATACAGGGGTAATATAACTTATATTACCCCTGTATAATGTCCTTGATAGCCCTCCTCAGTTATATTACCCCATGTATAATTTACCCTGATACTCCTTGGTTATATTACCCCATGTATAATTTACCCTGATACCCCTCAGTTATATTACCCCCTGTATAATATCCACTGATAGCCCTCCTAAGTCATATGTAATCCACAGGTCCCCCATAACAGTGTGTCATCCACAGATGCCCCCATAAGTGTGTCATCCACAGATGCCCCCATAACAGTGTGTCATCCACAGATGCCCCCATAACAGTGTGTCATCCGCAGATCCCCCATAACAGTGTGTCATCCGCAGATCCCCCATAACAGTGTGTCATCCGCATATCCCCCATAACAGTGTGTCATCCGCAGATCCCCCATAACAGTGTGTCATCCGCAGATCCCCCATAACAGTGTGTCATCCGCAGATCCCCCATAACAGTGTGTCATCCGCAGATCCCCCATAACAGTGTGTCATCCGCAGATCCCCCATAACAGTGTGTCATCCGCAGATCCCCCATAACAGTGTGTCATCCGCAGATCCCCCATAACAGTGTGTCATCCGCAGATCCCCCATAACAGTGTGTCATCCGCAGATCCCCCATAACAGTGTGTCATCCGCAGATCCCCCATAACAGTGTGTCATCCGCAGATCCCCCATAACAGTGTGTCATCCGCAGATCCCCCATAACAGTGTGTCATCCGCAGATCCCCCATAACAGTGTGTCATCCGCAGATCCCCCATAACAGTGTGTCATCCGCAGATCCCCCATAACAGTGTGTCATCCGCAGATCCCCCATAACAGTGTGTCATCCGCAGATCCCCCATAACAGTGTGTCATCCGCAGATCCCCCATAACAGTGTGTCATCCGCAGATCCCCCATAACAGTGTGTCATCCGCAGATCCCCATAACAGTGTGTCATCCGCAGATCCCCCATAACAGTGTGTCATCCGCAGATCCCCCATAACAGTGTGTCATCCGCAGATCCCCCATAACAGTGCGTCATCCACAGATCCCCCATAACAGTGTGTCATCCACAGATCCCCCATAACAGTGTGTCATCCACAGATCCCCCATAACAGTGGGTCATCCACAGATCCCCCATAACAGTGCATCATCCACAGATCCCCCATAACAGTGCACCCGCGCACTGAGGAGAGACTGAAAGCAGGGGAAGATCCGCGGAAGCAAGCAGAGGACGGCACAGCAGACGACTGAACAGCTTCTTTTGTAAGTAAATTATTTTATTATATTGCTGAAACTGCTTTAAACTCTAAAGAAAAGTTTTGGAGAGTGTTTCTCTCTTTCTCAGGTCTGAAGCAATACCGAGGAAGAAAGGAAAACTCTTGAAAGCTTGTCTTTTAAGTATTAGGATAGTACAACAAAAAAATATCCCTGCATACTGCAATACTCTCGTATTTTGTAATCTTATTTATATATACTTATTTAGGTTTTTTTCAGTAGTATAATTAAGTGGTAAAAATTATTAGTGACCCCCCCCATTTTTGACTGTGGTATCTTATGTGCCCCCCTATATATTGTTCCTAGGTGCAGAGGCAGAGTCACGACAATGCTAGGATGAGACCCGGCCTGTGTGTGTATGTATATTATATTAATATATATATATATATATATATATATATATACATACACACGTGCGCGGGGCGTGTGTGTTTGTGCTTTAGGGTGCACACCCTATGCGCACGCCCATGAGTGTAGGAGTCCCACTACCTGAACAATTGTACCACAATGTTTATGAGGCCCTCCTTTATGTGATATACAGGTTGTATCGGAGTGCCTCTTGCTTGTAATTTTATTGCAGCACTTGCACTTTATATACAATTGAATATACAGGAAAGAATGTTTACTAACAATTTTTCCTGTAAAATAGATTTTTTTTTTTGGGGGGGGGGGGGGTTGTGCCTATTTTTGTCAGTATGTAAAAATGGCGTACAACTCAGACAAGATGGTTCCCAGCAGTGACCTGGGAGTCCAAGATGCATCCAGACATCGTCCCCATGGTGTTCCAGATCCATTTCGGTGGTGTTTTTTTCCCTTGCTGACCTTTTTCAATGGACCACGCACCCGCCTCTCTTCAGAGCAGGGGGTGCCTGGTTGTCTCCCATTGACTCACATTATATTTGGGTGCTCGGCCGAGCACACGAATATAGCAATGTGTTCGGGCCGAACACACGAATACTTTGGTACTCGATCATCACTACTGTGCACCTTTCAGAGAACTGATGACTTGCGCCGAGCTGAGGTGTAGAGTCCCAAGCCATCATTTCTTTGTCAAAATGGCAGTACCAGCCCTGTACATGTATGTAGAACAGAAGGTGGGCCAGTCCTTGAGCCTGTCGGTGTCTGCCAAAGTGCAAGGCAGCACCGATGTGTGGAGCTGTAACTACGGTCAGGGACAATACATGTCTGGGTGAATGTAGTTCCTGCACAGCCGCACCAGCAACTGGGCCAGGTGACATCACTTCCGCCTCCATGTTCTCATGCTGTTGTTCCTGTGACAATGTCTGCCTCTGCCTCCTCATACTCCACTGTGTCCTCAGCCTTCACTGCAAGGACAATTCACAGTGCCCCTCCAGCATACCACATGTTCAGGGCTCGGTGGTGTCACTCTGTTCTGCACCTCATTTGCCTGGGAGAACGGAGTCACACGGGGAGGAACTGCTCTGTGTCCTTCATCAAGAAATCGAATCCTGGCTTTCTCTGCCACAACTAAAAATTGGAACCATGGTTTCGGTGCTGTGTCAAGGAGGGCTGTGCTGTGCGACCTGCATGGCACACATGTTCAATCTGGTTGTCAAGCGGTTTCTGAAGTCTTCCACCCATCTGCAAGACATCCAAAAAAAAGCCTGGAAACTTTGCATGCACTTCAGCCACTCGTACACTGCAAAGCACACCCTCCTTGATCTGCAGCGGCTGATGGACATTTCCACCCGTTGGAATTCCACCCTCCATATGTTGGACCGACTATACGTACAGAGAAAGGCGATATCTGATTTCTTGATGATCCAAGTGGACAGCGTATTCCCCTGTGTAACTTCAATGTCATGCCACATCATTTGTCAGTCGCCAGGACTACGGGATGAACAATGTCATTACACTGCTTCATGTCCTGGCACAGATGCTGGTAAATATGGCTGGTCAGGGGACTGGAGACGTGGCGCCTACATCTTATGACCACATGAGACCTGTGAGGGCTGAACTGGAGGAGGAGGAGGAAGACATTGGAGCACAAGCAATGTGTAGCGAAATGGGTAGTTTTTCTACACAGGTTACAGGAGAGGAGGAGCAGGAGCATGCAGAGGAGGTACAAGTCAATGAGGAAGATGGGGCAGAGGACCCAATGCCCTGGCAGAATGCAGTGGAGATGGAGGCAGGGTGTCCCCCCGAGTCACTTGTACAAATGGTCCGATGCATGCTCACTTGCTAGCGTACTGACAGTGGAATTGTCAGCAGTCGGCAGAGGGATGACTTCTGTCTCTCCACCTTGTTGGACCCTCGCTACCGGTCCAAAATGGGGGACTTTTTTACACCCTTTGAGAGGGAGGACAAACTGAACTACCGTACTATAGGGACATCCTATGTAGTGAGTTGGCTATTGCCTATCTGTGCCATTGTCCATCCTCTCACAGGTCTGACCGGGGGGCAGGGGCGTAGCTAGAAATGACTGGGCCCCATAGCAAAAAAATTATGGGGCCCCCCCCATCCCGGATCTCCCACATACCTCTCGGACCTCACCGTCACATCCGCAGCTCCTCATGCACTTGCGACGGTTACACATAGGACTGAGCACAGACAGTTGGTCACTGGCAACGCATTTGTGCCAGTGTAGGAAATGTATGAATCTAAGTGTGGGTTTACACCTGAGCGTACTCTGTATGCGCTTTTTTCAGGCGTTTTTATTGTGCGTTTACATATGCGCGAGGAAACAAGCAAACGCCCATTGTCGCGCGTTCCCGCTAAGTCTATGTGCGGGAACGTGCAACAATACACCCCAAAGAAGCTCCTGTACTTCTTGGGGCGTAGGGCGTTTTACAGCGCGTTCGCACGCGCTATAAAACGCTCAGGTGAGAACCATGCCCATAGGGAATCATTGGTTTTTGCCTGTTGAGCGTTTTAAAACGCTCAGGTGTGAACCCAGCCTAAATGTCTGTGTATTAAAGAAGATTGTTAAATTGTACAGTGGTCTGTAACACAGGAAGGTGAAAGTACATATCGTGGGGTGTGTATGTGTATTAGACAGAAGGTAGGGATATGTATTTTGTGTAGTTTGGGTATTAGGGAGAATAAGGGGTATATATCTAGTGCTGATACACGTGTAGGTGAAGAGCAGCTCTGTATCAGCACTAGATATAGACCCCTTACTCTCCCTAATACCCAAACTACACAAGATACATATCCCTACCTTCTGTCTAATACACATACACACCCCATGATATGTACTTTCACCCTCTTGTGTTACAGACCCCTCAGATAGGATTAGGTGGCTGTGTCTTTGCCAAAATGCCACTAACCATTACCACACCACACTATTAAATAATGCAGCTGCGCCTGCCAGGCTTGAGCAGGTATATGTGTGAATATGGATTAGGGAAGATGTTGAGATCCGGCTGTACCTCACTGTGAGGTACAGCCGGATCTCAGCATCTTCCATATTCACACATATACCTGCTCAAGCCTGGAAGGCGCAGCTGCATTTGTGGTAATGGTTAGTGAAATTTTGGCAAAGACACAGCCACCTAATCCTATCTGAGGGGTCTGTAATACTTGTCCACTCTAGTCTCCAGTTACAGTACTCCACATCTGACTCCACTCACTGACTGACGCTACCGCCTGCCGCTTCGGTCGGACACACATCGCAACAGGGACAGACTCAGTCCCACTCCCCAGCCAGCCCTCACCTCAGCCACTTGAACCGACCGACAAGGTGAAGCTGTACCGTACTGCGCACTCCGCCAAGCCAGCCAGCCACCCACACTCCAGCAGCTTGCCTCGCAGTTTCCTTGTACATGCCGCTTCCGCCTCCTCCACTTCCGGCGAACCACAGCCCAGACTGCCTCTCTGCCTCCGGCTCCAAGTCCGACCGCCCCCTATCACAGCGCCACACCTGGGTCTGGCTCACTCGCCACATGATTTAAAAAAAAATTATAATTAAATCCTCAGTCGGCGGCGGGCCCCCAGTGGCGTAGGGCCCCATAGCCATTGCTATGGCTGCTATGGCAATCCCTACGCCACTGCTGGGGGGGGCCCTTTGCACTCACATTCCTCTGCCATTGCTGCTGTGGAAGGGTGAGGGGGTAGGAGCAGTTCCAGCTCCATCAGCAACAACTTGATATTAGAGTCCCTGATGGGCAGCTTCTTCACCCCCCTAGTGAAGAAACTACTCCCCAGCAGCAGCAGCTAGACCTGGAGCAGGACCTGAACCAGCAGGTGGTGGCATACTTGTATAGCACCATGCCACCCCACATTAAAGATCCTCTCAACCACTGGGCAGCCAAACTGGATGTGTGGCCGCAACTGGCAGTTTGCCCTGGAAAAGCTGTCCTGCCCGGCCAGTAGTGTGGCATCAGAGCGGGTGTTTAGTGAGGCAGGGGGCCATAGTTCACTCAAGAAGAACTTGCCTGTCCACCCAAAATGTGGAGAGACTGACCCTTGTCAAGAAGAATGAGGTGTAGATCAGCCAGGTTTTCTACCCACCAATGCCTGATGCATTAGACTAGATCATCCATGGTGCCACATCAACACTTTGACAAAAGAGACTGGTTTCTTCTGGCTACCTGCCTCATCTACTATTCTAATGCTCCGTGGCCTCCTGATGATTCTGGTGCCACCTCCACATTCTGTCATTGTGTACCCCTGTGGCCTCCTCCTAATGCTGCTGCTGATGCCACCTCCACACTGTGTCATTGTGCAACTTTGTAGCCTCCTGATGCTGCTGCCACCTCTACACTGTCATTGTGCCACCCTGTTGCCTCCTCCTGATGCTGACGCTGCTGCCACCTCCACACTCTGTCATTGTGCCACTGTGTGGCCTCCTGATGCTGCTGCCACCTCCACACTGTCATTTTGCCACTCTGTGGCCTCCTACTGATGCTGATGCTGCCGCCACCTCCACACTCTGTCATTTATTACATTTAAAAAATTTACAGTAAACTTTTTTCCATTGAAAATACGCTTTTAAATGAAAAAGAATTGCAAACAAAATATCCCCCGCATTGCATAAATATCATGTAAATTATCCCCTACCATGAAAAAAAAAAAAAAAAAAAAACGGAATTGCTCAGAATTGCAAAAATATTTTATTCCTTTAAAAAAAGTGGTTTTATTGAATAAAAGTAGTAAAACTGAAAACAACGATATGCATTTGGCATCACTGTAATCATACTGACCCATAGAATAAAGATATTATGTTATTTATACTGAAAAATGAACGCCGCAAAATTTATAACTTAAAAACTCAGTGGCAGTATTGCTGTTTTGCCCATCTCCCTCCCAGAAAGAGTTAATAAAAGTTAATCAGAAAGTTGTGTGTACCCCAAAATCGCACCATTAAAACTACAAATTGTCCCGCAAAAAAAAAAAGCCCTCATAATAAAAAATAAAAAAAGTTAAAGCTTTTGGATGGCAACAGTGGAAAAAAGAAGAAAAAAGCTTTGTCAGTAAGGACCTAAACAGGCTGGTCACTTAGGGGTTAAATTAGCCATTCAAATTAGTAATGCAGAGATAGTTTGCCACAAACCTGACAGTATATAGGATGCTGTAAACAGTAATATATTGGCCACACCTTAAATAAATCATGTTTATACAGAGTGAAAGGCACTAAATGAGAGTTTGTTTACTTTGACTATTTAAGGAAGAACCATAAAAAAAATGTGTGAGAGGGCACTAGAGGACAGTCCATAAATATAGGTGACTTTATTCCTGTCTGGAAAAAAAAAAAAAAAGATGTGTCCTTGATTTTATTTGGAGGCTGTTGGTTCTTGACTAGATAATTTTGGTTGTAATCATTTTGCAGCTCACAGTAAATGAAGGTAACGAGTTCTTATTAGTATATTGAGCTGTAGACACGTATTAGGGTACTTCACACTAGCGTTATTCTTTTCAGGCATTGAGTTCCGTCCTAGGGGCTCAATACCGGAAAATAACTGATCAGTTTTATCCTAATGCATTCTAAATGTAGAGCAATCCGTTCAGGATGCATCAGGATGTCTTCAGTTCAGTCTTTTTGCCTTTTCAGGACAGAGATAATACCGTAGCATGCTGCGGTTTTATCTCCGTCCAAAATTCCGGAACACTTGCCGGAATGCCGGATCAGGCATTTTTTCCCATTGAAATGCATTAATGCAGTATCTGGCCCCGAGTGTTCCGGCAAAACGGATCCGGCATTGCGGTCTATGCATGCTCAGACCGCAAAAAATTTTAAAAAATAAATAAATGGCATTTCAGTGCACTTGTCATACGATTCAGGATCCTGATCCGTCTGACAAATGCCATCAGTTTGCATACGTTTTGACAGTTCCGTCAGGCAGTTCCGGTGACGGAAATGCCTGCTGGAATCCTCTGCCGCAAATGTGAAAGTACCCTAACTTAACATTTTGGGGGTAAATTTATTAAGACTGACGTTTTAGACAACAGTCTTAATAAAGGCCCATAGCTGGTGCTGGATCCATCGAAGTTATGAAGAGGCGCCGGCCTCTTCATGATTTCAGCAGATCCACCTCACTTCTAAATGTAAGACAGCTTCTTAGCTGTCTTACATTTAGACCATTTTCTACATCTAAGGGTGGGTTCATATCAGCGTTATGTATTTTGTTATGGCTTTCAGTTATTACATGGTTATAACAGAAGATAATGGAATCCATAAGACGTAAGTCAAAACTGAAGCCTTTAAGAGGCATTCCGTTTTGATCTGTCATAAAATAAGTCTATGGGACTCATAATGGATCTGTCTGGTACCCGTTCTGCAAAACGGAAAGCAAAGTCCTGTCGACAGGACTTTTTTGTCCGTTCTGCATAACGGGAAACAGACATTTTTGTTATGATTCCCATAGACTTCTATTATAAAAGAAAGCAAAATGGAATGCATTTTCAAGTCTTCCGTTTTGCATTCCATCATAATACAAGTCTATGGGCAGCATAACGGATTCATCCTGGTTTTCCGTTATGCAGGACTGGACTCCTGCAAAATGGATCCGCTATGCTGCCCATATACAGTTGCAAGAAAAAGCATGTGAACCCTTTGGAATTATATAGATTTCTTCACAAATTGGTCATAAAATGTGATCTGATCTTCATCTAAGTCACAACAATAGACGATCACAGTCTGCTTAAACTAATAACACACAAATAATAAAATGTTACCATGTTTTTATTGAACACACCATGTAAACATTCACAGTGCAGGTGGAAAAAGTATGTGAACCCCTAGACTAATGACATCTCCAAGAGCTAATTGGAGTGAGGTGTCAGCCAACTGGAGTCCAATCAATGAGATGAGATTGGAGGTGTTGGTTACAGCTTCCCTGCTCTATAAAAAACACACACCAGTTCTGGGTTTGCTTTTCACAAGAAGCACTGCCTGATGTGAATGATGCCTCGCACAAAAGAGCTCTCAGAAGACTTACGATTAAGAATTGTTGACTTGCATAAAGCTGGAAAGGGTTATAAAAGTATCTCCAAAAGCCTTGCTGTTTATCAGTCCACGTTAAGACAAATTGTCTATAAATTGAGAAAGTTCAGCACTGCTGCTACTCTCCCTAGGAGTGGCCGTCCTGTAAAGATTACTGCAAGAGCACAGCGCAGACTGCTCAATGAGGTGAAGAAGAATCCTAGAGTGTCAGCTAAAGACTTACAAAAGTCTCTGGCATATGCTTACATCCCTGTTATCGAATCTACGATACGTAAAACACTAAACAAGAATGGATTTCATGGAAGGATACTTACAGAGGAAGCCACTGCTGTCCAAAAAAAACATTGCTGCACTCTTACAGTTTGCACAAGAGCACCTGGATGTTCCACAGCAGTACTGGCAAAATATTCTGTGGACAGATGAAACCAAAGTTGAGTTGTTTGGAAGAAACTCACAATACTATGTGTGGAGAAAAAGAGGCACAGCACACCAACATCAAAACCTCATCCCAACTGTGAAGTATGGGGGTGGGGGCATCATGGTTTGGGGCTGCTTTGCTGCGTCAAGGCCTGAATGGATTGCTATCATCGAAGGAAAAATTAATTCCCAAGTTTATCAAGACATTTTGCAGGAGAACTTAAGGCCATCTCTCCACCAGCTGAAGCTCAACAGAAGATGGTTTTGCAACAGGACAACGATACAAAGCAAGTAAATCAACAACAGAATGGCTTAAACAGAAGAAAATACGCCTTCTGGAGTGGCCCATTCAGAGTCCTGACCTCAACCCGATTAAGATGCTGTGGCATGACCTCAAGAAAGCGATTCACACCAGACATCCCAAGAATATTGCTGAACTGAAACAGTTCTGTAAAGAGGAATGGTCAAGAATTACTCCTGACCGTTGTGCACGTTTGATCTGCAACTACAGGAAACGTTTGGTTGAAGTTATTGCTGCCAAAGGAGGTTCAACCAGTTATTAAATCCAAGGGTTAACATACTTTTTGCACCTGCACTGTGAATGTTTACTTGGTTTGTTCAATAAAAACATGGTAACATTTAATTCTTTGCGGTTTATTAGTTTAAGCAGACTGTGATTGTCTATTGTTGTGACTTAGATGAAGATCAGATCACATTTTATGACCAATTTGTGCAGAAATCCATATCATTCCAAGGGGTTCACATACTTTTTATTGCAACTGTACTTGTATTATGAATAATCAAAACGGAATGCCTCTTAAAGGCTTCAGTTTTGACATCCGTCTTATGGATTCCGTTATTTTCCATGACGTGACGTAATACATAACGCTGATGTGACCCCACCCATAAATAGAAGTAAAAAACGGAAAATTAGTTGGTCCTACTGGCCCGTCCCCTTCCCCGCCCATGGCACTCCCACAATTTTAGACATGGCATGATCGGGGAAAAGTCGCTGATTGCGGCGCAAAGGAACTTATCCCGATGTGAACCCACCCATAAATAGAAGTAAAAAACTGAAAATTAGTTGGTCCTACCGGCCCGTCCCCTTCCCCGCCCATGGCACTCCCACAATTTTAGACATGGCTTGATCGGGGAAAATTTGCTGATTGCGGCGCAAAGGAACTTCTGCACCAGAAATATGCCAAATTTAGGTGTATTTCTGTTTAGCAAATGACCCTCTTTATCTTTCATTATGGTTTCATAACTTGAACATAAAAAATGTTGTCTGTCTGTGATTTTGGGATAAGTTGTCCAGAAAAAAAAAAAATTGGGTTGACAACCCTGATAACGATAACTATGATAGCTACAATCCATCCAAGAAACAGAAGACAGGACACATTCAGAGCACAATTTAGCATTGAAGAAATAGACTGCACACAGTTTTTGCACATAAAGATTCAGTCCAGTGGCTGCTGATATGTTTTAATTTCTAAATTATGTTGATCACTTTAAAAATAGGCTTAAATAAAGTAGAAGACAGCATTTTTTGCTGAATTTTTAATGTGTCTGCCTTTGACACATATCATTTTCAGTACATATTCAGTTTGGGTTGTTTTCAGTAAAGGAGCACTCCAATTACACGACTGCATTGCATTAAATTGAACAATAATAGGGATTACATCTGTTATTTTAATAGGGGAAGGGTTTTGGTCCATCGAGATATCTAATTGCCATTCTGCAATCTGGATTTGGTAATGAGGAGATCTAGCTGCTGTTTAATTTATGAATTATGTATTTTATGCCCCACAAACCATATAATAACTGAGGAATACAGTTTTGCACATAAATATAATTCATTGAATTTATAGTGGAGTGGGCACCACCAGGGAGTTGACCTGATACAAGCAGTCTGACTGCTGTCATAATGTAATCACAATCTAGCTGCAGAAAAATGAAAACAAAACAAAAATTACAAGGAGCTTGGCACTGGTTTTGTTTGTTCTAAGAACACCATGGAGCCATCTTATGGTTGTGTTATTTGAACTATAATACCTGGAAAGTAAAACTTTGAGTACATTCCCATGGTATCTGTCATATAGTATGGCACTTACCAGGGTCATTAACTCTAAATTATTATATAGCTCTATTTACCGTACTTTGCTCTTGAATTTTAGATATTGGTGACAGGGAAAAGCTTCCCTTGTATTACGTCTGTATGTTCTAGCAGAGCCAGAAGCTGAATCAAAGGCTCCTCCCAAAGGTCATAGCCATTCTGTAAGCCGTGTACCAGGATGGGCTCCCCCAGATACAGTGAAGTCACAAACAAGGAAAGCAACCCAAACAACAGTTTTGCCAAAACCATATTATTTTACTTTAACGTGGTCCTGAACACAACCACAGATGCTAGTTACACACAAATACAGTTACATACACCCA
Organism: Bufo gargarizans; assembly: GCF_014858855.1. NCBI lineage: Eukaryota > Metazoa > Chordata > Amphibia > Anura > Bufonidae > Bufo > Bufo gargarizans. The sequence continues at coordinate 299,402,800 of NC_058084.1, read as the reverse complement.
GCCAGAGTCTGGGGCACTTGTGCAGTACAGCGTTGCACCCTCTGGTGGATGCTGGAGGTATGAGCAGTAAATTTATTTACTGACGGGCTTAAATAGATTGTAGCTGGCCAGCTAAGACATGTCCTAGGTTGCTAATATAGCTTATATGTTTATACAGCTAGACCTGCCAATAACCTTAATACAGTTCCTATGTTTGTGTGTTAAAGACAAAAGCAGAGTTATTTACAGCGACTTCATGCTTGGATGTCATATAACTGTTATATACAGTCCTGATCAAAAGTTTAAGACCACTCTAAAAATGGCAAAAAATCATATTTTACATTGTTGGATCTTAACAAAGTTCCAAGTAGAGCTTCAACATGCAACAAGAAGAAATGAGAGTGAGACAAAACATTTTTTGAGCATTCAATTAATTAAAAATAACAATTTTTTATTAATCGATTGTTTTTCAGCTGATCCAAATTTTAGGACCACATTCCTTTAAAAGGCCACATCTGTGCAAAGATGTGGATTCATTGTCATTTTCTGTCAGGTAGTCACACGTTGTGATGGCAAAGGCAAAAAAAATCCCTTTTTGAACGTGGTCGGGTTGTTGAACTGCATAAGCAGGGTCTCTCACAGCACGCCATCGCTGCTGAGGTGGGATGCAGTAAGACAGTCATTTGGAATTTCTTAAAAAATCCTGAGGGTTATGGAACCAAAAAGTCAAGTGGAAGACCCAAAAAAATGTCATCAGCACTAAGCTGGAGGATCCAATTGGCTGTCCGTCAAGACACTGGACGATCCTCGACCCAAATTAAGGCCCTTACTGGTGCTGACTGCAGCCCCATAACCATCAGACGGCATCTGAGACTGAAGGGCTTCAAAAACAAAAAATGTCTTCAAAGACCTCGTCTCCTTAAACGCCACAGCACTGCTTGTTTGGACTTTGCAAGAAAGCACCACACATGGGACATTCAAAGGTAGAAGAAAGTTTTATTCTCTGATGAGAAAAAATTTAACCTTGACGGTCCTGATGGTTTCCAACGTTACTGGCATGACAAGCAGATCCCACCTGAGATGTTTTCTACTTGCCACAGTGGAGGGGGCGCCATAATGGTCTGGGGTGCTTTTTTCTTCAGTGGAACAATGGAGCTTCAGGAAGTGCAGGGGCGTCAAACGGCCGCTGGCTATGTCCAGATGTTGCAGAGAGCTTTCCTCATGACTGAGGGCCCTCGTCTTTTTAACAGGACAACGCTGCAGTACACAATGCCCGCAGGACAAGGGACTTCTTCCAGGCCCATCCTGAGTGTTCCCCTGATCTAAATCCAGTTGAGAACTTTTGGGAATGGATGGCAAGGGAAGTTTACAAAAATGGACAACAGTTCCAGACAGTAGATAGCCTTCGTAGGGCCGTCTTCACCACTTGGAGAAATGTTCCAACTCATCTCATGGAAACGCTTGCATCAAGCATGCCGAAACAAATTTTGGAAGTGATAAACAATAACGGTGGAGCTACTCATTACTGAGTTCATGTTTGGAAGTTGGATTTCTGTATTTTTTTTTGGGGGGGGGGTTAGTTTTTATTTTTGGAAGTGTGGTCCTAAACTTTTGATCAGCTGAAAAACAGCCTGTTTCAGTTTATTCGTTGTTTTCATTAAATTGAGTGCTCAAAGAAATTATTTTCTCACTCCCATTTCTTCTTCTTGCAGCATGTTGAAGCTCTACTTGGAACCTTGTTAAGATCCAGCCATGCTAAATATGATTTTTGCCATTTTTCAAGTGGTCTTAAACTTTTGATCAGGACTGTACATATATATATATATATATATATATATATATATATATATATATATATATATATTTATATTTTGTGTTCACAGAAGCAGAAAAGATAATATGCCTTTAAGATTCATTATATGGATATGAGGTAAGCTCAATGACACAGCAGAAACAACAGAAAGCATAGAGTTAAACAGTTGTTGCTGGGCAGGAGTCTACACCAATCACAGCCAGCCTCACACACAGCAGGAGTATTGGCCAATCGCAGCCAACCTCACACACAGCCTGTGTGAGAAATTCCCTAGGAGCTGCTAGAAATTATTATTCACCAGAGAGAGAAGCTGAACAGACATTCACTTCACTAAGAGCTGTGTTTTATGGAAGCAGAGAGGCCAAAATAGGTATTTAAAAACAGTTATATAATGTTCCTACTGTTAATATAGTGATTAGAACTGTATACTGAACCAATTATATGTGTGTTTACTTAAAGTTTCACTAATTGAAAACTACAAAGTTCACAATCCAAATTCAAATTCCATAATGCAATCCAAATTGCATACAACCATACCAGATTGCATACTGCAAATTGTGACCAAATTCAGTAAGTGAACTATTAGTTAGACCTCAAATATACCTCTCAGATAGATCACAAAGTGCTTAAATAACTTAAAGTGAGAGTACAGATACTGTGTGAGAGTACAGAGAGAGAAATATATCCACCATTTTATGTTGAATGACAAGATTGAACAGTTGAACCACCATCCTATGCATACCACCATTTTTTTTATATCTTTTCAACACATTTTATGTACATGGACTATCTGCTGTGGAGTCGGCAGTGTTATATATGAAGAAAAGTTCAAGTTAATAAAGAAGTTATTTCAAGCATTTAATGTGCTCTTTAAATCTACTGTTTCCTGTAGAACGGCACTAGAGGAATTACAGAGTAATAGACAGTCTGGTTAGACTAAAATTCAGAGATATCAAAATTTTTCTAATGCCACAGCGCAAAAGGCACTTCATAGTGCTGCGCCTGCCACATAGATCAGCCGCATCTTACCTGTTATTACCCTAGACTCCGGAACAATTTTGACCCTGTCTTCCCTGGACCTAAAACCATACCACCAAGGGCACCTCAACCAACATCCAGCAGGAGATCCCTCAACACCAGAGTGTGTCACAAAAGGAAAGCGCTGTCCTTCCCATCACTGCAAAATAGCCAAGGGAGTTCTGCTAAAACATGTATAACAACTTCTACACCCATTGGCTCACTGCACTCACACATTGCACCCAGGTGCGTAACTACTATACCGCAAACCATGCGACTGCTATGGGGCCGAGGGCAAAAGGAATTCTTAGTTGGTATTATCTCCTCTTCTACTGGAGGTGAAATTTGGTCAGGACTCTACCCTCTAAAGGAACAACCTTTAGCAAATGAGGTAGTGGGAAAATGGCCAAGGGTCATTGAAAAGGGTTTAGGCAGAAACCCTTGTCCTGTGTGGGAGGCCTTGATCCTTGCTATGGGGCCCTTACTTCTCTATGTATGCCACTGTTTTCACCCCTGTGGTCCCGGTCATTGCACCTGTAGAGATACATGATACTGCTGGTAAACTTCTCCTCACTTACAGCCCAAATGGCAAACTCAACACTGGTACATTAAGTACATAAAGAAAGTAATGTGTGCCCCTGAGCCAGCGGCTATTACTCCCTGGTGTCAGGTTACCTGGGCTACTGGCTGAGCCTACCCTTTTTCATCAGGAGTATCTTCTATGATAATTTTGTTCAGCTTCCACATGATCCAGGGACAGGAATAATACAATTCAACTATTAGTCAACACTTAGAGGGCACAGCAGTCACTCCATATAAGCCCTAAGCATGTCATCCGCTTCTTGTCATCCAAAGGAGGAGGGGAGAGACCGTAGAGGATTGTAGGGAGATGGGATGTAGATAAGACATGCAGCAATACAGGTCAGGAACAATAAATGGATTGAAGGAAAGGCGTGATGTCACGGTCAGTGGGTCCACAGTCTTGAAGTCAGCATGGCCATCCGCTGCTGTGTCATTTGTACCTCACTAATGCTGGGGGCATGGCATCTGTGCGAGATTTGCAATCTGTAATGAAGGCATGTAAACAGCATCTGTCTAAAAGGCATTCATTATCATTTAGTAGCCTACTGCATTGCAAGAGGCAATCGGAAGTACATTGCCAATCCGCCCCTGACCTCCGCTTGTGTGTGATTCCTCAGAGGATAATTGATCCATTGTTCTAAAACAATTATCTCACAGCCTAATCCTCTGTTGTTTGCACCTCTCTCTCTCTACTTTTTTGTTCTGTTTTTGTTTTTTATTTTTATAGAGGAAAGTGGATTGTTCTTTTTCTGTTTCCGAGAATTCTGTCTCGGTTATTGATATGTCAGTGGTCTCACTTTAATAACTGAATAGGCTTTATTGTCTTTGAATTCTTTTAGATCCCTATTAAATTGTCAGTGTTTACGTTCCTATAAGTGAAACTGGAATTTTTCCACATTAACTTTTTAACTTGCATTTATTTTTCTTTATTAGGCTACTTTCACACTAGCGGCACGGACGTCCGACAGGCTGTTCCGTCGGGTGAACAGCCTGTCAGATCAGCCTAGTAAACTTGTGCCCCCGGACTGCTGCTTTGTCCCTATTGACTGTAATAGGGGTGGAGTGGAGTTCCGGCGGAGGCACGGCAGCGCATGGCAAGAGGCTGCCGGAGTAAATGTCTGACATGTCGTAGTTTTATTCCGGAAGCTTCTCGCCGTGCGCTGCTGTGCCTCCGCCAGAACTCCGCCCCCGCCCCCATTATAGTCTATGAGGACGGAGCAACAGTGCGGGGTCACACGTTCACTAGCAGCAGGATGGGTCAGACAGGCTGTTAAACCCGACAGAACAGCCTGCCGGAGGTCCGTGCCGCTAGTGTGAAAGTAGCCTTAGGCCTCTTTTACATGGGCGTTACGGATTGGGGCCGGATAGGATGCGGGTGCGCGGCTGGGAAATTCTGCGAGTGAGCACACAATTTCAGTCAGTTTTGACTGCGATTGCGTTGCGTGGTTAATTTTTTTCCACGCAATGCAATGTGTTTTGCACGTTCATGAGAAAAAACTGAATGTGGTACCCAGACCCAAACTTCTTCAAAGATTTTATTATTTTCCCTTATAACATGGTTATAAGGAAAAAGTATAGCATTCTTTAATACAGAATGCTTAGTAGACGGTCAATTGAGGGTAAAAAAATAAAAAAATAAATTAACTCACCTCCTTCATAGCTGCCGGTCTCTGCTCTTTCTTTAGGACCTGTGTGATGTCACTTAGCTCATCACATGGTCCAATCACATGGTCATCACCATGGTGATGGACCATGTGATGTGACATCACCACAGGTCCTTTAGCTGGCAACTCATGATTAAAGAAGTAAGAAGAGATCGGCAACTACGCGATCAAGAGGAGGAGGTGAGTTAATATCAATTTTTATTTTTAATCCCTCAATCCACATTTTACTAAGCATTCTGTATTGAGAATGCTACTATTTTCCCTCATAACCATGTTTTAATGGAAAATAATAAAGATCGGATCCCCATCCCGATCGTCACCTAGCAACCATGCATGAAAATCACACCGCATCCGCATTTGCTTGCGGATGCTTGCGATTTTCACGCACCCCATTCACTTTTATGGGGCCTGCGTTGCATGAAAAACGCTCAAAATAGAGCATGCTGCAATTTTCACGCAACGCACAAGTGATGCGTGAAAATCACCGCTCATGTGCACAGCCCCATAGAAATAAATGGGTCCGGATTCAGTGCGGGTACAATGCGTTCACATCATGCATTGTACCCACGTGGAAATCTCGCCCGTGTGAAAGAGGCCTTAGTGTAGTCTGTTTTTTGAGAAAATGTCTGGGTAATTTCAATTTGTTCCTTTAGCCTATTGTAAATGCTTTCTAGGTTTATTTTCTCCTCTTCAAGTAAGAGTTTCATGAACTGCCAAGAGCTTGATGTAGCTATTAGTGAATTTGTATCAAGCTACCTAACACCTTGCACTGGAACCAGCTACACTACACTACATCATTATCTAACAAACCTACACTGACTATCTCCCATTAACTATCTGTATTATATATATGAGCTAACTATCTAATGTAATTGGATAAGGAATAGGATCCAGATGAAAGCACAAAGCACAGCAATGACACTGCTGTCTCTTTCACAATAAAACTGCAGAAAATTGCTGCTGGGGAGTTTCTTATAGAGTAAAGGGGTAGGCAACTTTCCTATTGGTTGCTAGGGATGTTGCTAAGCTCTGACAAAGATATTGCAGCCTTCTTATTGGCCCACAAGGAAGAAGGGAAGTTATTGATGAAAAAAAGAAATCTTGACTATTCGAGATTACGAATATATAGCACTATATTCTTCATCTTCACAAATTCTCGAAGTGCCGTTGTTCGCGATAAAAATTTGCGATTAGAATATTCACGATCAACACAAGTAGCTAACTCTTCCTATTTACTGGTGAACCAAGGCTGCTATTCTTGTTAGTGGAAGTCAGTGAAATACTCAAGCCTCTTGGTACGATACCGTGTTTTATACAATTGTCAAGGCTTTGAACCTACCACTGACATGTAATATGTTCCTTATATAATTTAGTCAGCTCCTTAAAAGCAATTTTAAAGGATGTTATATTTCTTTTGTGTGTACGTTTTTTATGAAAAAGCTTATTTTGCCGCATTTAGCCATGATTACGTATTTTCGCCATGCCAAATTAAAATTTAGAAAAGTTCAACATACAAAAGATCTCAAATCAATATGTGGAAGGTAGATCATCTGCCCGAATTAAAAATGACTAGAGTTGAGCGGACACCTGGATGTTTGGGTTCGGCCAAACTTCACAAAATAGTAGAGTTCGGGACTAGGGATGAGCGAACTCGAACTGTATAGTTCGGGTTCGTACCGAATTTTGGGGTGTCCGTGACACGGACCCGAACCCGGACATTTTCGTAAAAGTCCGGGTTCGGGTTCGGTGTTCGTCGCTTTCTTCGCGCTTTTGTGACGCTTTCTTGGCGCTTTTTGAAAGGCTGCAAAGCAGCCAATCAACAAGCGTCATACTACTTGCCCCAAGAGGCCATCACAGCCATGCCTACTATTGGCATGGCTGTGATTGGCCAGAGCACCATGTGACCCAGCCTCTATTTAAGCTGGAGTCACATAGCGCCGCCCGTCACTCTGCTCTGATTAGCGTAGGGAGAGGTTGCGGCTGCGACAGTAGGGCGAGATTAGGCAGATTAACTCCTCCAAAGGACTTGATTAACTGATCGATCTGCAGCTGTGGATCATTGAGCTGCTGATCCTCAATTGCTCACTGTTTTTAGGCTGCCCAGACCGTTTGTCAGTCACATTTTTCTGGGGTGATCAGCGGCCATTTTGTGTCTTGTGGTGCGCCAGCACAAGCTGCGACCAAGTGCATTTAACCCTCAATGGTGTGGTTGTTTTTTGGCTAAAGCCTACATCAGGGTGAAGCTGTCACACCAAGTGCATTTAACCAGCAATAGTCTGTTCATTTTTTGGCCATATACAAAATCAGGGGCAAGCTGCGCCTGTCACCAAGTGCATTTAACCCTCAATGGTGTGGTTGTTTTTTGGCTAAAGCCTACATCAGGGTGAAGCTGTCACACCAAGTGCATTTAACCAGCAATAGTCTGTTTATTTTTTGGCCATATCCCAGTCTAATTCTGTCACTAAATCCATACCGGTCACCCAGCGCCTAAATACTAGGCCTCAAATTTATATCCCGCTAAATCTGTCCTTAGTGCTGTAGCTGGGCGAGTTATTTAGTGTCCGTTCAAGCACATTTCTTGTTCTGGGTTGAAATACAATTCCCAATTTAGCAATTTCATAATTTAGTGGTTTCTGCTATATCAGAGCTATTTGAAATCTATCCCTAAAAGGGTATATAATATTCAAGGTGCACATTGGGTCATTCAGAATAACTTCACACACACCCGCTACTGTGTATTTCCAAGTCTAATTCTGGCACTAAACCCATACCTGTCACCCAGCGCCTAAATACTAGGCCCCAAATTTATATCCAGCTAAATCTGTCCCTAGTGCTGTAGCTGGGCGAGTTATTTAGTGTCCGTTCAAGCACATTTCTTGTTCTGGGTTGAAATACAATTCCCAATTTAGCAATTTCATAATTTAGTGGTTTCTGCTATATCAGAGCTATTTGAAATCTATCCCTAAAAGGGTATATAATATTCAAGGTGCACATTGGGTCATTCAGAATAACTTCACACACACCCGCTACTGTGTATTTCCAAGTCTAATTCTGGCACTAAACCCATACCTGTCACCCAGCGCCTAAATACTAGGCCTCAAATTTATATCCCGCTAAATCTGTCCTTAGTGCTGTAGCTGGGCGAGTTATTTAGTGTCCGTTCAAGCACATTTCTTGTTCTGGGTTGAAATACAATTCCCAATTTAGCAATTTCATAATTTAGTGGTTTCTGCTATATCAGAGCTATTTGAAATCTATCCCTAAAAGGGTATATAATATTCAAGGTGCACATTGGGTCATTCAGAATAACTTCACACACACCCGCTACTGTGTATTTCCAAGTCTAATTCTGGCACTAAACCCATACCTGTCACCCAGCGCCTAAATACTAGGCCTCAAATTTATATCCCGCTAAATCTGTCCTTAGTGCTGTAGCTGGGCGAGTTATTTAGTGTCCGTTCAAGCACATTTCTTGTTCTGGGTTGAAATACAATTCCCAATTTAGCAATTTCATAATTTAGTGGTTTCTGCTATATCAGAGCTATTTGAAATCTATCCCTAAAAGGGTATATAATATTCAAGGTGCACATTGGGTCATTCAGAATAACTTCACACACACCCGCTACTGTGTATTTCCAAGTCTAATTCTGGCACTAAACCCATACCTGTCACCCAGCGCCTAAATACTAGGCCTCAAATTTATATCCCGCTAAATCTGTCCCTAGTGCTGTAGCTGGGCGAGTTATTTAGTGTCCGTTCAAGCACATTTCTTGTTCTGGGTTGAAATACAATTCCCAATTTAGCAATTTCATAATTTAGTGGTTTCTGCTATATCAGAGCTATTTGAAATCTATCCCTAAAAGGGTATATAATATTCAAGGTGCACATTGGGTCATTCAGAATAACTTCACACACACCCGCTACTGTGTATTTCCAAGTCTAATTCTGGCACTAAACCCATACCTGTCACCCAGCGCCTAAATACTAGGCCTCAAATTTATATCCCGCTAAATCTGTCCTTAGTGCTGTAGCTGGGCGAGTTATTTAGTGTCCGTTCAAGCACATTTCTTGTTCTGGGTTGAAATACAATTCCCAATTTAGCAATTTCATAATTTAGTGGTTTCTGCTATATCAGAGCTATTTGAAATCTATCCCTAAAAGGGTATATAATATTCAAGGTGCACATTGGGTCATTCAGAATAACTTCACACACACCCGCTACTGTGTATTTCCAAGTCTAATTCTGGCACTAAACCCATACCTGTCACCCAGCGCCTAAATACTAGGCCTCAAATTTATATCCCGCTAAATCTGTCCCTAGTGCTGTAGCTGGGCGAGTTATTTAGTGTCCGTTCAAGCACATTTCTTGTTCTGGGTTGAAATACAATTCCCAATTTAGCAATTTCATAATTTAGTGGTTTCTGCTATATCAGAGCTATTTGAAATCTATCCCTAAAAGGGTATATAATATTCAAGGTGCACATTGGGTCATTCAGAATAACTTCACACACACCCGCTACTGTGTATTTCCAAGTCTAATTCTGGCACTAAACCCATACCTGTCACCCAGCGCCTAAATACTAGGCCTCAAATTTATATCCCGCTAAATCTGTCCCTAGTGCTGTAGCTGGGCGAGTTATTTAGTGTCCGTTCAAGCACATTTCTTGTTCTGGGTTGAAATACAATTCCCAATTTAGCAATTTCATAATTTAGTGGTTTCTGCTATATCAGAGCTATTTGAAATCTATCCCTAAAAGGGTATATAATATTCAAGGTGCACATTGGGTCATTCAGAATAACTTCACACACACCCGCTACTGTGTATTTCCAAGTCTAATTCTGGCACTAAACCCATACCTGTCACCCAGCGCCTAAATACTAGGCCTCAAATTTATATCCCGCTAAATCTGTCCTTAGTGCTGTAGCTGGGCGAGTTATTTAGTGTCCGTTCAAGCACATTTCTTGTTCTGGGTTGAAATACAATTCCCAATTTAGCAATTTCATAATTTAGTGGTTTCTGCTATATCAGAGCTATTTGAAATCTATCCCTAAAAGGGTATATAATATTCAAGGTGCACATTGGGTCATTCAGAATAACTTCACACACACCCGCTACTGTGTATTTCCAAGTCTAATTCTGGCACTAAACCCATACCTGTCACCCAGCGCCTAAATACTAGGCCTCAAATTTATATCCCGCTAAATCTGTCCTTAGTGCTGTAGCTGGGCGAGTTATTTAGTGTCCGTTCAAGCACATTTCTTGTTCTGGGTTGAAATACAATTCCCAATTTAGCAATTTCATAATTTAGTGGTTTCTGCTATATCAGAGCTATTTGAAATCTATCCCTAAAAGGGTATATAATATTCAAGGTGCACATTGGGTCATTCAGAATAACTTCACACACACCCGCTACTGTGTATTTCCAAGTCTAATTCTGGCACTAAACCCATACCTGTCACCCAGCGCCTAAATACTAGGCCTCAAATTTATATCCCGCTAAATCTGTCCCTAGTGCTGTAGCTGGGCGAGTTATTTAGTGTCCGTTCAAGCACATTTCTTGTTCTGGGTTGAAATACAATTCCCAATTTAGCAATTTCATAATTTAGTGGTTTCTGCTATATCAGAGCTATTTGAAATCTATCCCTAAAAGGGTATATAATATTCAAGGTGCACATTGGGTCATTCAGAATAACTTCACACACACCCGCTACTGTGTATTTCCAAGTCTAATTCTGGCACTAAACCCATACCTGTCACCCAGCGCCTAAATACTAGGCCTCAAATTTATATCCCGCTAAATCTGTCCTTAGTGCTGTAGCTGGGCGAGTTATTTAGTGTCCGTTCAAGCACATTTCTTGTTCTGGGTTGAAATACAATTCCCAATTTAGCAATTTCATAATTTAGTGGTTTCTGCTATATCAGAGCTATTTGAAATCTATCCCTAAAAGGGTATATAATATTCAAGGTGCACATTGGGTCATTCAGAATAACTTCACACACACCCGCTACTGTGTATTTCCAAGTCTAATTCTGGCACTAAACCCATACCTGTCACCCAGCGCCTAAATACTAGGCCTCAAATTTATATCCCGCTAAATCTGTCCCTAGTGCTGTAGCTGGGCGAGTTATTTAGTGTCCGTTCAAGCACATTTCTTGTTCTGGGTTGAAATACAATTCCCAATTTAGCAATTTCATAATTTAGTGGTTTCTGCTATATCAGAGCTATTTGAAATCTATCCCTAAAAGGGTATATAATATTCAAGGTGCACATAGGGTCATTCAGAATAACTTCACACACCCGCTACTGTGCATTTCCAAATCTAATTCTGTCACTAAACCCATACCTGTCACCCAGCGCCTAAATACTAGGCCTCAAATTTATATCCCGCTAAATCTCTCGTTACCGCTGTCCTGTTGTGGCTGGGAAAGTTATTTAGTGTCCGTCAAAGCACATTTTTTGTTCTGGGTTGAAATACAATTCCCAATTTAGCAATTTCATAATTTAGTCGTTTCTGCTATATCAGAGCTATTTGAAATCTATCCCTAAAAGGGTAGATCATATTGAAGGTGCACATAGGGTCATTCAGAATAACTTCACACACACGCTTCTGTGCATTTCCAAGTCTAATTCTGTCACTAAATCCATACCGGTCACCCAGCGCCTAAATACTAGGCCTCAAATTTATATCCCGCTGAATTTGAATACAATACATTGGGCCAAATAATATATTTGTTGTTGTGGTGAACCATAACAATGAGAAAAACATCTAGTAAGGGACGCGGACGTGGACATGGTCGTGGTGGTGTTAGTGGACCCTCTGGTGCTGGGAGAGGACGTGGCCGTTCTGCCACATCCACACGTCCTAGTGTACCAACTACCTCAGGTCCCAGTAGCCGCCAGAATTTACAGCGATATATGGTGGGGCCCAATGCCGTTCTAAGGATGGTAAGGCCTGAGCAGGTACAGGCATTAGTCAATTGGGTGGCCGACAGTGGATCCAGCACGTTCACATTATCTCCCACCCAGTCTTCTGCAGAAAGCGCACAGATGGCGCCTGAAAACCAACCCCATCAGTCTGTCACATCACCCCCATGCATACCAGGGAAACTGTCTCAGCCTCAAGTTATGCAGCAGTCTCTTATGCTGTTTGAAGACTCCGCTGGCAGGGTTTCCCAAGGGCATCCACCTAGCCCTTCCCCAGCGGTGAAAGACATAGAATGCATTGACGCACAACCACTTATGTTTCCTGATGATGAGGACATGGGAATACCACCTCAGCATGTCTCTGATGATGACGAAACACAGGTGCCAACTGCTGCGTCTTTCTGCAGTGTGCAGACTGAACAGGAGGTCAGGGATCAAGACTGGGTGGAAGACGATGCAGGGGACGATGAGGTCCTAGACCCCACATGGAATGAAGGTCGTGCCACTGACTTTCACAGTTCGGAGGAAGAGGCAGTGGTGAGACCGAGCCAACAGCGTAGCAAAAGAGGGAGCAGTGGGCAAAAGCAGAACACCCGCCGCCAAGAGACTCCGCCTGCTACTGACCGCCGCCATCTGGGACCGAGCACCCCAAAGGCAGCTTCAAGGAGTTCCCTGGCATGGCACTTCTTCAAACAATGTGCTGACGACAAGACCCGAGTGGTTTGCACGCTGTGCCATCAGAGCCTGAAGCGAGGCATTAACGTTCTGAACCTGAGCACAACCTGCATGACCAGGCACCTGCATGCAAAGCATGAACTGCAGTGGAGTAAACACCTTAAAACCAAGGAAGTCACTCAGGCTCCCCCTGCTACCTCTTCTGCTGCTGCCGCCTCGGCCTATTCTGCTGCTGCCGCCTCGGCCTCTTCCTCCGCCTCTGGAGGAACGTTGGCACCTGCCGCCCAGCAAACAGGGGATGTACCACCAACACCACCACCACCACCTCCGTCACCAAGCGTCTCAACCATGTCACACGCCAGCGTTCAGCTCTCCATCTCACAAACATTTGATAGAAAGCGTAAATTCCCACCTAGCCACCCTCGATCCCTGGCCCTGAATGCCAGCATTTCTAAACTACTGGCCTATGAAATGCTGTCATTTAGGCTGGTGGACACAGACAGCTTCAAACAGCTCATGTCGCTTGCTGTCCCACAGTATGTTGTTCCCAGCCGGCACTACTTCTCCAAGAGAGCCGTGCCTTCCCTGCACAACCAAGTATCCGATAAAATCAAGTGTGCACTGCGCAACGCCATCTGTGGCAAGGTCCACCTAACCACAGATACGTGGACCAGTAAGCACGGCCAGGGACGCTATATCTCCCTAACTGCACACTGGGTAAATGTAGTGGCAGCTGGGCCCCAGGCGGAGAGCTGTTTGGCGCACGTCCTTCCGCCGCCAAGGATCGCAGGGCAACATTCTTTGCCTCCTGTTGCCACCTCCTCCTTCTCGGCTTCCTCCTCCTCTTCTTCCACCTGCTCATCCAGTCAGCCACACACCTTCACCACCAACTTCAGCACAGCCCGGGGTAAACGTCAGCAGGCCATTCTGAAACTCATATGTTTGGGGGACAGGCCCCACACCGCACAGGAGTTGTGGCGGGGTATAGAACAACAGACCGACGAGTGGTTGCTGCCGGTGAGCCTCAAGCCCGGCCTGGTGGTGTGTGATAATGGGCGAAATCTCGTTGCAGCTCTGGGACTAGCCAATTTGACGCACATCCCTTGCTTGGCGCATGTGCTGAATTTGGTGGTGCAGAAGTTCATTCACAACTACCCCGACATGTCAGAGCTGCTGCATAAAGTGCGGGCCGTCTGTTCGCGCTTCCGGCGTTCACATCCTGCTGCTGCTCGCCTGTCTGCGCTACAGCGTAACTTCGGCCTTCCCGCTCACCGCCTCATATGCGACGTGCCCACCAGGTGGAACTCCACCTTGCACATGCTGGACAGACTGTGCGAGCAGCAGCAGGCCATAGTGGAGTTTCAGCTGCAGCACGCACGGGTCAGTCGCACTACAGAACAGCACCACTTCACCACCAATGACTGGGCCTCCATGCGAGACCTGTGTGCCCTGTTGCGCTGTTTCGAGTACTCCACCAACATGGCCAGTGGCGATGACACCGTTATCAGCGTTACAATACCACTTCTATGTCTCCTTGAGAAAACACTTAGGGCGATGATGGAAGAGGAGGTGGCCCAGGAGGAGGAGGAGGAGGAGGAGGAGGAAGAGGGGTCATTTTTAGCACTTTCAGGCCAGTCTCTTCGAAGTGACTCAGAGGGAGGTTTTTGGCAACAGCAGAGGCCAGGTACAAATGTGGCCAGCCAGGGCCCACTACTGGAGGACGAGGAGGACGAGGATGAGGAGGAGGTGGAGGAGGATGAGGATGAAGCATGGTCACAGCGGGGTGGCACCCAACGCAGCTCGGGTCCATCACTGGTGCGTGGCTGGGGGGAAAGGCAGGACGATGACGATACGCCTCCCACAGAGGACAGCTTGTCCTTACCCCTGGGCAGCCTGGCACACATGAGCGACTACATGCTGCAGTGCCTGCGCAACGACAGCAGAGTTGCCCACATTTTAACCTGTGCGGACTACTGGGTTGCCACCCTGCTGGATCCACGCTACAAAGACAATGTGCCCACCTTACTTCCTGCACTGGAGCGTGATAGGAAGATGCGCGAGTACAAGCGCACGTTGGTAGACGCGCTACTGAGAGCATTCCCAAATGTCACAGGGGAACAAGTGGAAGCCCAAGGCCAAGGCAGAGGAGGAGCAAGAGGTCGCCAAGGCAGCTGTGTCACGGCCAGCTCCTCTGAGGGCAGGGTTAGCATGGCAGAGATGTGGAAAACTTTTGTCAACACGCCACAGCTAACTGCACCACCACCTGATACGCAACGTGTTAGCAGGAGGCAACATTTCACTAACATGGTGGAACAGTACGTGTGCACACCCCTCCACGTACTGACTGATGGTTCGGCCCCATTCAACTTCTGGGTCTCTAAATTGTCCACGTGGCCAGAGCTAGCCTTTTATGCCTTGGAGGTGCTGGCCTGCCCGGCAGCCAGCGTTTTGTCTGAACGTGTATTCAGCACGGCAGGGGGCGTCATTACAGACAAACGCAGCCGCCTGTCTACAGCCAATGTGGACAAGCTGACGTTCATAAAAATGAACCAGGCATGGATCCCACAGGACCTGTCCGTCCCTTGTCCAGATTAGACATTAACTACCTCCCCATAACCATATATTATTGGACTCCAGGGCACTTCCTCATTCAATCCTATTTTTATTTTCATTTTACCATTATATTGCGAGGCTACCCAAAGTTGAATGAACCTCTCCTCTGCCTGTGTGCTAGGCCTAAATATATGCCAATGGACTGTTGCAGTGGTGGCTGACGTGAAGCCTCATTCTCTGCTATGACATGCAGACTGATTCTCTGCTGACATGAAGACAGATTCTCTGTTACGGGACCTCCCTCCTCTGCCTGGGTGCTGGGCCTAAATATATGCCAATGGACTGTTGCAGTGGTGGCTGACATGAAGCCTGATTCTCTGCTATGACATGCAGACTAATTCTCTGCTGACATGAAGCCAGATTGTCTGTTACGGGACCTCTCTCCTCTGCCTGGGTGCTGGGCCTAAATTTATGACAATGGACTGTTGCAGTGGTGGCTGACGTGAAGCCTGATTCTCTGCTATGACATGCAGACTGATTCTCTGCTGACATGAAGCCAGATTGTCTGTTACGGGACCTCTCTGCTCTGCCTGTGTGCTAGGCCTAAATATATGCCAATGGACTGTTGCAGTGGTGGCTGACGTGAAGCCTGATTCTCTGCTATGACATGCAGACTGATTCTCTGCTGACATGAAGCCAGATTGTCTGTTACGGGACCTCTCTGCTCTGCCTGTGTGCTAGGCCTAAATATATGCCAATGGACTGTTGCAGTGGTGGGTGACGTGAAGCCTCATTCTCTGCTATGACATGCAGACTGATTCTCTGCTGACATGAAGACAGATTCTCTGTTGCGGGACCTCCCTCCTCTGCCTGGGTGCTGGGCCTAAATATATGCCAATGGACTGTTGCAGTGGTGGCTGACATGAAGCCTGATTCTCTGCTATGACATGCAGACTAATTCTCTGCTGACATGAAGCCAGATTGTCTGTTACGGGACCTCTCTCCTCTGCCTGGGTGCTAGGGCCTAAATTATGACAATGGACTGTTGCAGTGGTGGCTGACGTGAAGCCTGATTCTCTGCTATGACATGCAGACTGATTCTCTGCTGACATGAAGCCAGATTGTCTGTTACGGGACCTCTCTGCTCTGCCTGTGTGCTAGGCCTAAATATATGCCAATGGACTGTTGCAGTGGTGGCTGACGTGAAGCCTCATTCTCTGCTATGACATGCAGACTGATTCTCTGCTGACATGAAGCCAGATTCTCTGTTACGGGACCTCTCTCCTCTGCCTGTGTGTGTGCTGGGCCTAAATATATGCCAATGGACTGTTGCAGTGGTGGCTGACGTGAAGCCTGATTCTCTGCTATGACATGCAGACTGATTCTCTGCTGTACATGAAGCCAGATTGTCTGTTACGGGACCTCTCTCCTCTGCCTGTGTGTGTGCTGGGCCTAAATATATGCCAATGGACTGTTGCAGTGGTGGCTGACGTGAAGCCTCATTCTCTGCTATGACATGCAGACTAATTCTCTGCTGACATGAAGACAGATTCTCTGTTACGGGACCTCTCTCCTCTGCCTGGGTGCCGGGGCCTAAATATCTGAGAATGGACTGTTCCAGTGGTGGGTGACGGGAAGCCAGATTCTCTGCTATGGAACCTCTCTCCAATTGATTTTGGTTAATTTTTATTTATTTAATTTTTATTTTAATTCATTTCCCTATCCACATTTGTTTGCAGGGGATTTACCTACATGTTGCTGCCTTTTGCAGCCCTCTAGCTCTTTCCTGGGCTGTTTTATAGCCTTTTTAGTGCCGAAAAGTTCGGGTCCCCCTTGACTTCAATGGGGTTCGGGTTCGGGACGAAGTTCGGATCGGGTTCGGATCCCGAACCCGAACATTTCCGGGATGTTCGGCCGAACTTCTCGAACCCGAACATCCAGGTGTTCGCTCAACTCTATTCGGGACCCAAACTTGACCCCGAACCCCATTGAAGTCAAAACGGACATGAACTTTTGAGCACTAAAATGGCTCTAAAAATATAATGGAAAGATATAGAGGGCTGCAAATGGCATCAAAATGTGGTTAGGGTATGGCAAGTGCTCTGCAAACAAATGTGGATAGGTAAATGACTTTAAATAACATAAAATACGTAAAAATAAAAAAATAATTTTGATCTAGGAGGACGAGGTCCATATGGAGTAGGAGGTTAAGGAGGCGGTGGATGTGGCGGTGTAAGTGGAAGCGGCGGTGAAGGAGAAGGTAGCCTACACTGCTTTTTGGCTTTAAATTTATTTATATTTTTTTAAATTAGGGTGCACCACAAAACATTGGGAAATATAACCTGTGATAACCCCCTCCAGTCGTGCTAAACAAACGTTCAGACAATACACTGACTGCAGGGCAGGCCAGCACCTCCAAGGCGTAAAGGGCAAGCTCAGACCATGTGCCCAATTTGGAGACTCAGAAGTTGAAGGGGGCAGACCTGTCATTCAGTACGTGTAGGCTTGTGCACACATACTGCTACACCATGTTGGTGAAATGCTGCCTCCTGCTAAGACATTCCATATCAGCTGGTGGTGCTGGTTGTTGTGGCGTGCTGACAAAGCTTTTCTACATTTCAGCCATGCCTTCTGAGGTGCTGGCGGTGCCCCAGCTGCGTTGGCAACCTCTTCCTCCTCTGCCTTCGCCTTGTGCTTCCACTGTGCCCCCGCTGTCAGGTGGGAATGCCACCAGCAGCGAGTCTACCAGCGTGTGCACATGTACTCGCGCATTTTACGATCATGTTCCAATGAAGGAATTAAGGATGGTACGTTGTCCTTGTAAAGGGGATACAGCAGTGTGGCCACCCAGTAATCAGCACAAGTTAGAAAGTGGGCAACTCAGGCGGTCGTTGCGGAGACACTGCAGAATGTAATCACTCATGTGTGCCAGGCTGCCCAGAGGCAACAAAAAGCTGTCTTCCGTGAGAGGTGTATCGTCTGTGTCCTCTGTATCCCCCCAGCCACGCACCAGTGATGGTCATGAGCTGGTCTGGGTGCCACCCTGCTGTGAACATGGTTCCTCCTCATCCTCCACCATGTCATCCTCCAGAACTGTGCCCTGGCAGGACAATTGTGTACCTGGCGTTTGTGGGTGCAGGAACCCACCCTCGGAGCCACTTGTGAATAATGGACGGAAACCGTATGAAATGATCCCTCTTCCTCCCCCTCCTCTTGTGCCACATCCTCTTCCATCATCGCCAGCAGCGTTTTTTTAAGGAGGCATAGAAGTGGGATACTAACGTAGAGAACGGTGTTATAGGCACTGGCCATGTTGGTGGAGTACTCGAAACAGCACAACAAGGAACACAGGTCTCGCATGGAGGCCCAGTCATTGGTGGTGAAGTGGTGCTGTTCCGCAGAGCTGGAAGGCCGAAGTTACTCTGCAGCGCTGACAGGCGAGCAGCAGCAGGGTGAGAACACTGAAAGAGCGAAAGAGGCCCGCACTTTATGCAGCAGCTCTGAAATATCGGGGTAATTTTTAAGGAATCTCTGCACCACCAAATTCAGCACATACGCCAGGCAAGGGATGTGCGTCAAACCGGCTAGTCCCAGAGCTGCTACGAGATTTCGCCCATTATTGCACACTACCATGCCGGGCTTGAGGCTTACTGGCACCAACCACTCATCGGTTTGTTGTTCAAGGCCCGTCCACAACTCCTGCACGGTGTGGGGTTTGTCCCCCAAACAGATAACAGGTTTTAAAACTGCCTGCTGTCATTTACCGCTGGCTGTGGTGAAGTTGGTGATGAAGGTGTTACTCTGACCGGATGAGGAAACGGTAGAGGATGAGGAAGCGGAGTAGGAGGAGGAAGCAACAGGAGGCAAACTGAAGCCCCCTGCAATCCTTGGTGGAAGGACATGCGCCAAACTGCTATCCGCCTCAGGCCCAGCCGCCACTGCATTTACCCAGTATGCTGTTATGGATATATAACGTCCCTGACAGTGCTTACTGGTCCACGTATCCATAGTGAGGTGCACCTTGCCACAGATGGCGTTGCGCAGTGCACACCTGATTTTGTTCCCAACTTGGTTGTGCAGGGAAGGGATGGCACACCTGGAAAAGTAGTGGCGGCTGAGCACAACGCACTGTGGGACAGCCAACGCCATAAGGCTTTTAAAACTCTGTCTCCACCAGACGTAATGACATCATTTCAAAGGCCAGTAATTCTGAAATGCTGACATTCAGGGCCAGGGATCGCGGGTGGGTAGGGGGGTACTTCTTCTTCTGCTCTAGTGTTTGGGAGATGGAGAGCTGAACGCTTCCGTGGGACATTGTGGAGAAGCTTGGTGACCCAGATGGTGGTGTTGCTGGCAGATACTTTGTTTGTGGGGTGGCAGGTGGCACTGTCACTCCATAGGTGGATGAAGAGGATGAGACTGCAGCAGAAGAGGGAGCAGGAGGAGCCAGAGACCTTTCTTGTTTTTTGAGGTGTCTACTCCACTGCAGTTCGTGCTTTGCACTTAAATGTCTGGTCATGCAGGTTGTGCTCAGGTTGAGAACATTTATGCCTCGCTTCAAGCTCTGATTGCACAGTGTGCAAACTACTCGTGTCTTGTCGTCAACACATTCTCTGAAGAACTGCCACGCCAGGGAACATCAATGCCTGTGGCCCCAATTGTGTACCGCAACGAAGGGAAGGGGTGTCTCATATGTCCCTTTCTTTCTTTCCCTTAATGTT
Organism: Bufo gargarizans; assembly: GCF_014858855.1. Classification (NCBI taxonomy): domain Eukaryota; kingdom Metazoa; phylum Chordata; class Amphibia; order Anura; family Bufonidae; genus Bufo; species Bufo gargarizans. The sequence goes on along the minus strand of NC_058084.1, from coordinate 299,382,870 downwards.
TTGCACCTACATGTGCATTCTATTCCACTTGGGAGCTATCTTTCCCAGTGGTTCTTGTGCCTGCTGGTGAGCACTTCTCCCAGCAATTGCTTGGTGGTGAATATCATCTCCGGCAAACAATACCTACTTTGGCCCATTTTACATATTCCCCTGATGAGAGGATTGTTTCTGCCTCAGAAATGTGCATGTTGGGATCTTTTCAGGGCAAAATAGTTCCGGATGGGGGCCCAATTAGAGGGACACCCCCGTGGTTAGACTAACAGGGCTATTGTAGGGCCCCGAGGGTCATTTAGGGATAAATAGGAATAACACCTTCCTGTGATCCCCCCATATCATGAAGACTCTCTTCCGTAAAACCGGACCATCCTACCAAGAAACAACGGAACTGAGGTGTCTGAAGAGCCCATAACCTGTAGGGTAGGACACTGGGTTTCAATGGTGCCGCCGTGCACCTTTTATGATATAGGTGCAGCTGTGCATGTTTGTTGCACAATGTCTTTTTGCACCTAATCATTGTATGTTTTGGTTTTTTTCTGTATGCCGCTGTGCATTATTGTATACACTGCTACATGTTGTTTTCTGCATTATTGCTTGAATTGTGCACATAGGTTGCCAGTATACATTGATTGCTGCTACCTTGTTTTTGTGCACTTAAGGTGCTTGTGCATATCAGCTCTTGTTACCTTCTAGTGTCTGACACTGATTGTATAAGTGTAGACACAGCTGTTTTTATTTCCAAAGAGCCCCCTGAGCATGGGACTGTGGAAAACTGTACTTTACATTCAACCTCTAGTATATTTTGAGGGATATATTTTATATTGTATCAAAAGTAATTAATCCAGATCACTATACACAACTTTTTTTCTCCTGATTCATGTGAGTGATCATTTATGAATATCATTTCTCTGATTTGCTATAACATAGTAACATAGTACATAAGGCCGAAAAAAGACATTTGTCCATCTAGTTCGGCCTGTTATCCTGCAAGTTGATCCAGAGGAAGGCAAAAAAAAAAACAACTGTGAGGTAGAAGCCAATTTTCCCCACTTTAGGGGAATAGAAAATTCCTTTTCGACTCCAATCAGGCAATAAGAATAACTACCTGGATCAACGACCCCTCTCTAGAAGCTATAGCCTGTAATATTATTACACTCCAGAAATACATCCAGGCCCCTCTTGAATTCCTTTGTTGTACTCACCATCACTACCTCCTCAGGCAGAGAGTTCCATAGTCTCACTGCTCTTACCATAAGGAATCCTCTTCTATGTTTGTGTACAAACCTTCTTTCCTCCAGATGCAGAGGATGCCTTCTCGTCACAGTCCTGGGGATAAATGGATGATGGGATACATATGTTGGTTTGTGGTGGCTCACCCCACTATTGTATGTGGAATGGGTGCCCCAACTGATATAGACACACCCCGTCTATACAAAAGGATCAATGTAAAGTATAGGATAGTTGTGCACACCTCGTCTGGAATAATACAACTTACACATAAAGAAATATATGAATTAAAATGTAATCCAATGATTGTATGGCAATATACAGAGTCTTAAAGACACTCGGGGGCGGACCAGAGTCAGGTAGGCCAACGGGTGTCTTAAATGGTCCCCATATGGTTGTATACCTCTAACTGTTCAGAGAGAATAATACAGGGGGTATTATTGTAGATGTAAGGAGTCAAGGAGACACTCAGGGGCAGACCAAGATTAGGCGGGCCAATGGATGCCTTAGATAGTCCCCATATAATTATAAACCTCTGACCATTCAGAGAAAGTAATGTTGTATATAATAAATTGATATGTAAAATATAACAATTCTCTTCATGCAGGTAAGGTCATTAATCAATATTCATCAATGTGGTAATCAAAATTCAACCAAGTAAAAACACTATTCACAATGGGACCATAAAAATTTGCAAACGTGAAAAATATATAGTGTGATCAATTCATATAGTGAGTCTACATTTAAAGAATTCATATAGTGAGTCCACTATAGTCCACAACTATACCGTGAGTGCACCTTTAAAAATGGAACCGTGAGTCCACCTTTAAAAATTAAATAAATAAAGTGAGTCCACCTGTAAGAATCATATGTATAACGATCATTTGAATATAGGATGTTTCCACCTATGTATGAAGAGTTCCACCTATAAGGTAAAAGGAAAATGAGAGGGAGGGTTCCACCTCTATATGCTAGAAAGTTATGTGTACAGATCCTTCATCCACAACGGAGTCACACTGGTAAAAATATATAATAAAAAGTTCATCCACTATAAAGGGCAGCAATGGCTATTGCAATAAATGGCTTCAAATGATTCCAATTGTATAACAAGGTATCACCACAGTATTGGAAGAAGGTATCATAACCTGGGATACATCCGTAGTTGTTGCAACTTTCAGCGGTTCCTGTAATTGTAAGTAATCAAGCTAGGAGGCAATGTCCTTACTTACAGTTTGGTGACTCCACTGGAACACAGCCTGGCAGTATCATAGTGCAGCCGAGATTAGCCGCTATACTAGGTGTCTGCTGCTGGTGATATTTGTGATCCCAGTATTTGAAGCAGTAGGTTAATGTTGCTTATACCTGTGGCCGCGGCGTCCCACGTGCTTACAGCGCTGACGATGTTGTGACTTTCCGGCGTCTCCTTCTGGTAGGGAATAGTTACCAGAGTTGCAGGGTCCTAATGCTCATGGTATTGGATACTGCATGGAAAATAAAGTTAGAGCGCTCTAACAGGAAACTTCAAAGTGATGAATAACGTCTGGGGGTCCTCACCATACGCATTTCAGAGTTCTCTGTCTCCTTCCACAGTGGTTAGGAGACCCCCAAATGTAACGGACCTTATATAGTCATTGTTCAATTGGTGTCTTCAGTTTGATGGAAAAACTGGCATTGAATCGGTATTCCATCGATCTTCATTAGTATTAGTATAATGCAATCACTTTGTGTTTTTCATGCGTCTTTTCCAAATGATGTATAGTACTACAGATCTTTTAAAATTATTGTTTAAAATGATTAGCAGTCTTACCAATCGCTCAAATGGTATTTTTCAAATACTAAGCAACATTACATGCATAATCACAATATACAATGATATTGTTAGTATAAATCTGTAAGATTAATATAGGGATACATATATGTCCATATATATATATAGTAGTCATACCAGATTAATTGCTGTATGAATTCTTACAGTGTAACTTGACCATTGTGTTTTTTATGTGATTTATTTAAATTGTACAAAGACATCTTTTGCAGATATACAGTATGTGTAAAGGGATAATTCTATACATGATGATATATGTATTATTCAGAAATATTCCCACATGTAGGGAACATGTGATCTAAAACACGTGTTTCTGCTGTGAAAAAATATCTTCTAATATGGAATGTGTGTTTGATAGAAGTTTGGATGTGGGCGCTAGACGTCAAGGAGGGATAGCAGTGCTGGTATAAAACAGCCTGACTGCTATCCTGCATCGACGAAGAGCGCACCCCATCATAATCATTGTCGCCCATTGTCTCCGGGATAGGGTCTATTACAGCTAACTTATCCGAGTACATCGATAAACTTCTTCAACCAACAGTCGAAGAAATGGTAGGACTATGTTCATATCACGGGCATCTATGCCCCTTTTGCTGCAACCCATTATCTTTTTGGCCTTGGCAGCAGCTGCCTGACACTGGTTTTTGCAGATTAGTTTGTTGTTTATTAAAATTCCTAGATCCTTTTCCATGTCAGTGTTACCCAGTGTTTTACTATTTAGTATGTACGTGTGACTTGCATTATTCCTTCCCATGTGCATAACTTTACATTTGTCAGTATTAAACCTCATTTGCCACTTATCTGCCCAAGCCTCCAGTCTATCCAGATCGCTCTGTAGTAGTATACTGTCCTCATCAGTGTAAATTACTTTACACAGTTTAGTGTCATCTGCGAAAATTTATATTTTACTATGCAAGCCTTCTACAAGATCATTAATAAATATATTGAAGAGAATAGGGCCCAATACTGACCCCTAAGGTACCCCACTAATGACAGTGAACCATTAATAATAACCCTCTGTTTTCTATCACTCAGCCAGTTACTTACCCACATACAGACATTTTCTCCCAGTCCGAGCATTCTCATTTTAGGGTGTATCTCACAATGACATATGCAGCAAAGGCTGCAAAATTAAGTTTTTGCCCTCAATGGGTGTTTTTTTAATAGCAGAATAGAACAACACTATCTGAAGCATGTATCTCACACTGACAGATGCAGACAAGGCCGCAAATTAAGTATTTGTCCCCAAATGGGTGTTTTTTGAATAAAAGAATATGACAGCAGTATATAATGCTTGAATTTCACACGTACAGATGCAACAAGGGCTGTAAAATTTAGTATTTTGCCCAAAAAGGGTGTTTTTTAAAACCCTAAAAATTATAGCTGTATTTCTAGCTTAAATTTCACACTGACTAATGCGGCAGAGGCCCAAGATGGAGGGTATTGCCAAAAATGCGTGTTTTTTCAAAGCCAGAAAATTATTGGCTTATTTCAAACTTAACAATAACAGATGCAGCAAAGGCTGCAATATTAAGTACTTTTTTTTTTTTTTACTAACAGAATATGATAGCAGTATATAACGCTTGAATTTGACACATACAGATACGGCAAGGGCTGTAAAATTGAGTATTTTGCCCAAAAAGTTTTTTAAAACCCAGAAAAATAAAACTATTTCTAGCTTAAATTGCGCACTGACTAATGCGGCAGGGGCCCAAGATGGAGAATATTGCAAAAAACTGGTGTTTTTTGAAAGCCAGAAAATTATTGAAGTATTTCAAGCTTTTTTTAACAATAACAGATGCAACAAAGGCTGCAATATTAAGTATTTTGCCCAAAATGGGTGTTTTTTTTAACTAACAGAATATGACAGCAGTATATAACGCTTGAATTTAACACGTACAGATACAGCAAGGGCTGTAAAATTTTGCATTTTGCCAAAAAAGGCTGTTTTTTAAAACCCCAAAAATTATAGCTGTATTTCTAGCTTAAATTGCACACTGATTAATGCTGCAAAGGCAACAGATGTAGGATATTGCTAAAATGGATGTTTATTTAAACCCATATTATTATTGCAGTATTTCAAGGTTGGATTTTAATGTCACAAAAGCACATATGCTGTGCTGGTGCACTGACCTTGCATAAAATGACCGCCACCCACCATTACTAACAGACGGATAAAAGTTCTTCTTCTCTATCACTGGGCTCAGGGCAGGGTAAAAAGATTGTGCACTGCACCCACACAACTAAATCTATGTAGATCGCTGAGTTCAATTGCAGTTCTGATTAAAGTTTCTTTCCTATTCTCTCCCTCACAGCAGCAGCATCCTCTCCCTACACTAAGCACAGCAGAGTGACGTGCAGCGCTACGTGACTCCAGCTTATATAGAGGCTGGGTCACATGCTGCACTGGCCAATCACAACCATGCCATTAGTATGCATGGCTGTGATGGCTTCTAAGGGCACAGAATTAAACGTTTGTTTATTGGCTGCTCTGCAGCCTTTCAAAAAGCGCCAAGAAATTGCCGAACACCAAACCCGAACTTATACTGAAATGTTCAGGTTCAGGTTCAGGGTCCAAAAATCCTAAAGTTCGGTACGTTTAACCCTACTGGCGAAATAAATATATATATTCACTGTCTAGCATTGTACCTCTCTGTTGAAAAGCCTGTTGTGTAAAAGTAGAACAAAATTTGGGCCTAATTGACATTCTACGGTGCAGTGATATATTGTGAAGCCCTGTTTTCAGTGTATTACTGGCAAAATACAAATATATTCTCCGTCCAGTGTTGTACTTCTCTGTTGAAAAGCCTGCTGTGTAAAAGTAGAACAAAATGTGGGCCTTATTGACGTTCTGCGGTGTAGTGATCTATTGTGAAGGCCTGTTTTCAGTGTATTACTGGCACAATAAAAAAATATTCTCCGTCCAGCATTGTACCTCTCTGTTTAAAAGCCTGTTGTGTAAAAGCAGAAAGAAATTTGGGCCTAATTGATATTCTGTGGTGCAGTGATATATTGTGAAGCCCTGTTTTCATTGTTTTACTGGCAAAATAAAAATCTTTCGAAAACCTGTTGTGTAAAAGTAGAACAAAATTTGGGCCTAATTGACGTTCTGCGGTACAGTCATCTATTGTGAAGCCCTGTTTTCAGTGTATTACTGACGCAATAAAAAAATATTCTCCGTCCAGCATTGTACTTCTCTGTTGAAAAGCCTGCTCTGTAAAAGTAGAAAATAATTTGACGTTCTGTGGTGCAGTGATCTATTCTGATGCCCTGTTTTCAGTGTATTACTGGCAAAATAAAATTATATTCTCCGTCCAGCGTTGTACTTCTCTGTTGAAAAGCCTGTTGTGTAAAAGTAGAACAAAATTTGGGCCTAATTGACGTTCTGTGGTGCAGTGATATTGTGAAGCCCTGTTTGCAGATTATTAGTGGCAAAATAAAAAATATTTCATCTAACATTGGATTATTTGATCTAACAGTATGTCAGACAGAGAAGTGCCAGGCCCTGCACATGGGAGTGGCAGAGGCGTAATTGTTTCTGGCGCAGGCAGAGGTCGCAGCAGGGAAAGGGGTGCGGCAGCAGGGGTAGCAGTGAGAGGCCTGAGCTTCAGGTGTCATCTAGCGGTCGTGTCTTGACCAACCCACCGGTTCTTGAATGGTTGATTCAGGCATCCACTTCATCCAAAGTGACATCAGAAATCCAAAGTGACATCAGACACCACCAGCCAAGAGGCGGTGGGTTCCTCTGACACAATGTTTAGTTGTCTTCAACCTGCCTCTGTCCTTTTCTGTTCCCTCAGCCAGAGTGGTGTTATATGCTGTGGGCTTGGCTCCACTTATCAGCGAGGATGAGCTACTAGAGGACAGTCAGAAGCTACTGCCCAGCCAAGATCTGGAGGAGACATCTGCTGCTTCCTCCAATAGGCGGGTAACTACTGATTAAGAGAGTGGCGTGGGAGCTGGTGCTGCAAGCGGTTAAGCTCCTGACTCAGAGATGGGTGAGGAGGACATCAGTGATGTGCAGACAGTATTCAATGATGATGTAGCTGATCACACTTAGGAGCCAGGTAACAAAGGGGCTTTATCATCATTGGGAGAAGAGGATGGCAGCTTGCCCAAGAGCAAGCAGTGGAGCCAGCAAGTCACTAGCGTGGCCTGGAGTCAGCAGGGTGGAAGCAGTGGGAGTGAAATGTGCCCGGAGTAGCCCACCCGCTTCGCAGGAGCCTACCTACCCGGGAAGTAGTGGTGCACGGGTTCACGGAAGCAGCGATGGAAGCAATCAGTCAGTGCGGAGTGTTGGGGGTAAAATCACCTACTCGGCGATGTGGCAATTTTTCCTGTTAAGCCGCCAGAGGAGGTGAACATGGCCATATGTAGAATAAGAGGGCAGAAGGTGAGGCGTGGCCAGGGTGCCAATGTTGGCATTACGGCCCTGCGTGAACATATGCAGCGTCACCATAAAGTGGCTTGGGACAACCGTGGCTCCGATGTGGTAGTCCAGCCTGCCGCAGCAACCGCTACTTCACCCAGTGGCACACACCCGGTTTTAGGCAGTCAAGGCTCCACCACCTCAGGCAAAGATTGCTGTCTGTTAATGTTGAGAACGAATATTCAAATAGCCAATTTTTATTGCAAATATTGCCACTTTGAGAATTCGCTAATATTTAGAATATAGTGCTATATATTCGTTATGTTGAATATTCAGCATTTTCTTCCATCTGAACACATGATTCCTATCTGCATCTTGCTTGTGGGCGAATGAGAAGGAAGCAATGTCAAGTTTACAACAATACTTAGTGCACCAGTCAGTAATCTAAATTCAGACCTGCTAAAATGTGAAGTTGCACGTAGTGCGATAAAATATTCAAATCACTGCCGATTAGCGCAATCGCAAATATCTGGAGCACTTGACTCTAAGCTATTCTAATGTTCTGCCGTGTCAGCCATTTTCTCCAGTCTCAGGAAACTTATACCAGCTTGAAAAATGTAGCCAAAGTTACCCACGCCTGTATTTCGCGCTACAAATTCGCATTACACAATTTTTACATTGCCGATTTATCGCATTCAATAAAAAAAATCTCAAATTCTCTAAATTCGCGAATATATGACGAATATTCTACAAAATATTTGTGAAATATTGCAAATTTGAATATAGCCCCTGCTGCTCATCACTACTGTCTGTCATTCCCATCATCTGCTGGTTCTGAAGTGGTGGACTATGCACTTTTCAGAGAACTGATGGCTTGTGCCGAGCCGAGGTGGAGAGTCCCAAGCCGTCATTTCTGTGTGAAAAAGGCAGTACCAGCCCTGCACACACATGTAGAACAGAAGGTGTGCCAGTCCTTGAGCCTGTATGTGTCTGTCAAAGTGCACCGCAGTGCCGACGTGTGGAGCTGTAACTATGGGCAGGGACAATACATGTCCTTTACGGCCTACTGGGTAAATGCGGCTCCTGCACAGCCACACCGGCAACTTGGCCAGGTGACACCGCATATGTCTCCAAGTTGCCACGCCGTTGGTCCCGCGACAATATCCTCCTCTGCCTCCTCATCCTCCACCATGTCCTCAGCCTCCACTGTAGAGACAACTCACAGGGACCCTCCAGCATACCATATGTGCAGGGCACAGCGGTGTGACGCTGTTCTGCACCTTGTTTCCTGGGAAAACAGAGTCACACAGGGGAGGAATTCAAAAAATGGACAGGAAACTTTGCATGCACTTCAGCCACTCGTACACTGCAAAGCACACCCTCCTTGAGCCGCAGCCAACATAGGCTGATATGTGATGTTTCCACCCGTTGGAATTCCACCCTCCACTATAGACCGACTATACGAACAGAGAAAGGCCATAAACAATTTCTTAATTATCCAAGCAAACAGGAGTACTCCCCTGTGTAACTTGGGTCAACCAGTGGAAGCTCATGCGTGACACCTGCCATCTTCTCAGGCCCTTTGAGGATGCCACATTATTTGTCAGTCGCCAGGAACCAGGACAACGGGACAAACGATGTCATTCCACTGCTTCATGTCCTGGAACAGATGCCGGTAAATCTGGCTGGTCAGGGGACTGGAGTCGTGGCGCCTAAATCTCACGGCCACATGAGCCCTGTGGGGGCTGAACTGGAAGAGAAGGGGGAGGAGGACTTTGGATCAAACGCGAGTCACTGGCACAAATGGGCCGATGCATGCTCACTTGCTTGCATAGTGACAGCCGAATTGTCACCATTCAGCAGAGGGATGACTTCTGGCTCTCCACCTTGTTGGATCCTCGCTACTGGTCCAAAATGGTGGCCTTTTTTACACCCGCTGAGAGGGAGGACAAACTGAACTACTATAGAGACGTTCTATGTAGTCAGTTGGCCGCTGTCTATCTGCACCATCGTCTATCGTCTCGCAGGTTCGACTGGGGGGACCATCTAAGCTCACGTTCCACTGCCATGGCTACTGGGGAGGGGAGGGGTGGGGTGGCAGGAGCAGAATCAGCTCTATCAGCAGCAGCCTGAGACTAGGGTCGCTGATGAGCATCTTTCTTCACCCGCATAGCAAAGAAAGTACTCACCAGCAGCAGCAGCTAGACTAGGCCTGAAGCCTGTCATAGGGAATAGCAGGTCAGGGAGATATCGGTCCCATTTGCCTAACCCCCACCCCCCTTGAGTTACCACCTCATACCATCGCACCCTTTGCACAGTGCTAGAAGTAGCCCTGGTTTGCACTTCTGGATTTGAGGATTTATTATTATTTTTCTTTGCAAATCCTCTCAAGCTATGTCAGGTCCGAAGGGTACCTTCTGTGTACAGCCTTTTCTACGTCTCTCCAGAGATATTTGATTGGGTTCAATACATGGCTCTGGCTGGGCCACTTAAGGACATTCACTACTGTGTTCACTCCTGTGTTGTCTTGGCTGTGTGCTTAGGGTCATTCTCTTGTTAGAGGGTAAACCTTAGGCCCATTCTGAGGTGCAGAACACTCTGGATCGGGTTTTTATTAAGGGAAATATTTTGCTCCATTCAGTTTTCTCTCAACACTGACAAGTCCCAGCAGCTGTAAAACAACCCCACAGCAGAAATAAATACCATAAAGTTCAATCTTGGTTTTATCAGGCCAGACAATCTTGCTCCTCATAGTTAGCGTTGAGCGTGAATATTCTAATTGTGAATTTATCACAAATTTATCTTGAATATCAGAACTTATTAACATTCCTAGCAACCAATAGGAAAGTTGCCTACCCCTTAGTGTTGATTGCCAATATTCTATTTGCAAATTTTGGGCGAATATTCGGCCAAAAATTCAAATTCGCAAATTCCAATATTGCCATTGCCACTCATCACTACTCATAGTCTGATAGTCCTTTAAATGTTTTATTTTTTTTTAAACTTGCACGTGTCTTTTGCTGGCTTCTTTCTGAACATTCTGCCATGCTGTTCAGATAGGTGGAATGTTGCAGTGATGTTTGACCTTCTGGAAGTTTCTCCCATCTGCACACTTTATCTTTTGAGCCCAGAATGACCATTGAGTTTTTGGTTACCGTTCATACCAATACCCTTTCCCCAGATACCAGTTTGGTATGACAGCCAGCTTTAGGCTGTGGTTGTTCTAAACTTTTTCCATTTTATTGTTCTTTGGAACTTTCAGTGCAGCAGAAATTTATTTGTACCCTTAAAATTTCAACTGTCACAGCAAAGGGTCTGAATAGTTATATCCATACAATTATTTGTTTTTTCTTTTTAACAAATTTGCAAACATTTTCTAAAATTATATCTTCGCATTATCATTATGGAATATTGAGTGCAAAATGATTGGGAAACACTTGATTTATTTTATTTTTTTAGTACAAAGCCTTGACATAACAAAATGTGAAAAAAGTGAAAGGGTCTGAAGACTTTCTAAAAGCATCAAGGAGATTCTGATACACAGAACTTGTATTAGGTAATCCTGTGTGCCGTCCATTTACATGTAGCTCAAACTTCACTAACTTAATCATAAGAATTGATCAGAACTCCTTTATCACACCCCAAAATGAATTAGACTCCAGACCAGATCCTAAACTGTGTTCGGAGTAAAACAAAATGAAAAAATACACACCTCGTGCAGTGCTAACAGAGCACTACCTGAGGCCACTGTCTCACTTTGGTGTGTCCCTAGTGTCATGTACAGAAATGTAATAAGAACTCAGACCAGTTATTCTCCATCAGTGTACAAAAGACTTAACAGTTAGGCCTCTTGAACACGAACGTGTGCGCCCCGTGGCCGTGCTGTGGCTCGCAAATTTAAGGCTGCAATGCACAAACACCAACCATGGGGCAGCAGCAGCGGATTGCGGACCCATTCACTTTAATGCATCTGCGATCTGGCCATTCTGCAAAAAGATAGGGCATGTTCTATCTTTTTGTGTAACGTAAGTTTGGGCGAAACCCCACAGAAGCACTCCATAGTGCTTCCATAGGGTTCCGTTCCGTACTTCGGTTCCACACCATTCCACATCCCCGGATTTGCGGACCCATTTACTTGAATGCCCATGGAACGGCACCCCTGTATTGCGGATCCACGAATGTGATCCTCAAAACGTCCACGGAGCGCACACGTTCGCGTGAAATAGGCCTTATTTATATGTAGTTTACTACTTGTAAGTGTTTGCTAATCTAAACTTTTACCATGCTATATTGTAGATGTGGCACAGAAATAAAGAACAGCATAGTAAGATATCTGGCAATTACTTCAACCACACAAAAAAAAAAGATGTTATATGTTGTATTCCGAGTGGATAAATACCTAGTCATAGCCTAAGTAAGTGAATATTACATGATTTCAGAGATTGTCAATAACTTCCTTGAGAGACAGGCTTCACAATTTATACATAAACTAGGACAATGTATGTGCTTGGTTAAGAATTTAAGGCTTTTAAAACTCTAGGGATTTATACTAGTAGTCTATCTCAGAAGTTGTGAACAATAGTCTATGTTCACCATGAACCATTGATCATATCTTAGTGCAATACCTACAACAAGGAAAATAAGAAAATAAAATAGGGGGTGCTATCTGAAAGGGACAAGGTACAGTCTGTGCAAAAATAGTTATACAGTGATCAATGAACAGTGATTTTTCTGCATGAGTAACTTGATGACACTCTTTGGAAATAATTGTACGGCAATGATGTCTTATGAGTAGGCACAGGTGGAGCCCTTGTCTGAATGGTAAATACTACTAGAAAGCAAGATGTGATTGTAGAGTACAGTAGTAAAATTAGTTTTATATATTAAAAAAAAAACTATGGATAATTTGTAATGCTGCTTCAAGAAAGCTTCTTGAAGTGATTAGCTTTTTTTGTTTAAGACAGGACTTGGGATAGACTATTTGACAGCTGAAAGGTCTTACTGTAACAAAGCCATATCACCACTAATGATTTTTCCTGTAAGTGAAATGCTATTTTTCAACCTATTTTCATATTTGTACATTTGGATGATGTCAACTTAAATTACTCTTTTACATTATTCATTTAAATAATCATACATTATGTTCTCCAAGTCTTCTTATCCGTTTTGTTACAGTTTGAATATTTTCTAGCCTAAAGGAGTCCTTTTTATGATTCAGTGGTGTGAACTAAAATAGAGCCTCTATAAGAATCTAAGCTAAAGCTGGACATACACATTCAATAGATGTTGGCTATACAATTATTTACAGCTATCTTTCCCTACTCCTTCCGAACTCCTCCAAAAGCACTTGACTCTGCATATTTCCCATGAGAACAAAAGGATCAAGCAAAAAAGTTCATATCACCTGATGCTTCTTTCTCATGATATCTGTCAGTAAAGAGTCGGGAGTTCCACACACATTAAAGTGTGTGGAACTCCAGACGGTTGTCCGCTGGTTTGGCCAACAGTACACTAATGAGAAGGGACTAGTGTTGGGCGCAAATATTAGAATCGCAAATATTAATTGTGAATATCGGCACTTTGAGAATTTGTGAATATTTAGAATATAGTGATATATACATTCGTAATTTCGAATATTGTAGGTTTTTTTTTTTTTCATCAGTAACCTCCCTTCTTGCATGTGGGCCAATGAGAAGGCTGCAATGTCTTTGTCTGAGCTTAGCAGCATCCCTAAGTCGCCCACTCCTTACAATATAAAAACCTCCCCAGCAGCCATTTTCAACAGTTTTTTTTAAGTTCTGAGAGAGACAGCAGTGTCATTGCTGTGCTTTGTGCTTTCCACACTACATTAGATAGATAGTTAGATAGCTTTTATATATATAATACAGATAGTTAGTGGGAGATAGCGTAGGCTATATCCTGATATAGTGTAGCTGTTGCAGTGTAGTGTGTTAGGTAGTATAATAGGTTCTGTCATCCATACATAGATGCAGACCTGCTAAAATGTGTAGTTTCACGTATTGCGCCAAAATATTTGCATAATTAGTGCCAATTAGCGTAATTGCAAATATATTGGAGCACTCTAACTGCATATAAAGCCATCTTTAATGTTCTGCTATGCCAACCATTGTCTACATTCTCAGGAAACTTTTAGCAGCTTGGAAAATGTAGCAAAAGTGACCCACACCTGTATTTCACGTGCATTACGTGATAATTAAATTGCAGATTTTTCACAAGCAAGAAAATAATATCGGATTCGCAAATTCACAATCATATGACAACTATTCGACCAAATATTTGTGAAATATTGCAAATTTAAATATAGCCCCTGCCGCTCATCACTAGTAGGTACCTTTATGCTTTGTAAAGTAAAATCAACAGTATCCACATAGTCTTGAGATATTTTGGGCATCAGTATATTTTGATGAATTATTTCCCATAGCTGGATGTAGTTTTTTAGATGCCTTCCTGCAGATTGTTGTCTAACAGTCTGTGATGATCCTTTGATTCTAGATCAATTATGACTTTTATATGAAGGGTATAACCTATTGTGAAAACTTTTAACATTATGCACAAATACCAAAACAAAAGAGAAGACAGTTTAAATTGAATTATTTTTAGGTATATGTGTTATGCATCTGGAACAAGAAAATATATTTTAAATTTTTTTTTTTTAAATAATGTAACACTGGCTACAACTTACACTTAAGGTAATATGAGAACAGTGATGGACAGTACATTTGACTTTAGCAACACAAGATGTATAGCAACAGATAGCAATTACATGGTTTTGCTCTATACAAATTAGTGGTAAGATTGCACACTGACAATTGGAGACCCCTGAGGAAGATAGTGTGCACACTCATCTATTTAAGGTGAATTATCCGGACTTTAAGGCTTGTCCTTACTTTGGACCCGTTTGCAAACATTTCTATAAGGACATATACAGTCCTATATAAGGTTTCTATTGTATACCATATTTTTTAATTTTTTTTAAATTTGTATTAATAAAACTTGTACGGCATAAAGATCAAACAAAGACCGTACAAGTACAAAGAAATAAGTAGATGTTTCATCAGATTGGTAAGAATCATACAATAGTAGGACAATACAATTATTGCTTGCTAACAGTTCTATTAAAAATTTCTATATATCTTCCAGTCTTTCCAACTGTTCTTAAACTTGGAATGAGTTCTGTTTTCCCATGCAGCAATCTCTTCAAAACGGTAAATTGTGTCAATTTTATTGATCCATAGGTCATCTGAGGGAAGCTTGGATGTGAGCCAACACCGCGGTATCAGGAGACGGGCTGCTAATATTAGTTTACTAAATGGGAAAGGTATTTCAATGCGTGTGTTGGATAAATATAAACCCAGGAGGGCAAGTTGTGGAGACAACGGGACTTTTGAGTTACATATTTTGTTGATCCTTGTAAATATCTTCTCCCACCAATTGTGGATAGTTGAACAAGTCCACCAGATGTGAAAAAGGTCCCCTTTCTTTTCTGCAGCGCCAACAGACATCCAAACTCCCCTCTCCATATCTATATGTTATATCCGGTGTCTTGTACCACCTCGTAAATACCTTGTATCCATTTTCCTGAATCCTCACACAGCGCAAAGAAGTATGAGGAATCAGGAGTAAGCGGGACTGTTCTCTAGGGGAAAAGGTGTAGTCAAGATTCCTCTCCCAGAGACCAATATAGGCCGGTTTAGGCAGAATAATAGGAGAACTAAGTATTCTATAAAGTAGCGAGATAGGTTTGCTTGGGGGAGATTGACTATGTACCAAGTTTTCAAACCATGTGAGAGGTCTGGTCAATGAATGGTATGGTATATGTTTAGTGATGAAGTTCTGTAGAAACAAAACAATAAAAGGATTGTTACCAGGGGCATGGATTGCAGATAAAAAGGTATCTCCTTCCAACAGATCACCAAAATCAGTAAACAATGGGAGGATAGGAGTTTCTGACTGACGGAGTGAAGGAGATATACATTGTTTCAATTCGCCAGAGGCTAGGTCTAATACATTCCTAATTTGTACGAGGGGAGAAGGCAGAGGGATACCAAAATTAGAATTCTGGAACCATTTCCATTCTTCAATGGTAGCCTTGCCAGGAGGGCAGGTGTTAGGATTCTTGAAAGGATAATTAAAAGTGTCAACTAATAGACCTCTAAATGAATACCCTGATTGAGAGGTTTCCATACCTACCCATGATTTGTGGGGTGATTGCCTGAACCAATCTAGGGCCCTCGTCAAGAGGATTGCTCTGTTGTATAAAAGGGGATCTGGAAGGCCAATACCCCCAAAAGCTCTAGGTCTCTGAATGACTGATATGGCAATCCTAGGTTTTTTATTGTCCCTTATAAAGGATCTAATTAGTTTGGATAGGGCAGCATAGTAGTTTTTCGGGATGGGGATGGGTAGTACTTGTTGAAGGTAATTAAGTCTGGGGAGGACTAAGGACATGACCATGTTTTTGCGTCCAAACCAATATAGTGTTGGGGAATGTAATTCATTCAATTTATCTTGCATGGATTTGAGGAGAGGAATATAGTTGAGAAAGAAGAGTGTATTTATATCATGTGATATTTTGATCCCAAAATATGTAAAGAATGGGGCGTCCTAATTGAATTGAGAAGTTTTAGCCAATTTTTGTTTAACTGATGGTTTCAAACCCATTGAAAGGACGTTTGATTTTTTTTCAGGTTAATCTTAAAGTTGGAAAGGGGACTAAAGACTTCAAAAATGTCAAACAATGGACAAGGATGTTTCAGGATTAGTTGTAATTATCATGAGATCATCTGAAAATGTGGCAACTTTATGATCCTGCCCCCCCCCCCCCAGTCTGATGCCCTTTATTCTGTTGTCTTGATGAATGGTTTGGAGTAACGGCTCCATAACTAACACGAAAATTAAGGGGGAAAGGGGACAACCCTGCCTTGTTCAATTCTTTAAAAAGAAAGATGGGGAAAGGGAGTTGTTCACAATCACTGATGCCAATGCATTGATGTACATAGAGAGAATCGCTTTAATGTAAGCATAAGGGAGACCAATTTTTTCTAAATTGAGGGTCATAAAGTCCCATTTGACCCTGTCAAATGCCTTCTCAGCATCAGTACTGAGAAGAACAAAGGGGTGGGAATGTTTCTTAGCATGGAATAAGGCATTATTTAGTCTGGCAGAGTTATCTTTACCTTCTCTTCCACTAACAAATCCAGTCTGGTCTCTGTGAATGAGCAGTGGAAGGAAAGGAGAAAGACGATCGGCCATCATTTTGGCCAAGAGCTTCAGGTCCAAATTCAAAAGAGAAATGGGGTGATAATTCTCACATTGAGTGGGGTCTTTCCCTTATTTGGGGATTATGGATATGTGTGCTTTAGTCATATCTGGATACAGGGGAATGCCTTGTAATGATGAATTACAAACCATTAGGAGGTGAGGGACTAGAGATTTGTTGATGGTGCGATAATAAAAGGCCAGAAGTCCATATGGGCCAGGGGCTTTACCCTTAGGGAGATTTTTTATAGCTAAGAACAACTCTTCAGGTGTGAAGCAAGAGCTTAGTAATTTTTTCTGGGAATCGTCTAGCTTAGGCCAAATGCACACTGTCGTGTTCCGTGGCCGAGAGCGGTCCGGGGTATGACGGGCTAGATTTCTATTCAGAGCAGGAGCGCACAGTGTCATTGGTTGCTATGATGCTGTGCGCTTTATGCAGCCACTGCACTATAATAATACACTCGTATGATCTATACAAGTGTATTACTGTACAGCAGCGGCGGCATGAAGCGCACAGCATCATAGCAACCAATGACGCCATGCGCTCATGCTCTGAACAGGAATCCAGCCCGGCATACCACGGACCGCTCTCGGCCACGTGCATTCGGCCTTAGGAAGAGGGATATGTGGGAGGAACTGTTTTATAGGATGAGGGGTAGATGGGGAATCTGCCTCGTATTTTGTCTGGGGAATGTTATAAAGGGCCTGATAAAACTCATGGAACTGTTGAGCTATTTCTTTTGTTGTCAGGACTTGAGTGCCATCAGACTTGATAATCTTGTTTATATAATTTATAATTTTGTGCTCTTTGGTTTTTAATCCTGTTCATCATACATTTGGAGGCTTTGTCTCTGTGAGCAAAAAATTAAAATTGTGAGTGTAGAAGAACTTGGCTGATTGTACGTTAAGGTGGTTTTTTAACTCCGCCCGAAGTTCACTGAGACGGGATAAATAAGAATTCCGGAATTTTTAAGTTGTGAGCCTAAACTGATAAACTGTCCTCTCATGTAAGCTTTACGGATGTCCCAAATCACATGAGGGGAAGTCTCTGGGTGAGCATTTAAGATGAAAAATGTATCCATTTTTTTTGTAACACTTATATCTGCTCCTGTAAGGAAAGGAGCTTTTTGTTGAGCCTCCAGTTAAAAGATCTCGGGGACATTTGTGGGGTAGAGATAGAGAATAAGACAGGGGAATAATCTGATATATGGATTGAATCAATCCTAGGTTTAGTGCAAAGATAGAGGTGTTCTTTAGATATTAAAATATGGTCCAATCTGTGATAGGAGCCATGGATGTTTAAAAAGAATGTGTAATCCTTAGTCTTTCGATTGATAGCTCTCCAAACATCTATGATATATTGACTTTGGAGCTGCTTTTTAATGGTGTTAAGGGCCTTGTGAGAGAGGGCAGATTTGTGAGATGTAGAATCAAGCAAATGGTCAAAGGTCAGATTAAAATCTCCACCCATAATAACTATTCCCTCTTTGAAGGTATCTAGTATTGGGATAAGATTTTCAAACCAGGTCCGTTGGTTGGTGTTTGGGGCGTAAACATTAATAAATGTATAGACCTGGTTAGAAATGCAACCCTTTACTATAATATAGCGTCCATCTGGATCTTGTATATAAGAGCAGTATTGGAAAGGCATGTCCCCTCTAAAACCCATGCTCACACCTCTTGAGGCTGAGGAGTTTGAGCCGCAGTGAAACTAAAAAGGGTATTTGGAATGAGATAGGTTTGGATAATGGTTACATTTAAAATGTGTTTCTTGCAGTAATAGGATAGAACAGTTATTCTTTCAGGTATGAGATAATCTGGCATCTTTTGGAAGGGGCGTTAAAGCCTTTGACATTAAAAGAGGCTATGTTTAGGTAAGCCATCATATCAGTGTGGATGGGGCTTATAGAGATAAATAAAATAAAAATTACATTTTAAGGGTTATAGGTGAAAGGATTGCCCTCCAGAAACCGCTCTCAAACACAATGAGTATTTTCCCAGTCCGATGTATCTTAATAATGTAACCTGTGAGACATCTACTTGAACTGCAAACAGATTTGAACAATCTTCAATATTCAGATGATCATATTCTTGATCAAGATCTAGGTAAGATGTGATGGACATCCTGCGACCCTCAAACACAAAGGAAAATCCTATTGTATACAATATTTTAATGTTGTGGTCCTAAATAAAGATTGATATTTGATATATTTTAAATGTGCAATTTTTTTTTATATTGTCCTGGCTGTAGTCATATAATCAAGCTACTATTCTAGTGTTCTATTCTAGGTGAAGGGAAAGGCTATAAAGAAGAATGATTATGTAATATAGGGACAGGCAGGGAAAGTGAGAAGTGAGGAGCTGAGGTTGGATGTGCTAGGCAGCGCTTTCTAGCTGCTGGTACTGTCTTATAACACCGCTGAAGCTGCTACAGAACCTCAAGGAAGGGACATTAAAGACATAGCAGACCCCACTGAAATGCTTCTCTGGGGCTGCAAGGAGGAGGAGTATGAGTAGGAGAAATGCTATGAACCCTGGGTCCAAGGCACGGTGTCAGACTCAGAAATCATCTTCATATCATCCTTCTGTAACTGAATGGAGGAGTGAGCCATCCAATCCACAATGTCGTCCTCTTTCTTCTCAGTGATAATGTTGCACCTTTCCAAAGCCAGGGACAACTGTGGCCTACTACTACTACTACTTCTGGCTAGTTAATTGGTGCTGCTACTACCCACATTTTGGTTTGGGAGAAAAAGGCCTGACCCTGGATCTTTTGTTTGAAACACTTTCGTATTCTGTGACTTTTTTGGATAAATGTACAAAGCATGGAACATTTGCAATCCTGTCTTCTGGAAAATAAGGACAGAGAGGCACAATAAAATGTCCTCTTTCTACAAACACATTGAAGACACTGCTACTGACAATTGGCTATGTAAATAATATAGTATCAGCGACACGAACAAATTTGGGCCTAATGTCTTATGTGTATTCAAATACACAGATTTTGAAAACAGCTTTCTCAAGTATAAAATATGTCAACCTAACATCAGATTATTCTCTCCCCCCACACACAAACACACACCAACACTTGAACTGTCTGGAGATGTCCTGACACAGATTTTGGACTTGTATTTTACGTGTTTTCAATCAGAGATACTCTCGTTATTGTTATACACATGTTGCTCATGTATTTTGACATATTCCTAAACTGAAAAGAAAGAAAAAATATATATAGAACTCTCTGGAGATGACATGGATTTTGGCCTAGTATATCACATTATCACTCAAACTCTACCCTCTGTATTGTAAGATGCACTTCAGATAAAAAAATGATGAATATTCTAAAACATGAATATATAGCACTATATTCAAGATTAAGATTCACTATTCAAATATTCGTGCTCAACACTATTCCCTTGCCCCTTTCTTATTTTTAACACAAAGTTTGAATAAAGTACACTTGAAATTTAGCATGTTCCCAGGAGAGTGGAGGTGTGGCCTCAGAATGTTAAACTGATGCAATACCAATTTTGTCTCTCCTCCCATTGACATTGTAATAAAAAGTAATCAAACTGTACAGTATTCTCATGCTGTGTTATTTGACACATTAATATATGGAACTGGTACAAAGCATATGACAAAATAAGTATCAATTATAATTAGATTAAAATCCATTGGATTATTGTACAGAATTGTATTTTTATTTTTCATGATCATATTGTTTTTCAAAATAGTACAGTAAACATGATCAGCAATGAATGAAGCCCCACTTATCTTTAGAATGAAGTCTATATATAGCTACAGTATGGTGTACTTTTTTATTGAAATACTTCTTATCAATAAACTGTAATGGTGCAGAACCCCAAGCAACCAAACAGAGGTTAAACAATAGTGGATTTATTAAATAAACGACAGTACAGTCCAAACCAGTAAGCATATACAGGTAACCAACCCGAATAATAACCTGTGCAGGGAAACACCAAGGGGACAGCTAGTGACCAGGCCAAAGTTCATATGCGCAGTATTAGTCCGTGTAACGTGGTACCTAGGGATGAGAAGTTAGGATTTCCAGGGTCATACATGAGACAAACTGTTCAGCAAAGATGAGGTATCCAGAGGCAGTCTCCAGAGATAGGCAGAGGTCATGCACAGGTAAGTCTGGGAGAATAGGAACTGCAACATACACCTCGATTGTCAAAACAACAGTGGGCAACGACCAGCCAAGGAGATCACCTTTTAATTACCTGCAAGCCAATCACACAGCGCCATGTGTCTATTCCTCATAGGTCATACAATGATCCTAATCCCTGACACTTGTGTGGCCTAGGCTGGTCCATGCCTGCACTCTAATCTACTAGAATTTACGGACACGTATTCTCCCCGTCAGCGGCCAGCGTATTGAATAAGATGCAAGTACGTTAGGCCGCGTATCCTTTTGCGAATCTTCTCTCAAGCTGCCCAGCATGAATACACGATCGCATCGTCACGGACGCCGGAACAGAACCCGCAGGTGATACCAGAGACAGGACCAGTACGGTCAATCTGCCTCCGAGACCCCGGCGGTCTTCCCCTCCGGCGACCATGCGGATGCACTACCGCGTCTGCCCGCAAAGGAGTCGGAACCGAAGACTTCCCAGGCACATGCGTGACCTGTCCCGCTACTTTAACGGGGTCCCCCACAGGCCGAGCCCCACGAGGACCCCTGGGGGCCCCAGTGGATCGGGGAACAGGAGAGTGTCCTACATAAACCAAATTAGTTGCCAAAAAATATAATAATGACTATGCTATTCAATGACAGGAATAAGAAAGAAAAAATAACAGTAAACATCACCAAATATAGTGCAATTTAATTAGAACTATAATTTATAACATGAAAATTTAATAGACTTTTGTAATGAAAAATAATTCTTAATGCCTATTATGTTATATTGACGTCTCAGACAGCAGTCTGTTATGGGCTGTCCAAATTTTAGCCACTGCTGAGAGCCACTAGCAAAGCAACTCTGTCTATTTTAATGACTACTCTTTTGAATGATCTGCAAATTACCATGCAATTGCCTCTACAATGGAAACATGTACCAAGACTTAGTTTACCCAGTTGGAAATGTATTAAGCCGGAACTGTGGTGATCAATCAACTTGGTTTCAATTTATTGAAGGCAAGTCCATTAGTCTGGGCATATATTTGTCCAGAAATTGTGGTTATGAAACAGCTTGTCCCATTACAAAAACTTATCCCAGGATAGGGGATGTGTCATTTTGGTAGAGGACTGACTACTGTCCTCTTGCTCAGAATAGGGGATAAGTATCTGATAAGCAGGGGGATAGTAGTCAGACCTCCGCTAATCCAACACTTATCCCCTATCCCTGGATAAATTGATTGAGATTGAGACAATCCCATTTTAAAGGCTTCTGTGAAGTTACAAGCTGTACCTATAATTGTGTTGAAATGCAACACCGGGATAAATTATAATATAGAATTATTTCTAAAAGATGGAAAGATGGAAAATCAATACTCATTTCTTCTAATGACAGCAGTAACATTTTTTGCTAATACTTTACAAGGCTTTTATTTCCCAAACACATTGTCAGTTTTGTGTCACCATTGTGTCTCTTTTGGCCTTCTACTTTAGAAACATACTGTAACGATCCACACATTGAAAGCACCACATTCCTCTTCTCAAGTGTGCATACCTTAATATTTCACCTTTGTGTAAAATATCATTGGAATTGCTGCAACAATTATCTGTAGAATCTGAGAGAACATACAGTATTTCATTCATTATAGATGTATAGAACATCACAGAACTAAAAAAACATTTATAAAATATCTTGGCACTAAACAGCAGTTGTATAGATAGAAAAGAGAAAAATCTATATTTCCAGTCCTGTCTGAGGAAAGAAGAAATGCAGTTTACTTCATTGGAGTTCCTCCTTGAAAAGAAAAATAAATGAAAGGATTTTTTTTCATCACTTTATGAGAGTGATGCTTCAATAGGATCATGAAAATACTGTGGGCATACATTGTTCTGTATGGTGTGAGAGGATTGTGTTATTAGGCCTGAAAGTATCATATCATACCCCATTTATGAAGAATACAAAACGGAGAAAACTTAAACAACTGTGGTTTACATTATATAGATAATATTCTACAGTATGTGTTCAGTTGGATTAAGATCATTTCCTGCTCCGTACAGTATTAGAGCAAAGTTTTATCCGAATCGACTTCGGATGTTTCATCCCTAGTGTCAATAAAAGACTGTACTGACATTGAAATACATTTGTTAAAGGGGTTTTCAGAGACTTTTATACTGATAAGTGAAGTTATACAAAAGTTCGATTCGGCTGCATTGCTGGATTTCATAAAGAAATTTGATTCGTGACATTAGGTGGTCACAGGATAAATATGCAACTGTCGGCCAGTACAGGCCCCAAAAATTAGGCAACAGGCATTCACCTGACAGCAAAGAACTTTGGATTATGTGGCTGGAGGGACATTAGGCGGTCACAGGATAAATATGTAACTCTCGGCCAGTACAGGCGCCAAAAATAAGCTAGTAGGCATTCAACTGACAGCAAATAATTTTGGATTCTGTGGCTGGAGGTACATTAGGCAGTCACAGGATAAATATGTAACTCTCGGCCAGTACAGGCGCCAAAAATAAGCTAGTAGGCATTCACCTGACAGCAAAGAACTTTGGATTCTGTGGCTGGAGGTACATTAGTCGGTCACAGGATAAATATGTAAGGCCTATTTCACACTTGCGTTGTCCGGATCCGGCGTGTACTCCACTTGCCGGAATTACACGCCGGATCCGGACAAAACGCAAGTGTACTGAAAGCATTTGAAGACGGATCCGTCTTCGAAATGCTTTCAGTGTTACTATGGCAGCCAGGACGCTATTAAAGTCCTGGTTGCCATAGTAGGAGCGGGGGAGCAGTATACTTACAGTCCGTGCGGCTCCCGGGGCGCTCCAGAGTGACGTCAGAGCGCACCATGCGCATGGATGACGTGCCATGCGATCACGTCATCCATAAGCCTGCGGCGCCCTGACGTCACTCTGGAGCGCCCCGGGAGCCGCACGGACGTTAAGTATGCTGCTCCCCCGCTCCCCGCTACACTTTACCATGGCTGCCAGGACTTTAGCGTCCCGGCAGGCATGGTAACCACTCTAAAAAAAGCTAAACTTCGGATCCGGCAATGCGCCGAAACGACATTTAGCTTAAGGCCGGATCCGGATCAATGCCTTTCAATGGGCATTAATTCCGGATCCGGCCTTGCGGCAAGTCTTCAGGATTTTTGGCCGGAGCAAAAAGCGCAGCACGCTGCGGTATTTTCTCCGGCCAAAAAACGTTCCGTTCCGGAACTGAAGACATCCTGATGCATCCTGAACGGAATTTACTCCAT